>NC_133769.1:344608445-344629123 GCF_003597395.2 Chelonoidis abingdonii
CCTGAGGAGGTTGTGAAGGCTAGGACTATAACAGCGTTTAAAAGAGTACTGGATAAATTCATGGAGGTTAAGTCCATTAAGGGGTATTACCAGGATGGGTAAGGAATGATGTCCCTGTCCTCTGTTTGTCAGAGGATGGAGATGGATGGCAGGAGAGAGATCACTTCATCATTACCTGTTAGGTTCACTCCCTCTGGGGCACCTGGCACTGGCCACTGTGAGTAGACAGGATACTGGGCTAGATGGACCTTTGGTTTGACCCAGTTCGGCCAGTCTTATGTTCTGATGTTCTTATGTAATAATTATTTCATATTTGCTGTGTTGTTGTAGCCATGTTGGCCCCAATTATTTAATGACAGTAGACACTGAGGTTCAAAAAGTTTAAGCTTTATAAACACTAAAACACAAATTGTCAACATCACATGTCAAGTTATAAAAAGCAAATACCCTTGAATCTAACTCTAATAAGTTCTCAAGAGGCATTTTGATTACTTTGACTATCTGTAAATTTTGATTATGGATGGAAATATTTTCCCTTGGTTTGTGTGTACAGTGAAATAGACATTTACAGACAACAGATATTTACTGATAAAAATCTAATCCTTTCACACCTATAGAGCAGCTTTAATGGGCACCCATGTCACGGTTGGCGCTAGCCCTATAGTCTGAAGGCAGGGTGTGTGTGTGTGTGGAGCTACCCAGTTGCACTGCTTCTGTATCAAGGACCTGTGGACTAGGCTCTTTTAGAGAAGACCAAAATAGAGGCAGCCATAAGTAACCTCTGAAGGATGGATTTTTGTGCTAATTTAATTACAAGTGCATGAGAAGCTGAGATTTGAACCAAAGATTTAAGTTAATTTATTTACAAGGGTTAAAAAATTAGTTAAAATGAGTGCCCTTATTTCTAGGGAAAGATGAGAACAGACAGACGCTTCATTGCAGTGTAAAAACTTTGAAAGTGCTGAAGCACATCACAGCAACTACAAAGAAAATCTCCTAGGAGGATGTAAGGATTTTAAATACTACAGTGATCATCACTTGCTGGTAATTAAATTAAAGATCGCTGTTGTAGGACTGGAAATCATTATTACTCTAGTATAGGAAATGTAGTGTCAGTAAGCTCAAATGGAAAAGAGTGGAATAAGAATATTAAAATGATACAGTTAGATTTACTTTTTAAAAAATATATATTTTCCATGAAGCCCATTTCTCATTTCAAAGCTAAATGCATTTACAATTTAAAATATAGAGTTAAAGGACGTTTTTAAAAATTTTTTTTAAAGACCTAAACCTAAAGAGAAGCATTCAAAATATAAATGGCTACAAATATAGTGAATTAGTGAAACAGCTTAATTGGAAGGGATCTTGCTTATAACTCATGTTGTATTTCAAAGACTGCATTTAGATTTTCTCCGTACCATTAGAAATGAGAACTGCACATAACTGGAAGTCCCAAAGGGCATCACTATTCATGGTAGTCAAGTCAGAATAGAATAAAAAGAATCAGAAGGGAGGAAATCAGAGAATCCTTCCCTTTTGATGAAGTGCTCTGTGCAGGAGAAGATCACAGATTCTGTGATTGATAGGGTGATTCACTCTTGAATCAGTGGTGGACAAATGGTTAGCCTGGCAAAGTGGCCTTTCCCCCACCGCTGAGCCAGTATGAAGCTTTGCCTCCTCTAACTGCTAAAAAGAAAAAGTGTGGCATGATCTGATAAAGTTATTAGACGTATTAATGGTAAAAGAGAAGAAGGCAACGTGGAAAAAAATAGGACAGGATTTAGCGAAAGCCATTTTAAAAATGTAGTGCGCACCCCTGCACTCATGTGCAGCCACTACATGAACACCTCTCCCTATCTTGTTGTGTTTCTGGGCACTGGAGCTACATAGTCACTGTCATGGCCCCGATACGGTTTGGAGAAGGATGTTTGGCCTTAAGTGCACACAGAGTAAAGAGAAGAGCAGAAGAAGGGAGAGCAAAGAAGCAAGAGAGAGGATGGGATAAGGAAGAATAAAGAGTAGAAAGAAGTCAAAGTAGGGAGTCTAGGAGAAGACAGAAGGTCAGTGAGAACTGATGAGATATATTGTTTTGGACTTTAAAAAATCCCCAACCATGTAAATGATTTGGAATGACTGAGTTGAGTACGTAGGCCATGATCCAGCAAAACTCTTAACCACGTGGTTAGATTTAAGCACTAATAGTCCCACTGAAGTCAAGGCTCCTTCAACTTGTGTCAGTGGATAAAGTCTCCCAAGGAACCACTGTGCCAGGCAGGATCACCCAAAATGCATTTGCTTTATTCTCTCATCACACCTGCTCCAGTGTTGACAGGCTCCTTCCCTGCCTCCTGGGCCCCAGTCCCCATGATCCCCCCACTGCAGAATTGCCGCTGCCAACCGGGAGCGCGGAAGGACCCCTGCCTAGGGCGCCAAAAACCCTGGCATCGCTCCTGCTGGACACCAGTAGTCAACAGACAGGTATGCAGTTCTCTGAGTGTCTGCATGCCATGCAGCCCTAGCTCAGCACACAGACCCCAGCAGCCTACCCACAACACAGCAGACTCACCCTGGTCTCCACCAGCCTTGCTTACTAGTTTTAAAGTGACCCCAACAAATCCCCAGGCACAAATTCCCCCATAATTGCTTGCCCTTAAGTGTTCAGCCCTCTGCAGGAACACTCAGAGAATTAACAAGGTTCATTGCTCCTTTAAGGAGACAACAGCACAGCTTATTACTTTAACTGGCGTTAACAATCTCTTCAGTTCAAACACAGCACTGAGTTGTTTAGATTCAAAATAAAACAAGTTTATTTAATAAAAAAGAGATTGGTTTTAAGTGAAATCAAGTAAAAGAGATAAAGATAGACAGGGTTACAAGGATATAAAAGTGAAAACACATCTACAAGTCTAAAACTTAATGTAAAATACAATCTTTGTTCAGGGTAGATTTCTTACTAATATTTCTCCTTTTCAGCCATGGCTGGCTTTCTGTCATTCAGGACCTTCCACAGAAGTACAAGGCACTGGTTTCTCTTGTTTTCAGGGCAGCCAGTGACACAACCCCTTATTGGTCTGGATATACACCCAAAATGTCACACAATGGATAATCAAGTAATAAGCTCAGATATTACAACGATAAGGGACATATAAGCATCTAGACCAATAAAACAAACTGTCGGTGATATGGAGTACACACAACCATTTGAAAATGATTGCCTGTGATTCTATATACCACTACCAGAGAAGTAACAATGGAACGGTTATCCAATGAGTCATGTGATCAGTCATTCTGTTGTCTATCTGTAATCCAGGGAATCACCCAGAAAGTACCTCAGTTTGCAAAAAACGTTTATGCAATTTTTAGTGACAAATTGTTACTATATAAGCACATTTCATCTAAATACAGCAAATGGTCAATGGGTTCCAGTCCACAACACGTGCTAATACCTTACAGAATAATAACATGTTGAAAACTGTGGTATATTATTAAATACTGCCTTTCCCTAAAAAAAGTAGTTAGTTACACTTAGTGGGCCAGAACCTCAGATGTCAATGGAGCTACACTGACTTATGCCTGCTGAGGATCTGGCCCTATATTTCTAATCAGGTGGGACTGTAACACTAGTTTGCAAGAAATTTTCCTTGCTAATTTACTTTCTGTTTCTAGATTCAGGGGTGGCCAAACTATGGCTTGCGAGCCACATGTGGTTCTTTTACTATTAAAGTGTGGCTCACAAAGCCTCTTACCCCACACATTCTCCACCTACCAGAATCGGGGGGAGCTCAGGACCTGTGCCTTGCAGCAGAGTTGTGCAGTAGGAGCTTCTGCCCAGTGGGGAGGTGGGTCTTGGGGCTTCAGCCCTGTAGGTCAAAGTTGCCAGGGCCTGGGGCTTCAGCAGGAGCGGGGCTCAAGTCCCACACCCTGGCTCCTAGTAGGGATGCCCTGGCTCTTGAACTTCTGAAGCTTGTCGCATGCGGCTTGGAGGGCCAGTAAGTTTGCCCACCCCTGTTCTATATAATGACCCTGTGATAGGTACTGCCTAGTGGTCAGTTCATTGGGTCCCAGCTCTCCCCTCTCTCTGTTGTCCCTCATCATCAATCTCTCCAACAGCTGATAGCCTCCCTCCTTGCAGCCTCACCCAGGTTCACAATTGTCCTAGTTCCTGGGTTGTACCACTCTCCCAGTCCTGCTTGGGGTCTGTCACACTCTCCCCCTATACAGGGTTTCAAGCAGACTGCAGTCCCTGATCAGCCCCCCCTTTGCCAGTCAGACTCCTGGATCAGCACTCGGCCCAAGAGAAAAAGCTCCCAGCTACCCATCATTAGGTCTCCTCACAGGACTCTCTCCTAGGACCTTGGGTAGCTGCTGCTTGCAGGTACCTCTCTTGAAGTAAGGACTTCTGCTGCATCCTTGCTCAGGAACTTTCAAGATAGATCTGTTCTCCTATCCAGCCTAGGCCCCCTTCTGGGCTGTCTGGCTCCCTTTTAAGCACATCCCAGCTGAAGCAAGCTCTGCAGGTGCAGCAGGGTGAAGCCACCTGGGCACGAAACTGATGCTTAACCTCTCTGTCCCAGTGTCAGTTTTATACACCTCATCACAGATCTATACTGGATGGATCCGTCTACTTGGAACTACAGTTCAGTAGGCAGTTGAGCACCTGGAAGCTTGAAGACCTGTGGTCTGTCCCCTGGACATCTCCTTTTGACTGCTGTGGATGTTGGGTCAGATACTTGGTGCTGCAGCTCATGTTTAGAGCTCTTACATGGGACATGTGTGGGGCTGTCAGACTATTCCTAATGGCCTTAAACTGATAAGGGGGGATACCCATCTGAGCTATCCAGTGGAAGGCAGGCAGAGCAGATAGGTCCTGGTGTGGTGAAGACTATAGAGGATAGTGCACTATTTTATTAAATCTTCTGCCATTGAGTAGTACTAGGAGAAGAAACAAAGTGTGCAGTGATGGTCTACTAGGGAAGGGAGAGGAGACAGTGGAAATGCAGCTAACAGCAGAAAGCCAATCAGAAAGTGCCAAAAGCCATCAAGACTTCTGATAGGTTAGTGGATGCCTTCTGGCCTGGATATTCAAGCAGACAAACCCATCTGCTCTGAGTCAGATTTCAGGAATACAGGACAAGGAATCTCAGTGCATCACTTTGCATTGCCTCATTAGGCTACACAGCGCTGTACTTACAGAACACCTTGCCAGGTCCAAAATGCCAAGGGTTGTCACCCGGGCTCAGTTTGCTTTTAGTTTTGTTGTGGGAAATGTTGAAAGGCCACCAAGGTCCTTCTGCAATGGGAACACGCAATTTAGTGTCTGTTCTGAAAGTAAGACTATTTTTTGTTAAACTGCATAAGCAACCTGACAGCAAATTCACCCCAGGGTACACTGTGTTTAGGAAGAGCAAGGTCACTCTGTCTGCACATCTACCCACTCCTTATTAGGTGCACTACACCAGCACCATATTTTAGGGTATTGTCAGAAATCAGTTTGTTTCTTGTCACTGGAAACAGAACACTTTTTCTTCTTAATAAAGACTTCCTAATAGCACATCAACATGTCACATTATCGTGTTGTATCCTGTGCTACCATGATCAGCACTTGTTATCATCAAAGGATAATTGTTATTAATGCAGCAATGTTCAGTGTAGCTATTTGATGTAAAAGCAGGCATCAAAGGGAAATGCATAAAATCATAGTATCCAGCACACGGTTGTCATAAAGCCAGTGGGTAAGCTGCTATTAGCCGCTTGAGTTTTAAAGGCTAGATTATATCCAGCTTTGTGTGAGTGGGAACAAGATGTCCCCTTCCCCTTTACATGCAGTGAGAGGTACAATTGCAGAGGTGCTAATCTCCCAGGGTGGGCGGGCTAGCACCATGGCCTCTCATTACTCCACTGGTGCGCTGAGAGGAACTCTTCTCGCCCAAGCTGCATAGGGAAGTGTACACTGTATTCCTTTCAAAGGGTGCAATAGTGGCCAAATGCCCCATGTGCAACCAAAGGCCTGATGACAGCCAGAACCTCTGTGAGCTTCCTCCTTCAAAAGCAGTCAGGGAATCAGTTACTCAGACACCCTTTTTGTCCCACTTCAGTACCAAGGTGACTTAAGCAGCAATTGAGGATTTTCCTGGTGTGTGCTACATGGGTCATGCTACATGATCCCCCCACTGCATGATCATGATCATGCGCTCCCGGTCTTCAGGGCCCTTCAGTGGCGGGTCCCGGAGTGAGTGAAGGACCCGCCGCAGAATTGCCTACGAAGACCTGGAGCACAGAAGGACCCCCCGCCGCCGAATTGCCGCCAAGAACGGCACAATGCCGCTCCCCTGGCCACCTAAATGGAAGCATCAGTCCTGGTGTCCAGTCTGTGAGCCCCAGCAGCACAGCATGTAGGCACCCGGGTTAAAAGGCAGGTGGCAACACAACCCCCTACTAGTGTGGACACACCCAAAATGTCACACACTGATAGTTAGAAGTCCTCATGAGATGTACCAGTAGATAACACATCATTCTTTTGAATTATGTTTAGATTGAAGTGGAGTGAATCAGTTCAGTTAAAATGAGAATTGACCTAAAAATCTGCATAGAATTTGAATTCAATCTGAATTGGGCTGAAACATTTTTAAGGTTAAAACAATTCTTGTAGTTTGGAATAGATAAATTGTATCTATATATTTAGATAGATTTCTGGCCAGGTTCTAGCTCATGCTGCACTTAGAAGTACCAAAGTATCACAAGGGCGCTGGTCTGAGGCATCTTGTTCCTCATGAGAAGGGCTGGTCTCAGAGACTCCTCTTTCCCATCTTGTTAATCTCACTAGTGGTGCTAGCCCTATGCAATCTGTGTGCCAAAGTCAGCACATGGATTGCAACTTCTAGTAGTCCCTTGCATGAGGAATGGAGTGGTACCTTTTCCTCTTACTCATCTTTTCAGCACGCAGCCACAATCTGTCCCAAAAGAATTAGCATAGCATGTCATAAACTACTGGAAAAGAAAACTGTGCGCTCATAAAGCAATGCAAGTTCAATGTCAAAACTGGAGATGCAAATGAAAGGCTGTTTCTCTAACCAGTACGTTTACACTGAAAAATGAAACCAGTTAAGAAGTTCAAATGAATTCGGATTAAGAAGGATTTTGCTTTTAGGAAGCTGGAGACAATATTCAGAGCTCTAAAAGAGAATGGAATATACATGCCACTATCTAATAACACTGCTGTAAAAATTTTGCTGAGTGCTGGGGAACACAAACAATGATAAAGGGCTCGATACTTTTCACAATGGATTTGGTAAGTGAGGGGGATTCTCAAACTTTCGATTGTAAGAGAGAATATCAGTTCAGAGGGAAAATGCCAGCAATAGTTAGCACTAGCATAGATACTGATAATACATAAAGCCACACTCCTCTGACTGCCCTGGATACAGCAGATTCAAAGCTGCATACAGTGCAGTGAGAAAACAATTCAAGATAGGTACTGGGTAAGGTTATTTCTGAATATAGGATTTGGATGAAGAAGTCTGTGCTCATTTGTTGTTGTAAACCTATCTACAAAAGGTTTTCTATTCCAATGGGGTTGATGAAGAAGACTTTACATACTTTTTCACTGCAGAATGAGTATGAATAATTGAATTATCATAGGGCACTGGTTTATTGTACATTTCCATAAACTCTACTTTCTTTAAATGTCCTGGGATATCAATTGCAGCTACAATAAAGCTAAGCATCTGTATGTTTTGGACCATTTGCTGCTGCAAAGCTGTACAATAATAGTTCATTTTTTTACTATGTTATTAAATTGGCTCTTATTTTACCTATTATCAAGGGCTAACCCTTGGGAAGAATTCTTTTTTTTTTTTTAAACCAATGGACTGTGCTGTTGTTTCAGCAGTACTGCAAAGAAAGGTTCTGGGAATGGTTTTGTTTCCTGGATGGAGTTGTGATGGGACAACTTAGCATAGTTGTGAAGCATGAGATATATTGTGTTAGCTCATATATTCATATTGATCCTTTCTGGTTTGGGTCTGTCTACAATACACATGTTGGTGCTTAAAGCAAAGTGCACTTAGCAGTGTCTTTTGAGGCAAAACAGCATTTGGTTACTATGGGTACATCTGCACAGCAAAAAAAAAGCCCTGCAGCAATGAGTCTTAGAGCCCAGGTGAGCTGACTGAGGCATTCAGGGCTCATGCTACCAGCTTAAAAATAGCTGTGTAGACATTTGGGCTTGGAGTGTAGTTCTGAATCTGACAACTTCCTCCCTCACTGGATTTCATAGCTCAGGCTTCAGCCCAAGCCAGAAAGTCCACATAGTTAATCTTAGCCCCAAAGCACTAGCCCTGTGAGCACAAGCTAGTTGATCTCAGCTCTGAGACTTGCTGCCACAGGTTTTATTTGTTTGTTTTTGTATTTTTATTTATGTATTTATTTTTGCTGTATACACATACCCTAACGGTGACAATTCATAAAGATATTTAGGCATCTGGGGAGTTAGGTGCCTAAATAAATTTGTGAATCCCATCCTATGCATCCTAAGTCTTGAAAATATTTCATCATTATATTAGACAGGGCACATAGATTCCTGTGCCACAACCAGACCTTGGGTTTTGATCTGTAAGTCCCTAAGTGGTCTAGGACTAAGTTATCTGGCAAACCACTTCTCTGGCTATCCCCCAACATGGGAGTTAACTGCGAGGTCATTCTCATTGACGGTGCTGGGGGTTAAACTTTTCTTGACAGGTAACATTTCTGTTTCAGTGGAGAACTCACTCCTCTGGAACTGTTCTGCAAGAACCTCTGTTTAGTAAACTTTTGGTTGCATAATTGACCAGGCTTTTAATAGATATTCTAAATGGGAATGGAGACTTTTGTCGTGGTCCCTGTAATACTGGGTAGAGTTGTAACTGATGTGGATCACTGACTAATTTTACAAATTAAAAATAAATGAAATAAATAACCTGCTACACCTAAGAAACTGGGAATGGATGAAGGATCCATTAGGGTGGAAATCTGTGGGGTGTATTCTCCCAAAGGCAGAAGTCTCATGCTATGAATTTGCCTATTTTGCATACCAGCAGAAAAAGCAGGGGGCAATGTAAATTCTTCAAGGCAAATGTCAAAGATAGTTCATAATTTCATTATAATTGGAAGGCTAGAGAATGAACTACTTGCAGGTATGTCTTATGATGAGTATTTACGTCTCTTCGCTCAGTGTTTTTAGTCATTTAAAAAATTATTTTACTAATTATTTTCTGAGGAGTGCAGTTTGGTGTTTTCTTAGTTGATTTAGACCAGCTATACAAACCTTGTAGATACACATATATCCCTACAAGAAAACCAGAAATTTAATTAAAAGAATGCACTTCTACCATAGTTCTGCCTCTGAGAAATAGCAGAATGGTGTGCTAAATAAACTCTTTCATCAGCAGGCAAGATGGTAATTTGTGAGATAGACAGTGAAGATGGTGTGTCCCTGGAATCTGGTAACGATGTGTTAGAAGAGATTGTTTTTATCACAAACACATCGTCAAACATGAACAAAGAAGTTATAACTAAAGGTAGCAGATGAAAAATGGACTAAAGGTCTTTTAAAAGGCAAAGCCATGTGTTATCTTTTGTTTCATCTAGTATTGAGCAAGTTTAAAGCAAGGACAAATCGGTTGTGTTCATACATAGAAATATGGCATTTGTCAAATACGATTTCAAATTGCTTTTGTACAGGATGTGCAGTAACAGGATGTGCAGAGTAGAGCTGGTCAAATTATCTCTTATAAATAAATTATTTGATTAATGTAGCCCTTATTCTGTTTGGAAATCATGTGAAAACTGATCCCACTTTTTGAAAATGTCTTCATCATTATTTGTAAGTGTCAACCATGTGTTAGTTGAAGTTAGCTTAGGTGAGCTACTGTTGCTCACAAGCTCTGATTTCAGTTGTTCAAGACTCAGTATCCAACATTTGTGACTGGCTGCAATTTGTTTTTGTGACATTTACTTCATATATTTGGAAGATCAAACAGACTGAAAGATAATCATATTGTTTTGTAAATGCTTTGTGTGACCAAAAACAACCAGCCCCCCCATCCCAACAACAATCAATTTTTTTTTTCATATCCATCAAATATTATTTGACCAAAATGATCTATTTGACCTAGCAGTGCAGGAAATCTGTAGCTCTTCATAAGATCAGTGCAATGAGATCAACTGGTATAATTTTTACTGAAATATACGTAGCTTCTTTACTAGAGCTTTTAGATGATCTGCAGAAAATTTCCTTTCAGTCTTATTCCTTAAAGTGCACATTTTTTTGGCTCCTTCTGTAAACTGAGTAAACATTGTTTCTTTTGCTGAAAGAAGTAGTTTTACACTTTTCCCAGGTTTTTGGGGTAGGAGAAGTGTGTTCAGAGTTGGTATTTGTGCTCCATTAGACCTGCCGAATTATCCGCTTACCTTCCTCGCTGTGACGGGTTGTTACGATTAATAGGTTAATGCTCATAGCAAGCCTGCTCGTATTCCCAAGGAAATCAATGGAAGTTTGCCATTAACTTCACTGGGAGCAAGACCTGGACTAATAGAGCACTCCATAAAAACTAAATATTATAAATACCCCCTGCATGGGTTCTCCACTGGGGAAGTCAAACTTAATTATAATATAGTCACTGTTATTTAATGGCTCAACCACACTTATTTTGTGAAATAGCTCTTGTACAGTACAGAAATCAGGATTAATTCAAAAGTAGCTTTTCCTCTTGTATGCTCCAGAATGAGTTGTACCGAAAAACAAACTTACAGTATATTACTATCTCTCAAGAGAATGCAATGGTTGTAATGCAATCGGTTAAGAAAGCCAAGCACTTAAGAATTCTAAAATGTTTCAGAAGTCAATATTGGAGATAATTATTATTATTTGTAGTGTGTGTTCAGAGTACAGAACAGAGCACAGAGTAAGATAAAGTCTCTTCCTGATGAACTTTTAGCAATCAGAATAACTACTTGGGGGCAAATTCATACTCTTTCAATTGTAGACATCCTCCTGAAATTTTCTTTTGCATAACCATGAGTTTCTTTATGTAGTTGATAAGCATGGCCTCCAAGCAAGGAAACAGATAATGATTCTAAAAACACATCACACACATAATCATAGAACTATTTATTTAGCTGGACATGTAGGCCATGTCATGTAGGCCCCAGACCTGGAAGCTGTTCCATTCAGGTGGAACTTTACATCCACATGGAGCTCCACTGAAGTCATCAGGTTGGGGTCTACTCTCTTGGAGTAGCTTGCAGAAATGGGGTTTTGTTCATCACTTGCACCAATCTTAGCTCACTATAATAAACAGCTTCCTAACTACAAAGCACCTCACAAACTTGTCTATCAATATTAGTTCCAACAGAGAAAACATGTCAGACAACTATTCTTAAGGAAAAATAGGGCTCTGAGCTGCCATACATTATCTTACCTTTCATAGTGCTTTCATCCTAAAGGGTCCCCAAACTGTACAGATGACATATAGGAATCACACCCAACACTGACATGCAGCAACTGCTGGAGTGTTACTCAGCAGCTGTTTGAATGCATACAGTCAAACTATTCAACCGTTTAGGACAGAAAGTGAAAAATATTAAAAAATGTATGTATGAAAACATTTGCATTCCAAACCAGAAATCATTGGTAATTACTATAATAAATGATAAAAAAAGATTAATCTCTGAATTTTAAGAAGAATTACCTGTCCCCCAAAATCATTTAAAACCTGCTAGTGACTCATTTACAAGTTATACTTTAGTCATTGGGCTCAATACAGTGGAAACTAGGTGAAAGGTAATGGTCTGTGATATACAGACAGTCATGGTAGATAATCTGATGGCCCCTTCTGGCCTTGAACTTTATGAATGTATTAATCTGTTTAGTAATCATGCACTGCAACCCTTTCCAGTGCTTTGAAAAACTAGCAGGAAATGGCCCTAATTACGGTTTATACACAGGCACGTACACTTGATTGTATGACTGCTGCAAGCCTTTTTCTTCCTTTTCCAAACCTCCATCTGATATTCACCAGCTTCTTTCATTGTGTCATATCTAAAATGTAGGCCCAGGCACTGCTCCACATTAGGAACAGTGCAGTGAAGCACTGTCTCAGACAATGTTGTGGAGAGAATTCTGCTTCAAAGAGGTAGACTGCCTCAAACCACCTTTGTGACATACTGGAGTAGAATCCTTCAGGAAGTGCCAGGCATTTCCCACGGTATGTCTAGGGTTGCTCTGCTGGCTGGTGCATAGGGCTTTGGGTCACGGCCCTGCCTCCTCTCCACTCCTTTTGTGTTCACTTGTACTGCAGAGGACACCTAAAAGAAGCAGTTCCTATGTCCCAGGGAACTCAGTGACTTTAACTGTGTCCTGCTGCTGCTCAGGGATACATGTAGTCTTTGTGCTTTCCATCACCAGCCAACAGTCCCACTCCAGCCCACCCACTTACAAAACAGCCTTCTATAATCTTTCCCTTAGGCCTCAACTTTGCAGAACCTTAGGCACATTCTGTGTAGTCTCATAGAAGTCAGCTGCATGAATATGTGTTTCCTGCCATTCCAGGGATTGAAGTGGGGTACCTCAAGCATCCTCTTTTTGGGTGGTAACAGACTCATCCTCCATGGAGCAAGTCTGACAGACCCTAGTTAGCAGTGGGCGGGATTGACCCTGGGACCTCTGAAGCTTAGTGTATGAGTCTCTACTTTATGAGCTAAGAGCCACCGACTGCTTAGCTAAGGCTGTAACAGACTCATTAATTGCTAGATGGTCTCGGTGCCACCAGAGAGCGACAGAATTCCACACCAAGCAGGCATGGTGTAATAGCCTCCTACTCAGATTTGAACCTTAGCGTTCATAAACTGAGAAGCTAACATGAAACCTCCAAGCTTAAATTACCAGCTTGGATCTGATCTCGCTGCCACCAGTCAGGATTCAGGGCTTCTGATCACCCCCGGGTCGCCCCAAACCTATCCCTGGGGAACCCCCAAGACCCAGAACCCCTGGGTCTCCCTATCTCATCCCCAGCTTCCCCCCTCCCTGGGTTAGCCTGAGCGATGCTGTACTAAACTCCTTGACTGCAAACCATCGAGGGCAATTTACCTCCCCCTGAGGCTATGCATTCAAACCTGGTCAAGCTAAGACAAAGAGATTTTCTCCCTCCCTTCAGACTGTAACTTTAACCAGAGAAACCAAAAACCTCAGCCAGGTTTTAAAAAGAAAACTTTATATACAAAGAGAGAAATTACATAGAATATCAACTCTGCATTCAAGAATCAATACAGGGCTATTGCTTATAAGGAATTAGGAATAAACAGTCTGATTCAAAAAATAGCCAATTTAAACCAGTCCAGCAAAGTACACACATGTAAATACAACTACAATATAAACCTATTGCTTTTCCTTTTGTACTTACAACTTGGTAACAGCAGGGTAGAAAGAAGCTTGGAGATAGAAAGAAAAGTTGTTCTCTCATAGCCGAAAGAAACCAAAAGACACAGAATAAAGCCAAACCCCTCCAGAGGTTCCCTCCCCTGCTTTTTAAAAATCCAGTTTCCTGATTGGTCCTCTGGTCAGGTGTTTGGTTCCCTTTGCAGGTACAAGAAACATTAACCCTTAGCTATCTATTTATGACACATGGGTTACACAAACACAAATGGTGACTTGTAATATGCACTCACCAGCGGGTTACGCCTACACCTTTGTGGGGTCAGGGTTTTAGATTATGAGCTCCTTGGCACAGGGATTATCTTTTGTTTACTATGTGATGTACTTAGCACTCTTTTGGGTGCCATAATTGTAACTACATCATAATTATGTATAATAGAAACAGAAATATATTTAACCATAGCTTGCAGCTAACCACACTTTTACCTGATTTTCTGGGCAAGCTGGAACATAAAATTAGTATGATGCACCTGGGTCAGCTGGGAAGTCAATAATAAGCAAAGAAGGATGTTTCAGTGGTCAGAAGGTGAGCCTGGGACTTGTAAGATCTGAGTTTGCTTCCCAACTCTGTTATGGGCTTCCTGTGTGACATTAGTAAGTCACTTACTCTCTGAGTGCCTCTGTTATCCCTGTATGTATAATGGGGGTAATAGCACTTCCTATTTATCCTACATAAGTATAAATATTTCAAAGATGATGAGGTCTTCAGATGTTAATTAATGGGTCCATGCAAGTACCTGGGGATATGTCTACACTGCAATAAAACACACATAGCTGGCTCGGGATAGATGACTCAGGCTCTCTGGGCTTGGGCTGCGATGCTATAAAATGGCAGTGAAGATGTCCAGGCTCAGGCTGGAGCCCAGACATTTCCATTGCAATTTTATAGCTCCACAGCCTAAGCCCCACGAGCCTGAGTCAGCTGTCCCGGGCCAGCTGTGTGTGTTTTATTGAAGTGTAGACATATTCCAAGGTACTTGCATGGATATTTAAATAGTAATCATATATCATCATATATGAAGGTGGGAAATTCTAAACATACCAAGTGCAAACAATCCCATTTCATAGCAAAAGCACATTTTAAAAAGGTTAATAAAAAGTATTTTAGATTTTCTATCCTTAATCACATGCAGGTATTAGGTATTTTAACATCAGCATGTACCTTAGACATAACATTTTCCCTTTCAGTGATTTATTTTCCATATTATACTGCCTTAAATTGGAAACTTGATGGTAAGCCTCCTGAAGTAAAAACTACTCCTCTAGCTGTTCTATGTGAGCATAACCCCACTGAGTAATAAAAAAAACAAAAAGCACTGACACTTTATATGTGCTGTTAATTCCACTGATTGTGTCCAACTTCCAAAAAGCAGCCCCTGGGTGTTACATTTATACATTATACTCTTAGCAGTACTCTGCGCTGAGGAAACAATATGTCGAGAGTTGTTCAGAATTGTGAATACAAGGTTAAGAAAGAGCTGTCAGTGATGTCTGGAATTATTAGCCCTTCTAGGTGAAACTAGAAACATAGGACAAGGTGGGAAACAAAGTAAAATGTGGATAAAAATAGCTCTAACACTCAGTTAAAAAAGAAAGCAAAATGTGTCCTGCTGGTTTGATATCTTGCAACATTTCCGTGACAAGGTATCAGCAGAAAATAAAATGTAAAGCAAACTTCAGCAGAAATGTTATAT
Source organism: Chelonoidis abingdonii (assembly GCF_003597395.2). Taxonomy (NCBI): domain Eukaryota; kingdom Metazoa; phylum Chordata; order Testudines; family Testudinidae; genus Chelonoidis; species Chelonoidis abingdonii. The sequence goes on from NC_133769.1 coordinate 344,623,608, forward strand.
TAACAAATCTGTCATAAGCTATCAGAAATCAGCCTAGCTTCATTCACTCCAAAGGAGTTACTTCAATGTATACCCAACCTGCTCATAGTGTGTGTGTTTAGACTTACACTGACTATATGATCATAAATGAGAGATGTGCTGTATGTTAATAATCGCTGTTTGTATACCATATACCAGGGGTTGGTAACCTCTGGCACGTGGCTCACCAGGGTAAGCACCCTGGTGGGCCAGGCCAAACTGTTTATCTGCCATGTCGGCAGGTTCAGCTGATCACGGCTCCCACTGGCCGTGGTTCGCCGTCCCAGGCCAATGCAGGAGGCGGGAAGCTGCAGCCAGCACATCACTCAGCCCACGGCACTTCCCACCTCCCCCATTGGCCTGAGAAGGTGAACCGCGGCCAGCTGGAGCCATGATCAGCTGAACCTGCTGATGCAGCAGATAAACAAACTGGTCCGGCCCACCAGGGTGCTTAGCCTGGTGAGCCGTGTGCCAGAGGTTGCCGACCCCTGCCGTATACACATTCCTAATATATGCATTGCAGTCTTAGGCAGACTGCCCTCCATATCTCATGTAATTCATATGTAGGACTCCAATCTTCTGAATAACAGCATTTTCATAATCATATCTCACATGGAGGAGAGACATCTTACTTGTGCATCACGAGTTTGGACCAGAACAGAAGGAGTGAGCCATTCCAACCATTCCGACAATCCTGGCTCCATTGAAGTCAATGGCAAAACCCACACTGACTCCAGTAGGTCCACGATTTCACCCAAAGATGGGAAACGGTGATTCTGGCTGAGGACTTCAATGTGAGTAAGAGAAGGGTTGTGAAGGAAGTAGAAGAAGTGAAGAGGGTGGAAATGGGGATTGCAGAGGTTTTGGAGGGGGAAAGTGGAAGTGGAGTTAGTAGGGAGGAGGGATGGAGAATCTGGAGGTGATAGCAGCTGAGAAAGGAACAGAACAGAGATGAGAGAATAGACAGCAAGGGGCAGCAGCATGGAGAGAGACAATGAATAGAATGGAAGCTGAGACAATGTAAAAATCATTTTGCCTAGGAGATTTTGACTACTTCTACTTATTTAATACCTCACCTTAATAAGTAACCACTAGACTGACTACAAAACAAACACACACCAGTTTATTAAGACCTACTGACCACTGTGAATTTTCAGGGGAAGCACCACAAATGTATTCAATAATGACATTTGCTCAGAAAATGGCCAGCATCCAATGGTCCTTCAGCTCACATTTGTATCCATTTGGTGAGAGGCTCTGAAGTAAACACATGGACATTTGTGTGTAAAAGATATTGGAATTCTGGCCTGTGGAAGAGATCTTAGCAGGTTTCATTTCTTTTCTAATACTCTCTCTGCATTTATTTACTGTCCGTGCAACTTTGATGCTGCACAAAAAGGTACAAAAAATTCCATAAGTTTTTGCAAGATTAGCATTTAACCTAATCCTCCATCCTCACAGCTCAATGCAATGTCAACATAAAGATGGAGAGTAAATTTTTCAAAAATGTTAAGCAACTTAGGGCCCAAGTCTCATTTTCAAAAGTAATTTTATCACTTGGGAACCTAAATACCTTCAAAAATTTGGGCCTTAGGCACTTTTGAAAATATAATCATCAATTAGTCACTTGATGGGAGATCCTGGATGCTCAGCAGTTATGAAAATCAGGCCATTTATTTAGATGGGTAAATATGGGTTTTAAAAATCATGTGGTTTTAAAAATCTTGGCTTTAGACATTTTATTCTTATTCAACCATTATTTCCCTGCATTGTGGCCTGGCAGTGTGAGTAAAGTACGATGGGAAAGGCTCTGCACTGGAAATTAGAAGATTTCTGTTCACTTCCCAGCTCAGCTATAGATTTCCCATGTGAGCTGCAGCAAGTCACTTAATCTCTCATGTATCTCATCCCTACCTCCCAGGGGAAGTCTGAGGGGCATATATATACACCTAAGGAGTTACAGCACATCTCTGTGTCAGAGTGAGCATTTTCACTGAAAAATATATAACTAGGCAAGTTTGGAACAGATTCAACAATTTAACTTGGCTTTTGATGGGCTTGGTCAGCTTAATGACAACCTTAACATTATATGAAGATGGTTTATTTGAAGTACTCATAAGATGTTGAATAGCCGGCAAGCACCTCATTAGGATTCCAGAGCAAAAGTCCAGGAAGGTCCTTTTTTATGACTATTTTTGAAGGTTACCACTAACAGTAAAAAGCCTCCCCTAACAGCCTTCAAAAACAATCCCTTCAGAGTAGGAAAAACAAATAAAATTCATCTTGTATTGGAAACTTTAAACCTCCTGGTTGTTTAATGGTTTACTTCCTTTATCTAGCCAACTGCAATTCTGTCTAACTATTGATGACTCAGCTTCAGATTTTTCCCAAGTATCCCATGTAAAACACATGTACAAAACACCTTCTATCAAGCAATTGCAAAATGTAGGTCAGCAACCAAGAGCTGAAGGTTCTAGTTGGCGCCTCTCTGCCTACAAATCCTTTTCTGTAGACCATACCACCTCAGCTTAACGCTAAAATAAGGTATGTAATCACCACTATTCCCATATATACATCTAACACACATATACCTATATGCAGGTATGTGTTGTTAAAAACTGGTACTAAATCCCTGACACGGAACAGTGAAGCAGTCCTCTGCCTTTGGTAAAGCCCAGTGGGAGTATGGTTGGGCAAAAGGACACAGCCATTCAGATCAGAGGTGGCACTATCTTGACCACCATTGTTGTAGGGAAAGCAATATCCTTTGGAGGGTTGAAGTCACTACTTTATATGATGCTGATTGTCTAACAACCTGATGCTGTCAGGAAATGCTACTTTTAGTGGACATACAGTGTAGTTGTAGCAGTGTGGGTACCAGGATATTAAAGAAACAAGGTAGGTGAGATAATATTTCTAGTGGACCAGCTTCTGTTGGTGAGAGAGTCCAATAAAAGATATCATCACCCACCTTGTCTTACTTTTAGTGCAGATATTTTCAGGTTAGGGAACGAGATTAATATAGCATGGCTTGATTATAGAACTACAGGTCTCTGATGTAAGAAAAAATATAAAAACTTTAGATTTCTTTAGAACGCTATGAATAAGATCTTGGTTCCATTGAAATTGATGGGGATTTTGCCATTCACTTCACTCGGGTCAGGATTTTACCCTATAGATTTTGAGAATTTTTTTTAAATGACTGAATGAATTATGTTATGAATTACAGACTATAAATGAAATGCATATTCCTTATAGACCAAAACCCAATAGTTTTCAGCAGTGTTTATAAAATCAACACAGAGTTAGCTGGGGATAAATTTTGTTGCCAAGACACTCTGCCTGCAAAAACAAAACAGGTTGCCAATGGAATTGACAAAGACCACCGTTGTTAAACATTTCTAACACCCTGGGTCAGACACCTGCAATCTATTTTTAAATATCATTATGTGGCATTATCCATGCTTTGACAGGGTTTGGGCACAAAATCCTAGACATAAGGGGAAAGTAGATTTTTTTAAGTGCAGATTCTAAGTGCAAAATAATAAGCGACATCAGCTGGGCATAGCTGTTGCCATCCTTTCATATTATTATCAGGTCAAGCTCATTCCTTATTACAGTGCGCTCTTCACTTTCTCTCCTATTATTTTGATTCCCCAGTGGTGTTAGATAAGTGAGCAACCTACAAATCTTTTGCAGCGCTCCCTATAGTGAAGCTTTACCATGTACTTTGCCACGTTATTATTTACAGGGAGCTAATCACCATTTACAAAGCTACATGCCCTGTGAGGATTTAAAGAATGAGCTGAAAACTATTCACTTTATTAATATTTGTTACCTTGATTGTGACTTTGCCAAACAAGAATGGAAACTGCATAGCAGCAGATAAATAAAGTCACACTCCTCTGGACAACTGAACTGACACTCGGCCTGCTGCTGCCTTTGGAAATATCTATTTAACTTGGATGAATTAGAGAATGGATGAGTACTTGTGCAATTCGCTTGCTCAGTTAATTACAGATAGTCACTCAAATACCCATCTACAGAGATGTTTGGTATCTGAGGTTGCCATCTTTAGTATCATCATTGCAGGAAAAGCAAGTACTCTTTTGAGAGTGATATCACTATTTTGGACAATCTGATTGGCCAACACAGTGACATTACTATTCCTTGTAAGTGCGGGGAGTGGAGGGTGGTTAGTCTTCTCATTCATGGTCTAGGGCCAGGAGCCTGTTCCTTCCTTTCCTGCTCCCCATAGCTTATTGTGGTGGTTTCTCAATCTCCCTGCTCTGAGTCATGTAGGTGAAGGGGAAAGAAATTTCCAATTCATGGGCAAACTGCCCTGCCTTCCCATACCCTCAACACCATACAGACTACCCTCAAAGAAGCTTGGACACAAAGGGGATTAGGGAGATGAGACAGTAACTGAAAGGCAAGGGGGCGAAGGGAAGGGTTTTTTCTTCAGGATAAGTGATACCAGAGCACATCTAGAGGCTGAGTGAAAGAAGCCAAATAAAGAGTGTGGTTGAAGGAAGAGTGTAATGAGAGTTCGAGTGAGAGATGTCTGGAATCAAAAAAGGAATGGATCAAGGGAACAAGTCAAAGGCTGGAAGATAAGAGAAGGACAGTGGGATGGAAGGGATAGACAAGAAGGAATGGAGAAGAATGAGGATGACAGTGCTGGATAGCAATGACTTTTTCTCCACAGACATTATTGAGAATTTGTGCAGAGCTAGAAGCGGGGCAGGAAGAGTGATGGGTGTGGAGGAGAATGTCAAAAGAAAGACGTTTTCATCCTTTCAAGAATGGATACTTAATTATAGGTAAGTATGTACTCGGTGTCCCATAACATTTACCAGTAAAGAATTTTTTCTCCATCCACCCACATATGTCTACCCTTTATAGCAGGGCTGCACAACATGCGGCCCAGGGAGCCTCACTTTACGGCCCGTGGGGAGATTCTAAATCCCCTGCACACGGTGCTCTGCCGGCAGCCCAGAGCCCTTTGAATCCCGGCAGCGGCAGGGAATCAAAGGGCTCTGGGCTGCCCGCAGGGGCAGGGAGCCCAGAGCCCTTTAAATCCCAGCTGCGGCTGGAACTCAAACAGCTCTGGGCTGCCCGCAGCTGTGGGAAGCCCTGAGCCCTTTAAATCTCAGCTGCGGCCGGGAATCAAAGGTCTCTGGGCTGCCGGCAGCGTGGGGAGCCCTGAGCCCTTTAAATCCCAGCCGCTGCCAGGAATCAAAGGTCTCTGGGCTGCCGGCAGAGATTCCTGGCCGCGGCTGGGATTTAAAGGGCTCAGGGCTCCCCATGCTGCGGGCACCCCAGAACCCTTTGAATCCTGGCCGCAGCTCCGGCAGCGGGGCCGGCTAGGATTTAAAGGGCTCAGGGCTCCCCGCGGCTGCTGGCAGCCCAGAGCCCGTTGAATCCCTGACCGCTGATTGCCCCTTCCCCCTGACCCCTGCCCCAACTGCCCCCCAGGACCCCCACCCCCTATCTAA
>NC_133769.1:344629789-344656122 GCF_003597395.2 Chelonoidis abingdonii
AATAATAAAGGCACCTCAACTTTTCCTCGTTTATGGAGGACAGTCTTATAATATGCATCCAGATATCCTCCAATCACACAAGCTGAAAATTGTTCTACTTTACTACAGCTCTGTAACCATATGGGAACCAATCCTGTCTGTGTTTTGTGCACATCCAAAATTCCTGCTGAATGACCCACCCTGGGAGCGAGTTATCGTGACCCAGGGCTGGGGCGGCAGGAGTTGTGTGTGTGGGGCACTGGTGTGGGGGAACCCAGGGTTGGGGCAGCAGCGGGGTGGGGGAAGGGCACTGGTGGGGAGGAAAGGGGGAAGCCCAGTGCTGGGGCAGCAGGGGGTGTGGAGGGGGGGGAGAGGCCAGGACTGGGGCAGAAGGGAGGTACAGGGGGAAGCCCAGGGCTGGGACGGGGGGCAGCCCAATTTTTTTTTTGTTTGGGGCAGCAAAAATCCTGGAGCCGGCCCTGCCGGGTTCCCCCAGCTGCCGGAGTCCCGAACCCTTTAATTTGACCCTGAGGGCTCCTAGCCACCTCTTCAGCTGGGAGCCCCTGGTTGATTTAAAATAAAGTATCATGTCCCCAACCCCAACCTTCCTTTTTGGCCCACAGCTGTTTTGGTGGGCGGCGCTAGGGAAGGAGGGTTTGTTTCCGCAGGGCTGGGCAGCCCTGGGGCAGGGTGTTTCTGCGGGGCCGGGAGGTTTCGGCCCTCAGCTGTTTTCTTTGGAGTAATGTGTCCTTAGTCTAGTACTATTCAATATTTCCATTAATGATTTGGGTACTGGAGTGGAAAATATGCTTATAAAATTTGCAGATGACATCAACCTGGGTGGGGGGTTTGCAAGCCCTTTGGAGTTTAGCATTAGAATTCAAAACAACCTGGATGATGTGGAGAGCTGGCCTGAATTCAGCAAGATGAAATTAAGTAAAGAAAAGTGGAAAATATGTCACTTGCAAAGGAAAACTCAAATGCACAACTACAAAATGGAGAATAATCCGCTAGGTGGTAGTACCGCTGAAAAGAATCTGGGGTATCACAAATTGGATATGAATTGGCAATGTGATGCAGTTATGAAAAAGGCTAATATAATTCTGGGGTGTTGTGACGGGGCGACAATTCACTGGCACGGTCCCTCCTGCTGGTCATCTAAGGAATTAGCTCTTTCCAGCCTGGAGCTCCCTTTGCAGGTTGGTGTCCCACCTGCCACTGGCCCCCATGTCCCTCCCAGACCCCGGCGTCCCTCTATGTCAGGGTCCTTCCCCCAGCAGTAACCCATAATTTGGGTCTCCCCAGGGAACCCCCAACCTCCTATCCCCACCTTGCCTAAGTGGCTACTGCCAGTCATCATCTAGCCCTTGCTCCCTGGGGTAGACTGCAGCCTATAAACCACTCATCATTGGCAAGGGGGGTTGGACCAGCTACCTCTGCTTATATCTGGGCTTCCCTTCTGCAGCCCCAGTATCTTTGTGGGACCTTAACTCGGCCTGCAGCCTGGGGCTTTGCTAGGCTGGAGCGCCCCAGCACTGCTCCACCCTAAAGACCCTTCTCAACTTCCCAGGCAGCCAAGTCCTTCTCTCTCAAAAGGCGAGAGAGAGAGAGTGTCTCTGTCCTTCAGGCCAACCACTCTCTTATAAGGGCCAGTTGAGCCCTGATTGCACGGGCTACAGCTGTGGCTGTTTTCCCCATCAGCCCAGCTTTTCCCATGCCACAGCCCTCTCCCAGGGCCATTTTAAGCCCTTCAGGGCAGAAGCGGGGTAACCACCCTGCTAGAGGTATATTAAGAGGAGCATTGAATGTAAGACACAGGAGATAATTGTCCTGGTCTACCTGGCACTGGTGAGCCCTCAGTTGGAATATTGTGTCCAACTCCGGGCACCACACTATAGGAAAGATGTGGATGAACTGGTAAGGGTCCAGAGGATGAACATGATAAAAGCTTTAGAAAATCTGACCTCTGAGGAAAGGTTAAAACACTGGGCATTTATAGTTTTGAGAAAAAAAGACTGAGGTGGGATCTGATAACATGGTTGAAAACTGTCAAGGGCTGCTATAAAGAGGACTATTAACAGTTCTTCATGTCCACTGAAGGCAAGACAAGAAGTAATGGACTTAATCGGCAGAAAGAGACATTTAGGCTAGCTATTAGGAAAATCTTTCTAACTATAAGGGTAGTTAAGCTCTGAAATAGGCTTCCAAAGGAGGTTGTGGAACCCCCATCATTGACCATCTTTAAGTACAGGTTAGACAAACACTTGTTAGGGATGGTCTATGTTTCCTTTGTCCTGCCTCAGCACAGGGAGCTGAACTTGAGATCTCTCGAGATCCCTTCCGGCCTTGCAGTTTCTATGATACTATGAACCTTTCCACTTAGATTCTATTCATGGAGGCTAGTGATTTGAAAGACATTTGCCTTCCTGAGGTTTGTGTTATTTTTTTGCATTAGAGGCAGCTTTAGTAAGTTATTCATGGGTTCAGTCACACCCACAGAAATCATGAAACCAAGGATGAAAAATCAGGCAAACATATACTTCTCCTGGACCAACATGGAAGGGAGGTCCTGCTGGTGGGAGGTTGGGGAGTGCACCCAGCCCATACTTACCCTGCAGCAGTGCCTCCTGTATTATGGAGCTGGTCCCAGCTCCCTTCTCCAGGCACAGGATGGAGGGGTGGCCAGACCAAATCCAAAGGGCACTGCAACCCTGTGAGCCAGGTCACAATAGCCAGAGAGGGAGCTGGGCTCAGCTATTAGGAAGGCTGCACCTGCCACTTTTTTTGCATTTATTTTAGTGAATGTAGTGCTCCTTCAAAATCATCTCTTACCTACAAAGTACTTGTAGCATCAACAGTGGCTGTGTAAATTCCCCCATCCTCTCCAGCCACCACCCCTCAAACCAACCACTGGTAATATTATTCCAGAGTTGAGCCTGAGAACAATAATTAAATTGGAAGTGATCTGAGGTACGCTGCTCATGTAATAGTGCTGGCAACAGTTGGAGGGATGGAGAAAGTGGTGTGTCAGTAGCATGTGGCTGTTCTTTCCAGTGTATGCTAGAGAAGCAGGAGCTACAGCTGTTCTGTCATGTGAGTGCTAGTGATTAGTAGAGGAAGCATCACTCTTTCTGGCTGGATGAATGCATATTTCTTCACACATCCACAAACAGCCCCTAGAGTGTGGGATTCTCCCAAACTGAAAGGATATTTGTCCCAGGGAGCAATTCTGTGAGGAAGTCAAGGGGAAACGAAGTTCTTCCTGCCACTGAGAGGGAGAAAAACTGTTTTGTTACAGCAAAACCAGCAGCTGGGAGGAAATAGTTCTGTGCTTACTGAACTCATGCCTGTCATTGTTCCAGGAACTCTGCCAGATTGTGCTAGCTCACCAATAAGAAAACTGCAAGGCTGTGTAACACTGCAGAAGCACTTTATACAGAGAGATGGGCAATTTCATTCTTCATTCTAACTTTGGGCAAGCTTATTTCTTATTTTTGTAGAGGTGGCCCAAAAGTGACACTTTCATTTCATGACAACTTTCAAGTTTCAATGTTGTTTTCATTCCACATCATTTTTGCAAAATGGAATTGAGTGGAAATTTCAGATCAAAATGGTTACGCACACTTTCTCTCCTCCCTGTACCTGAGAAACCATCCCCTTGAAACCTTCATCAAAATCAATATTTTTATGAAATGTTTCCATGTTGATGAAATGGCATATTTCAACAACAATAACAGCAAAAATTGTCAAAACCTTTCCAATCAGCTCCATTTTTATTTTTTTGTTTTGTTTTTAGGAAGACTTTTCCAAAGGATTTTTTAAAAATAATTTGGTTTTGGACATTTTTGCTAATTGGTAGCTTTCAGTTCTTTTCCCCCACAAACCTTCTAGTGGAAGATTGGATTGTACAATCCCTTGAGAACATTGAAACTTGATAAATAATTCTTAACATTTTTGAAAATATAATACAAATAAAAGTGTAGTTACAATTCCCATGGCCATTCAGTCCATGGCCTCAGCTGAGACTGTTACAAGTCTGCCAGTAGTGGTGGATACTTTTCCACTCGATGCTGGACTAAATCAGATGGATTACTTTCATTTCAACCAGCAAAGAACCACCATTATTAATCTAGGTTGAGCTCAATGATCTACAGGTGAAAGATTGAGTAAGTATATCTCATCAATTCTCAGAAGCAATTTCTAATTTGCCACCAAGGGCACTCTTACTATACTCTCAATTTTATATTTTTAGTTTTATAACTTGTGACTTTAAGTGAATGGACAGTTTCCTATGTCACTGCTGGATATGCTGCCCTGAGATGAAAGATACTACAACCCATTTAAATGGATTTTTACATACAGAATATTAAGGATTTGAGATCATAGTATCTCTTCCGAGCAAGATTCTGCAACTCATCTGTATATGTGAGTAACACACGCTAACATAAGCAGGGGTGCTGGAACAATTTGTATAGTGGGGGTGCTGAGAACCATTGAACCAAACTCTAACTCCTGTATATGATGGAAACCACTTCAAGTCAGGGGCTGTGTCAGCACCCCCAGCAGCCCTAGTTCTAGCACCTATGAATATAAGTATCCCATTGACTTCATTAGTAAGTCAAAGACCTCTTTCTCTATATAGGAGGAACTCAGTGGAACTACGTTCTACCAAGTCTGCGTTTGGGAGGCAGAATCTCTGGTTTTGTTAGTCAAATTATGAAGCATTTGAGAATTTAAAATAAGGCTATAAGAATGAAGGATAATTTATTTTAAAACAAGATTCACAAATATGTGTATTTCATTCATATGAAGAATTGTCCTGCCAAGCTCCTTCCTGTATTTACATTATAAATATTGTAAAAAGAGAATAACCAGCACACAGCATGCTTCATTCATTAGGTAACTTTTTATGGTTTTTTTTTCCCTTACTCACTCTTCAGAGAGTCACTCAGTCTCCCAACTCCACAAAATACCCCAGTCTGGAATTGATGACTCCCGGATCAGCAGCAGCAGAACCATCATTGTTATTCCCGTCAGCCACTGCTGTTATATCTGTTCCAGGAAGAAACACAGGCCATCAAAAGGACCACTCTCTCAGAGAGCGTAGGACCTGCCATACTAGATCAGACCAAGAAGCTAGTCCCGTACCCTGGCTCTGACAGTGGCCATGACCAGAGGCTTCAGGGAAAGGTGCATGAGCCCCAAAATATGCCATCATGGAAACAGTGATGCCCTGCCTCTTTAAACGATTGGGCGGGCTGTACTCAGGGCAGAGCCTCATTTTTGTTTAGTTTCTGTTTTGCTGCCAGAACAATAAAGTCACCACAGCAGATAGACGTGTGTGAATCAGCTCCTCCTTCCCAATCTCTTTCACAGCTGGATCCAAATATAACATCGGTGATGAGGACCTTCTACCCCATGAGTGTCCAGTGCACCCACTGCCTGCACAAGAAGAAAAAGTGAGCAAATAATATTTTTTTTTTAAAGTAAAGATGCTCCCCTAGAAATTCAAGGTGGCAGAATGCTGCTTTTGTGGCTGGGGCAGCATCACCCAGCCAGCAAGCGATGGGGAGTAGGCAGATAAATAGAACAAAGGAGGAGATTGTAGCTGAACTGCCATTGACAGAGCAGTGAGTGAGGAGCAGCCATCCTGGGGCATGCTAGGTTGAGAAGGAGCCCAAGTACAGCCAAAGAAGGGATTCTGCAATGTATACACTCAGCCAGCAGAGGGCAAACAAGAGCAGATAGCGCACACACACACCAAAATCCAACCTCCAGAGGAAAGCTGGAAGACCAAAAAGAAAAGAAAAGAAAATGTGTGGAAGAGAAGAAATTAAATGGCAAGTTCTGTGGGAAGTATAGCTGAATTCTATGAAAACTGCAAATCATGATTTGTATACCTCAAATATTTTGAGCAATTTGTAGCTTGTAATTCCATTATTCTAGACAGACAAGTTTCAACCTTGCTGACAAGTGATGGGGTACAAAGGCATATGAACTGCTGCATGACCTATTGTCTCCAAATGTGCCCAGAAATGCCATGTACACTGCAATTACTTCAGCAATGTAGGAATATTTCTCTCCTCCCCCATTGATGATAGTGGAATGAGATCAGTTCCCTCAGTGACAACAGGGAAGTGGAGAGTCAATAATACAGTTTGTTGCTGGTCTAAGGATGTTGTCAGAACATTGTCAGTTCAGACGAACATTAAGTGATGCCCTGCATGCCCACATCTGGAAGAAGTTACTGATTGTATCAGTGCTTACATTCAAGAAGGCTGTTGAGGTAGCTATTGCTATGGAACCATCCAAGAAGGAGTCTCTGGAATTTCATGTGAAGCGAGTACATCTTGTAATTCATGAAGACAGAGGACCATGGGAATATAATACATTTCTGTGCAGCCATTATGTACAAACTATGCGCTCTGAGAAGAATTGCTTGTAATGCTGTGTCATTTGCAGGAAGTGCAAGAAGAAAGAACATGTCACCATGCCCTGTCACACAACACAACGACCAGCAATGCAGAGTAACCATACATCCAAGAAGACTGAACCTAAGAAAGGACAGAAGTTGGAAATTCATAAAATGGGAAAAGACAGAAGTTGTAGTGACGTTGACTAAGATCTAGCACAGTACACGTAATCAGAAGCAGGATTCAGAGATGGCATCTGGGTCACACTCTGGATCAAGAGATTTCCTACAAGAATAAAACTTGATACTGGGGCTGCTTCCTCATGACTTCTGCATCTACCTATCAACAGACTTTGTCACAAGTTCCTTTGGAAGAAACTGTCATGTTTTTGAAGACTTATACTGGAGAAAAGTTAGTCCCAAAAGGGATACTCCAGATGAAAGCTTTTACCCTTATGTGACCGTGTAAGGGGGTCCGCTGTCGAGAGAGGGGCTCCTCATTCTCTGGGGTGCCTGGGAGCCAGGCTGCCTCACTACACCGAGCAAGCAGTTCAGTCTGTCCAGCCCAGGCCCTGGGTTCAGGGGGGGCAGCAAACACAGTAAAGTCAAATAGGCTCAGGCCTTTAAGCAGGGCTGAGCAATAGCAGTTCTAGGCCTGGCCCTTGGGTCAGGGTGGGGCAGCAAACACAGCAAAGTCAAGTAGGCTCAGGTCTTTAAGCAGGGCTGAGCAATAACAGTTCTCGGCTTTGGCCTCCTCAAGCCCAGAGAGAGGGGGAGGCTGCCACCCAGACGTTGAGTGGCAGGGGGGACGCAGGCTCTCCCACTCCACTTCGTCCCAGCCCGGGGCCCTAGCAGTGGCAGGCAGTCTGCTGATGTGTCAGTGGGGATCCTGGCCGCAACACACTGATATTGGCTCTGGCAACTCCGCAGCCTGACTGGGGTCGGCTGCCCCCGGGCTGCTTCCGTACTCCCCCTCAGGACCTACCTGGGCTGCCGTGGTGTCAGCGTAGGGGTCAACCACCATTGGCTCCTCAGGGTGAGTGTCCATGGGCGGGCTCAGCGGGTCCTCGGAGTAGGTGGCGAAAGGTAGGCTCGGCTCCTCGTCAGGGTAGCGAGCACGGGCCAAGTTTGGTTCCACCTCCGGGCAGCTGGAGCGGGGCAGGCTCAGCCAGGCCTCCCCAGCGGGAGCTCAGTCACAGACGTCCGGCCCCTCGAACGGCTGGTGCCTCACTGAGCTCGGAGGGCCTGCCTTTATACTTCCGGGTCAGCGCTTGACCCTTTGCGGGGCGGGCTCAGAGCTCTGTAGCTCCGCCCAGTCCAGCCTCCGGCTGGGCTCTTCGTTCTCCGGGATGCCTGGGAGCCAGGCCGTCTCACTACAGACTGAAAGAAAATATCTACCAGTATTTCGCAGATCTTGGCTTGAGAAGCTCAAGGTTAATTGGACTGAGATCAAGGCAATCACAAACGCACTTGAAACCTTCAAGTAATCCTGGACAGACGCTCCAAAGTTTTTGAAAAAGAACATGGACAGATGAGCAACATGTCAGCGAAGCTCACTGTTAAGTCTGACAGCCAATGAAAATATTGTAAACCTGAAGTTTTACCTTATGTTCTGAAACATTTGATAGACCATTTAGTGAACATTGGAGTCTTGTCACTAATTTCACACAGTGAGTTGCCTATACCCATCATACCAGTGATCAAGTAGGATGGCTCCGTCTGAATTCGTGGAGATTTCAAATTGATACTGAATCCAGTTTTATGTGGAGACCAGTATCCACTACCTCATATTGAAGATTTGTTTGCTACTCTTAATGAAGGACTTCATTTCAGTACATTGGATTTGCTCAATACATACTTACAAATGGAGATTGATTTGGCAGCTCACAAATATCTCATAATCAACACCCCAAAAGGCTTATTTTGCTTTAACAGATTGGCTTTTGGTGTAACACCAGCACCTGCCCTGTTCCAGAAAGGCATGTATTAGCCAGTCCTGAAGGGACTGAACAGAGTTCAATGCTATTTGGATGACATCCTTCTTACAAGAAAGGATCATTTGCAAAATTTTGATGCTGTCCTGCAATATTTCGAAGACCATGGACTGGGAGTACGTCGAGACAAAGTGAGTTTTTCAGACTTTCAGTTGAATACCTTGGACATGAATTGATGTCACAGACTTAAGAAAATTGCCGGAGAAAGAAAAGGATATTTTTCAAGCACCAAGACTAGAGAATGTGTCACAATTATGTTAATCCTTAGGACTGCTTAACTATTATGATAAATTTTTGCCTAATCTAGAAACAGTATTGGCACAAGCACTCCTACAAGCAAAAAAAAATGGACTAAACAGCATGAGTGTGCATTTAAGGAGGCAAAGAACCTGTTGGCATCTGATGAAATTGTTACACACTTCGATGTTTTGCTACCATTGTGATTGGTTTGTGATGCTTCACCATTTGGAGTGAGCCTAGATCTTTCCTAATAGAAGAGAGAAACCAATTTTCTTTGCTTCACAAACACTCACCACCTCTGAGGAGAGGTATGCACAAATAGATCGAGAAGGTCTCAGCATTATCTCAAGAATTTGAAGTCCCTTACCTATCTGTGTGGTAGATGTTTTATCTGACTGACAGATCACTACCCACTAATTTCAATTTTTAGACCAAAACATCAAATTCAATCATTAGCTGCTGCTTTTATGCAACCATAGGCATTGATACTTTCAGCTCAGTTCTATACTATTCAATTCTGTAAAGAGAGTCAGCACAGAAATGTTGAGCGTTGTCATGCCTGCCACTCCCAAGCTCCCAGCAAACCAAAGAAACTTTTGACTAAGTGTTGTTAGAGAAGAAGAGCAAGTTGACCCAGGGGCGGATTTGAGTACAGGCTTCTTTATTGCAATATTTGTTCCCCTGGACCCAATTGTCAAGTAAGCACTGAATTAGTTACAGTACATTCTTGTTATCTAAGTTAGTATGTAAATATGTACATTTTCTACAACATCCCCAAAACCCTTATTGAGTCATATAAATGCCCATACAATGAATAGCTATCTACTGAATATAATTATCACTGCTCCTGATTACTGTTTACAGCATTAGCATATTCTACAGATAACTTTTCTTTCCCTTTGAAGATACATTTCTTTACAATAATTGCCGCCACAAATTCCCTGGATCAGCAGTTTGCAGGGAAAGGAGGAAGGGGCCATGAGCCAGAGCTCGTTTGTGTAGCTGGGAAGGGAAGGGAGGGGGAGATAACATGGCTTTACCCAAAAGGTATTCTTTAGATCCCCACATTCCTTATGCAGCTGCAAGCTTATCAATCCCTTAACAAGGAGAAGGGAAGGGAGAGGGGTGGCACTTTACCTATCAAGTTGAGACAGGTGCCTATACTCAAGCCTATACTCAGGCTTAGAAACGATGCCTGCTCGTGCCTCCATTTCCTAATGCCATGTCTACACACCAGCAGTTTCCTAGTTTTCTGCTTAACCCGTACATATCCCAACAAGTGTTTTTATCTCTATTCGATGAATAGGTTACTCCTCACTAACACAGACATCAATCAAGAAACTGCTAAAGAGGATGTGCTTTCTCTTGTGAAGGGGAAGGGACCACAGGGTGTAGGCTCTATTGCCACTCAGACATGGCTGAGAGGAGAATAGAATAGAATAGAATAGAATCTGTCAGTCAAGCTGCCCACTGGATGTACTTTGTGGGCTGGAGCATGTGCCAAAGGTAACAATGTTGCAGTCATGAACAGCTACAGAAGATAACCATTGAAATACCATATATGGTCCTGAGGTATTCAAAAGGCGCATACATTCTGCTCCATAATATCCTTGCTACAAACGGACTAGTGGAACACTTTGTACCGATATTTAAGACTAAAAAGCCTTTTTTGAGTCATCAGCAGAAATTGGACAATTTCTTGCTTATCTACAGGAACACACCACATGTCATCACACAGGTGTCACCTGCAACTCTTGTTGAAGAGATCTTTGTGTACCTGTTTGGACCAGCTCCATTCTGAGCTTGCCTCATGTATAGCCAAGTCCCAAGCTGTGCAACTGATTGATCAACATGAGACTAACTATCATTCTTTTCAAGTAAGAGATTTAGTATGGACTTGTAACTATGGTTGCAGAGTGAAATGGGCACCTGGAGAAGTTGTAAAATGCACAGGACCCGTGTAGTTTGTGGTAAAATTATCTGACAGTACTTTATGAAAACAACATATGGACTAGTTGCAGCCTCGACAAATACTGGAGTCTGGGATATTCCATTTCTGTTCTTCTGATTAAAACTCCTTCCATTATAGCTCCTAATTTTGATGATGTGTTGGAAGAAATGTTGATACCAGATCCAGTTGATTCCTTACCACCAACTGTTCCTGTTGTTCAGGACATAGCCACACCACCACCATCACTTTATCTCAGTTGAATGAGAAAACCAGGGGTGCACCTGAATGTATAAATTATTCAGCTAATGAATTATTATTCAAGGCAGAATAATCCCTTGCAATTTAAGAGTTTGATGTAGTTCACTGGCAATTTTTAGTTAGGGTATATAATGTTTTATGTCAGCCATGTAAATGGTAATATGTATGTCCATAAATAATATATATTTGGAAAATATTTTAAAGTAGTGTGGAGGAATGTGATGTCCTTTTAAATGGCTGGGCACTCTGTACTCAATGCGGAGTCTTGTTTTTGTTTGGTGTCTCTTTTGCTGCCAGAACAATAAAGTCACCAAAGCAAACAGCTATGTTTTTAAATCAGCTCCTACTGTGTCTATTTCCTTCCCTGCTGGCTCCAAATATAACAGAAACACCACCTCTTAGGAGAATTTCTTCCCAGTTCACTCAGATATTGGGTTTGCCCTGCAGCATTAGGGTTTGTATCCTTAAAAATCTTCTCTAATGTAAATGCAAGTGTTTTCATTATACATATAAGAATCTATTACTTTTCTAGTGCTATAAAGCACTTGTAGTAGGGAGTTCTGCAGGCTAATTATGTCTTGTATGAAAAAGTATTTCCATTTCTAAGTTGCAAAGTGTTGCCTTTCAGTTTTTTTGAATCCTGCCTTGTTCTTCTATTCTAAGAGAGGTCATGTGCTTCCATTTACTCTATCATTTCTATACTATTTTTATTTATCATAGATTTTTAAGCCAGAAGGGGTTATATGATCATGAAATCTGACACAGCAGCAATCAGTTACAATATGGCCTGTGATTCATTGGTGATTTGTAATTATAGAGAAACAGCCTCATTCCTACTTTGCATTGTGCCTACCTGGTTACTATTAATTCTACCTACTACTGCCAAGTTCCGTTCTTATAGGAACTTTTTCCCAGAATGCTTTTCTGGGGCTGGACCTTTACATTATCAGAGCCAAGTAACTACAGCCTTAATACTGCCATTTTGTAACTCACTGCTGACTGTGATTGCCTCTTTCCCTCTTCCAAGTAGTAAGTACCCTTAGCTCTTGTTATATTCCCCTCCCATTTCCCTTTCTTATTGCTATGGGGATGGTGTTTTCTCAGAAAGCTGTAGCTTTAAATGGCCAAGTTACAAAAATCCCTATTTACAGTACTTAAAACTAGGGCCAAGTTTGTTTGAAATTTTGTGAACTTTAATGAAACTTTCAACAAGCCTCATTGCAGTTTCAAGTTCCTACTGTCTCAGGTGAACTTCCAGTGGTTTCGGGTTTCTCTGGGAACATTTCACAGAACTCTAGTTGGTGCCTGTCTTTCTACACTTAATGAGACTCCCTTATGCCACTTGCAACAGCCTGATTAGATGTTACCCTGTAATTTGCTCGGTAAAATCTCACTGATCTGTACAGAATGTCATGTCAAGCAAACAAACTCACAAGAAACTAGAAGTTCTTAAGCTGACGTGTATGACTTGAGGTTTTGTGTCTGACAGCAGCTTTGGCTCGATTATTTTTTTGGAACAGCACAAAGGCATCATCCACTTCACTCACTTGAAAGTTGTTTTAATACTGTTGATCTTTCATGTCTTCACTGGGTTTCATGCAGGGATATGATAATTACCCAATGGACACATGCGGTTGACTTGCAAGCTTCACATTTGGTTTGACTCAATCCTTTCTCAGCACGAGAGCTGCTTACCAGATCAGATTAGTGATCCAGCTAGTCCAGTATTCTCTCCGCAACAGTGGTCAGTACCAGAAACTCCATAGGAAGGTAACAATCCCCATAATTCACATACAAGAATCTCTATTATGAAATAAGCTGACCACAGAGAAAATTTCTTCCCAATCACATGCAGTTTATGATTGGTTTATTTACTGGTGCATGATGGTTTTAAATCTCTAATATGCCTTTTGCTTTCTCATTACCCATATACATACTCTTTTATGAATCCTGCTAGCCTTTTGCCTCAGTAGCATCTTGTGGCAATGTGTCCCAATTGAATTGTCCAATTTTTATCAATTTTAATATTCTGCCTTTTAATTTTCCCTTGTTTAATATTATGAGAGAGCATAAACAGGAGCACTCACATGAACTTCAATATATCATTTATTATTTTCTATACTTCTGTCGTGTCATGTCTTTTTCCTCTCTTCTATAAACCAAACAACCCAAATATTTCCATCTATTCTTCCATAGAAATCCTTCCATGCTTCTTTAGTTCTTTTCTATCGACGCTTATTATTTTTACTATGTCTTTAAAATGGGATAATTAGAAATGAACACAGTATTCCAGGGAAGAGAGAACTATTGATTTATATAATTTTATCACCGGTGTGGTTGTGGACTTTAACATGGGTACCAGTCTGTAGTGTGGGATTCTTAAATACTTGAGGCCAAATCGTGCTTGCTATCCTTATCCTTCTAGTACCATTGAAATCAATGGGAGGCCTAGTCACTGGGACCACTCACATGAGTAAGATGAGCAGAATCTAGTTTTCTGAAATACAATTTTCTAAGCACCTGACCCAAGTAGGAACTGCCTTCAACAGCAGATAATTACTAAGTGATCTAAATATGTACAGAGTTCAGAGTAGATTAAACGCATATATTTCAATTAATGAAATATGGTGTATTCACTTTCCAGAAGTTTGACATGTGCATATACTAATTACTAAATGTTCATCAGATTTGCACATGAAATTTTGGTTTCATCATCCTTAAGTAGCATTAGTCTTTCCATTATTTAAGAAGAAAGTACACATTCAAGGAGCAGCTTTATGACTAATATTATTTTGCTAAGCCTTTTATATTATTAATATAAAGTAAAGTTAACTATACATGTTTTAGCTAGTTTCTACACAATTTTATGCAAATAATGCTTTGAAGGGTCAATAGCCTGACATGGGCAATGATTTTACTATTCTGTTTATTCACCACCATCCTTCCAATGATCTGTTAGCTAATTTGGTCTGCTAATGTCAGCTGGCCAAATTGGATTCAGCTCAAGGAGATTTCTCCCCCACCCCCTGGTAAAGTTTGTCTCTTTCTTTCCTCATTCCCTTGTTTGATATGTCTGTGATAAGATGGCAGCCTTTTCTGTTATATCTCATTCTTTGGAATGAAGCAACATTATGCTACTGCTGCTGCTGTTATTAGCTGGGGAAAATACTCAACATTTTAAAATTTCATGAACGTATTGTTGTGTGACAGCATTTAGAAGCCTGTAGTGGGGTGACTGCCCCACTCTTACAGAACAGGGGTTAAAAGCAGCCTTGGAGAGGGCTGTGGCTGGGGAAAGGAGCGAAAGCAGCCAAGCTAGGCCGATTGGGGAAGCAGCAACAGCTGTGGCCAGCTCAGTTAGGACCCAGCTGGCCCTGATAAGAGGGCTGGGAGCCAGGAGCTGGAAGAGTCTCACTCTAGCCCTGGAATTAGAAGGGCCTAGCTGCCTGGGAGCACAGGCTACCTGAAGCAGAGCAGGGCTGGGGAAGGGCAAGAGGAGCTAGGGAGCTTCAGCCTGTAACTCCTCAGGTTGAGGCCTTCTTAAAGGCTGAAGGAATTACGGGGCTCCAGAGGTACAGCCTGGGGATAGGCAGAAGCAGCTGGTCCAACCCCCTTGCTATTGATGAATGGCCATTACAGACTGCAGTCTGCCCCAGTGAGTGGGGGCTGGATGATGACTGGCAGTAGCCACTGAGGCAAGGTTTAGAGGGTTGAGGGTTCCCCTGGGAGTAAGAGTAAGGGGATACTGCTGGGGGCAGAACCCTGAGGAAAGGGCACTGGGGTCTGTGAGGGACACAGGGGCCTGAGGCAGGTGAGCCACCAGCCAGCAGAGGGTGCTCCAAGGCTGGAAAACAGCTAATTCCCAGGATGACCAGCAGGAGGAGCCACAATGGTGAGTCTTCAACCTCACTACAGAGCCCCAGTCATGGAGCAGGACCCCATTGTGCTAGGTGCTGTACAAACAATGGAAAAAGACAGTTCCTGCCCCTAAAGAGTTTAAAACCTAAGCTTCTGATCTGTGTGCACCAGAGGAAGCTATTGGTGGTATGTTCAGGGAGGGGACAAGTGCATGAGTTGAAGGGCTTTCCCTCTACTAACTCCTGCTTGCTATTACTATGACAGCATTTGAAGTTGGGAAATCAAGTGCAAAAGGGAATACTTACAAGCAATATCTTTGGATGAGGAGGCTGAGTTTTTAAATGTTTGTTTACAGACTTTGGTGCTTCCTGGAATGACCATATTATGGCCCAGTTCTGGAAGCCACTCCATGGAGGTGGACAGCTGCACACAGCCCTATGGATTTCATTCCAACTCTGCATGGATATAGGAATCTGCCTGCACAGAACAGCTGGTATGACTGGAGCCTAGGGCTGTATCATTATCACTCCACCTTCTCCTGGCACATTTAATTTCACTGCAACATCATTCATGCTATGGATGATAAAGGCCCTGGCCAAGGAAACTGATGTTGTTTTTCAACCACAGAAGAGGTGCAAGAAGAACACACACTTCTCAGTACTACTTTTAAAAACATCCCTTCGACAGTCCTGGAGAGATGAGCTCTCGAAGGGGTAGTCTAACAATTGGCCATGTTTCAAAGTGAACCAAGGGGCGCTTTTGCAACAATGCTTCTTAGGTTCACAAAATACTTTTGCAAAGATCAAAATCCACTTTTAGGGTCGTTGCTTCCACCTTCTGACCCTACAGCAACACACACAGCAGAGGATTTTCTCCAGTAACTTAGTGTTGTGAATGAGTTGACATAAGTAGAAGTTTTGAGTGTGACACAGGGACCGAATCAGTCCAGCCTTGGCTCTGTGTTTATTAAGTGCATTTATTCACATTTTAATTGTGTTTCTTAACTTGCAGTAACTAGTGAACATGTAAACATTTCAAATCCCTAGTGATTGGAGCTCTCTTTTGTTTCAAATAGAGATATAATCTAAGACAACAATGCTTATTATTGATACAAATCAGTATAATTATTAGGTGACACTGATATGGTGGATGAAAGTCCATGGCAAATGTTCTTAATTTACTTTTATTTAAAAATAATTGTTTTCAGTTTTTAAATGATCCCTTGTGATGGGGCGTCTGCCCCATATTGGCCTGTAAGGGGTTAATGGAGCCCTAGGAAGGCTGCACAGAAAGCAGCCAATAGGAGAGGGGCTGCAAGAAGTAGCCATTCAGGGCTGGGCAGGCCCATAGAAGAAGAGCTGCAGAGCAGATCAGCTTCAGTTGTTCCTGAAGATCAAGGGGGAAAGGAGGGCTGACTGCCTTGAAGGAGGAAAAAAGCTAGCACCCTGGACAGAGCAGTGCTGGGCAGGATCAGGGGAGTGAGAAGGAGTTCCTGACTGGCTGCTAAGACTGGCATGCTGATGCCCTGAGCTCAGGGTGAAGAAGCTGCTAGGGTCGCAGGGAAGTGGCCCAGGGAAAGGTATGGAGAGGTTGGAGGGGAGGCAGCAGATGGCTGCCATCTAGTGGGTCCCTGGACCAGGACCTGAAGTAGTGGGCAGGCCTGGATCCACCCCCCAGCTCACCGCTGAGGAAGTGGCTGAACCACTGGACTGTGGTCCTGTCCCCCGGAAGGGGGGGGGGCATAGAGTGTGATCCAGCCAGAGGGATGTGTCCTGAAGGGGATGCTGTGCCCTTAGAACAACACAGGTCCAGGAGCAGAAGTGATGGCAGGCGAGACACCACTGGAAGTCGGTGTACTGACCTGTGGAGCTGATCTGCGAGATGACCAGCAGGAGGCACTAGCATAGTGAGTCACACACCCCATCACATCCCTATACAGAGCAGTTTGGGCCAATTGATTCTACTCATATTACTGTGATGGCAGTCATCTTGGCCAACACCAGGACTCTAAGCATGGACCTCCAAAGCTGGAAGCGCAAGTCTGTCAGCTTGACCTAATAAGCAATGACTAGTATGGGGGACTGAAACAAACAAACATCCTCTCATGATCGGGGGATGAAGGATGTGGGGATGCAACATAGCCTGACCAGTGGGTTACATTTATCACACCCAAAATATGGATGTTTTAATTCCATATGGAATTCATGTTTATTAAAAGCAATGGTGCAGAAAGAAGCTGCCCAATGCTCTGTATAGGCAACTGGAAATCCCTGAATTCTAACTTTGGTCTTGCCCCTAACACCCCTTCTGGCAAATCACTGAGGATACATTTTAGATGGTGCATATGCAATTGCATAAAAGGGGGGACTTAAGGTCTTACAGTCACTTTTAGATCTGGATCTCCTGATAACCAGGTCACCACCCTATCCACAAGACCACACTGTCTCTCAATTGGGTGCACAGCTTTCAAACTTCATCCTGCTGTGTGTTCCTTTGTTCCTCTCTAGTGGAACAGAATTTATGGCCTATTAAGAATGATTTCCCCTGCCTCCAAAATACTAAAGCAAACTCTGGAAGAGCAGAAATCCTGTAGTAAAGCAACTGGCTGCTAAATTTGCTATTAATGTACTTTAGATTAGCAGAAATCTAATGAAGAATTTGAAATCTTAGAGATATATATTTGGAGGAAGAACCTAGAGGAATTAAACATAAACTCTTAAGAAACCACAAATCCCATTTTCATGCAAATATCCTTAATAAGAAAAAGAACATAGGAGGAAAAAGAGAGTTTTTCAAAGTTTATCACGTGAAGTTATCAGCTCCATAACTGTACGGTGTGGGCAGTATATCTTTAGTATCCAATGACATAGGTATATATGTTTGAAATTAAAATACCTAATCCCACAGGGCATCATGCAAAGAGCTGCCAGTCAGGTTATTGACATACAGATAAATTTCTCTGTATGACAGTATCTTTACCCGAACACTGTAAAACTCTGGAGATGAGCTATTGTCAGATGACATTTCATCTCAGAGCTCTTTTAACTTAAATTTGTCAGGCTTTGTACAATGAGAAGTGACACACCATGCCCAGCAAAGGCTAATGAATTATCTCGGTAATTACCAAAAGAAAAACAGTGAGGTGTTCATGTATATATTGGCATGTCCTTCACATAGTTTACTAGTTGTACTTTAGAACACTTGAAATAATATGGAGCAACTAATTGTTTCTGCTGAGAAGGCATCCTTTCTTTGGGAACCTGAACTAGCAATATGCATGCATATCATGTCTGTGGTTTCTTTTTTGTCTACTACATTCTATTTACATAAAATCTGCAAATGCCTTTTGTCTTAGATAGTTAACCTCACTGGACCAAAAGCATGTGAAATATTCTAAATTGAAGGGCAATACAATGTCGATACTCTATTAAATAGGAGTACCACTTCATATATTGTAAATCAAAAAGAGGTCATTAAAGCATCTAGTTGGAACGCTGTGTAATTCAGACCATAGTATTTCATCCTCTGGATCTGAGGAACATCTTTCCACAAGTGTGTCCTGATTCAACACTTGGATGTCCAGATTTACACAAAGGTAACTCAGTTGAAATCAATGAAATTACAATGAGGTGGAACTTGAATAGTCCAATGGTGAATCAGGCAAAAGAACTGCATTGTGATATATTGACTATTATGGGTGTGTAATAATAATATATAGCACTTATACCCTGCACTTTGATCCATAGATCTCAAAGTGCTTTAAAAAGTCAGTTTATAAAGCTGGAAGGGACAATTGCAGTCATCTGATCTCGTGCATCATATAGAGCCCTGCAAATCTGCGGATATCTGCTTTATGTCTGTGGGTATCTACAATCCATGGATACAGTTGAATTGTTTACCATCTTTGTGGATCAGATGTTGATCCAATTTTTTTTATGCACACAGGGCTCTAGAGCAGCAGTTCTCAACTGGGGGAACTGCAGCCCCCTGTGGTGCTGTGAGCCAGTTTCAGAGGGTATGGGGCCCTGCGGGGCAGACACCTGGAACTCCAAGCCCCAGCACCCTCCATGGTGCTAAATCCCAGAGCCCCAGCAGGTCTGAAGCATGGAGCTCTGCACCCCAGCTTCCACCACTGGGCTAAAGCCTGGAGCCCCAGGGGAGGGAGATAGGGCTCTGGGCTCTAGGCTTTAGCCCTGCAGGGGGTTCTGGGACTCAGGGATTTAGCCCTGGGGGAGCACTGGGGCTTGAGGCTCCAGGCCTTAGCCCCATGGGTGGTGCCAGGGATTGGGGTTTTAGCCCCATACACTGCATGAAACTGGTTCATGCCCCCTAGGGGGCCACGGACACCCAGTTGAGGGTACTGGTGAGGGTGGATGCACATAAAAGATGGAGTGTGGATCACAGGTCAGATACAAGTTAATTATTGTGGCTGAGGATCTAAAGTTTTGTATCTGTGCAAGACTCTAATCATATGGGTCATAGGACTTCCCTGAATTAAATCCTGTTTGAAATAGAGATTATTCTTTAGAAAAAACATCAAATCTTGATTTTAAAATTTCTGGTGATGGAGACTCCATTAAAACCCTTGATAAATTGCTTTTCAATCTAGCATAGAATGCTATAACATTGTATTATAAAATATCTGCTCCCTCTGTAGGTACTGTGATGGGGCAAGGCCAGATGGCTACAGTAAAGTACTGAGGAACAGGTATGTCCCAGGCTAAACAATCCGCTACTACCTGATAACAAATGGCAGTGCTCAGATTATCAAGGCATCTGGGCAATTAGATCTTCTAGAAGCAGTGGAGATAGCTACATTGATTAGAACACCTGCATTTAAAAAGGAGCTCGCTCCAGTCAGCTGGAGAGGAGCCAGAGGAGAGGAAGCGCGTGTGAGGAGCTGGACGCAAGGAACTAAGACTGAGAAGGTGTGCTACTGGAGGATTGAGGAATTATCAGACAATCAAGCACTATCAGACACCAGGCGGAAAGTCCTGTGGTGAGGATAAAGAAGGTGTTTGGAGGAGGCCATAGGGAAGTAGCCCAGGGATTTGTAGCTGTCATGCAGCTGTTACAGGAGGCACTATAGACAGCTGCAATCCACAGGGCCCTGGGCTGGAACCCGGAGTAGAGGGCGGGC
The DNA here is from genome assembly GCF_003597395.2 of Chelonoidis abingdonii. Taxonomy (NCBI): domain Eukaryota; kingdom Metazoa; phylum Chordata; order Testudines; family Testudinidae; genus Chelonoidis; species Chelonoidis abingdonii. The sequence goes on from NC_133769.1 coordinate 344,649,622, forward strand.
CCGGGTTCTCCCCAAACCTTGCAACTCCTGATCAGACACAGGAGGAGCTGATCCAGACCGTGGGTTCCACCAGAGAGGAAGATCACTGAGGTGAGCAAATCCGCCAATAAGCGCAGGACCCACCAAGGTAGAGGAGGAACTTTGTCACAACTGGTGTTAGAGGTGGGATTTTTGGTGTGCACAGCGTGGCGGAAGAAGGAGGGTTATTTAAAAAAAAAAGAGAGAGGGTTAATTTTTTTTGTCACCACAAAGGATGACGTAGTGCGGGCTCTGATACAAGCCAGGGCAGCCCAGCAGGAGGCTACACGTGTCCAGGCAGCCACCCAGCAAGAAGCAGTGCGGTTGCAGCAAGAGACTAATCGCCTGCTGATGGACCAAGCTGCTCAAGACCGAGCTATGTTGCGGGAACTGGTAAACCAGGTAAAGACCCTTACACAGCTGAACAGTGGCCATGATGGGACGTGGCTCATACAGGCTAGTCATTGGCTGCAGAAGATGCCATGGGAGGATGATGTAGAGGCATACCTTCTGGCCTTTGAGAGGACAGCCCTATGGCAGGCCTGGCCTCAAAATCAGTAGGCTGGCATCCTTGACCCATTCCTGTGTGGGGAGGCCCAAAAGGCCTACCATGATCTGCCTGAAGAGGCTGCAGCAGACTACTCCCAGCTGAAGGCAGAGATCCTGGCCAGATCTGGGGTAACGACCACAGTGCGGGTCCAGCGGTATCACGAGTGGAGGTACCAGGAAGACAAAACCTTGCAGTCCCAATTTTATGACCTCATCCATCTTGCACGAAAGTGGTTGCAAACAGAGTTCCGGAGTCTGGAAGAGATACTAGAGGTTCTGGTCATCGACCGGTACATGAGGGCACTGCCACCAGATCTCTACAAATGGGTAGGCCAGAACGATCCTTCCACCTATGATGAGATGACCACGCTGGTAGAAAGACTCATGACAGCCAGAGAATTGACCCAACTACCCAAGGAAAGCCCCTTTTGTAGCAAACACCCAACCCCAACCCTGGAAAGTGGGACAGCCAAACCCCTGGCGAGTCCTAGGTGGAGGAAGAGGAGGGCTGAAAACCAGCAGAGACTCCAGAAGGAAGGGATTGGCCTGAGTAGGGGGAACCCTGGGACTAAACCCCCTAGCCCACATGATAGAAGAATGATTAGAAACAATTATAGATGTTATCCATGTGGGGAGTGGGGACACATAGCAGCACAGTGTCGCAGCACCGAGGAGCCTATGCAATGCAACTTGGGGGATTGGGAGGTCCCATGCTCCCTTATCTACCTTGCGGGCATCACATTAGCCCCGCATAACTACACCAGGCTGGTGAAGATAAATGGAGCACAGACTACAGCACTTGTGAACTCGAGGAGTGCTATCACCCTTATATCAGGTAAGCTGGTAAAAAGTAGCCAGCTGCTGCAAGCCAAAAGTGTAGCAGTGACTTGTGTGCATGGGGCCATGAGCCATTACCCCACCATCCCAATGGAGATAGAAGTTCAGGAGAACCCCATTAAGGTGACAGTGGGCATAGTTCCTAAACTCCCATGTCCTGTAGTCATTGGGAGGGACTATCCAGGGTTTGATAATTTACTACCCCCAGAGAAGCTGGAGGGAGTTGGAGACCTTGTTGGCAGCGACTCATCATTGGAGGAATGTCAACCCCCAATGTTTTTGGAGTTTTCTCAGGATCTATTCTCAGCCCCCCAAAAGTCCCAGAAGACAAAAGAAAGGAAAGCTGCGAAGGCTTTGAGAACCCGGATCCTGACCCAGGGCCAGAAGACCGCACTAGTAGGCAGATGGACACAAGCAGCCATCAGAGAAACTACCAACATGGAAGGTGAGCCGGAGGCTGGTCCTAGCCATGATGGCGATGAGCCGTTGGAAGAAGCAGAAGCCGACCTCTGAGAGCTCAGGCAGGTTAGTCCTGGGAGAGAGACTTTCGGAAGGGACAAGGCAAAGGACCCTAGATATGGTAACGTCAGGAAAGAAGTGGCTGAGAAAGACTGGGATATCCTATTGCCTTACCTCATGTTCGCCATCTGAGAAGTTCCACAAGCCTCCACAGGTTTCTCTCCTTTCAAACTACTATATGGTCGCCACCCCCGAGGCATATTGGATATAGCCAGAGAAGCCTGGGAAGAGGAGCCAAATCCCAGAAGGAACATAGTCAAGCATGTACCACAGATGAGGGATCGGATAGCCCGAGTTACACCCATTGTACGGGAACACTTGGAGAAAGCACAGGAGACCCAATGGACCCATTATAACCACCAAGCAAAGCTTCGACAGTTCCAACCAGGGGATCGAGTAATGGTCCTGGTGCCCACAGCAGAAAGCAAGCTGTTGGCCTAGTGGCAGGGACCCTATGAAGTGACTGAAGCCGTGGGAGAGGTAAACTATAAGGTGCAGCAGCCAGGCCACAGGAAACCGGAGCAAATTTACCACATCAATCTTCTAAAACCTTGGCATGATCAAGAAGCATGCTTAGTCACCCAGGAGACCCTTCCCCAGGAGGATAACTTACATGAGCAAGTGAAGCTATCACCCGACTTGACGCCAATCCAAAAGATCGAGGCAGCCGACATGATTAATCGCAACTGAGATGTGTTCTCTACAAAACCTGGGCGGAAGACTGAGACCTATCACCATATCCACATGATCCCCGGAACCAAGGTAACACTGAAACCCTACCGAATCCCAGCAGCCAAAAGAGAAGAAATCAAGGCCAAAGTAAAGAAAATGTTAGAATTAGGCGTTATTGAAGAATCCTACAATCAGTGTGCAGTCCAATCATTCTAGTGCCCAAACCTGATGGTACCACGAGATTCTGTAATGACTTTTGCTGACTGAATGAAGTATCCCAATTTGATGCATACCCCATACCACGCATCGACGAACTGGTTGACCGACTGAGTAGTGCCCGATTCTTGACTACGCTGAATCTGACAAAAGGGTATTGGCAGATTCCCCTGACCAAAGAAGCTAAAGAAAAGACAGCGTTCTCCACCCCAGATGGGCTATTCCAGTACACTGTCCTCCCTTTTGGGTTACATGGGGCCCCAGCCACATTCCAGCACCTCATGAATAAGCTGCTGCGCCCCCATACTAGTTATGCAGCTGCATACCTAGATGATGTCATCATCCATACGCCAGACTGGGGAACCCACCTGGAGAAAGTTGAGGCAGTACTACGCACCTTAAGGCAGGCTGGCCTCACTGCTAATCCTGCTAAATGTGCCATAGGACTAGCAGAGTCTAGGTACGTGAGATATATTGTAGGAAGGGGTATAGTGAAGCCCCAAACTAATAAGCTAGAGGCTATTCAAAACTGGTCCCGGCCAACCCGAAAGAAGCAGGTCCATGCATTCCTAGGCATGGTAGGCTACTACCGATGTTTTATTCCCCACTTCACCAGTAGGGCAAGTCCTCTAATGGACCTGGTGAAGGCCCGAAGTCTAGACATGGTGAAGTGGACCGACACAGCAGAGGGGGCCTTTGGACAGCTCTCTGTAATGACCCCATACTCATAGCCCCAGACTTTACCAAGGAATTTATTTTACAGACAGATGCTTCTGAAGTGGTGTTGGGGGCGGTTCTGTCACAAATGATTGGAGAAGAAGAACACCCGATCCTCTACCTGAGCAGAAAGCTGCTCCCAAGAGAACAGAAGTATGCAGTAGTCAAGAGAGAATACCTTGCTATCAAATGGGCCATGGAGACACTGCATTATTACCTCTTAGGCCGGCGATTTACTCTTGTGATGGACCATGCACCCCTCCAGTGGATGCAGAGAAATAAGGAAAAGAATGCAAGGGTCACCAGGCGGTTCTTATCCCTCCAACCATTCCAGTTCCGCATACGACACAGGGCTGGATGCCACCGCTGCAACGCTGATGGTCTTTCAGGAGCACACTGCCTGGCGTCCCAAGTTGTCCAACCCTATGGTGTTGAGCAGAGAGGGGGGATATGTGATGGGGCAAGGCCAGATGTTTACAGTAAAGTACTGAGGAACAGGTATGTTAGCCCCAGGTTAAACAAATCCCTAGTACCATGGTAACCAAATGGCAGTTTCTCCAGATTAATCAAGGCACCTGGGGCCAAATAAAATCTTTCTAGAAGGCAGTGGAGATAGCTCCATTGATTAGAACACCTGCAGCCAATCAAGGCACCTGGGTTTAAAAAGGAGCTCACTCCAGTCTGGCGGAGAGGAGCCAGAGGAGAGGAAGCGTGTGTGAGGAGCTGGGAGCAAGAGGCGCAAGGAGCTGAGACTGAGAGGGTGTGCTACTGGAGGACTGAGGAATTATCAGACAATCAAGCATTATCAGACACCAGGAGGAAGGTCCTGTGGTGAGGAAAAAGAAGGTGTTTGGAGGAGGCCATAGGGAAGTAGCCCAGGGAGTTGTAGCTGTCTTGCAGCTGTTACAGGAGGCACTATAGACAGCTGCAGTCCACAGGGCCCTGGGCTGGAACCCGGAGTAGAGGGCGGGCCCGGGTTCCCCCCAAACCTTGCAACTCCTGATCAGACACAAGAGGAGTTGACCCAGACTGAGGGTTCCACCAGAGAGGAAGATCACTGAGGTGAACAAATCCGCCAATAAGCGCAGGACCCGCCAACGTAGAGGAGGAACTTTGTCATAGCACTAGTATAATGTGATCAAGTCACCCCTTAATCTTCCATTTGAAGAGCTAAATATAGTGTGCTCTTTGAATCTGTCAGTATAAAATGGTCCTAGTTCTTCAGTCATTCTTGTGGCTCTTCTCTGAACCCTTTCCCATTTATCAACATCCTTCTTGAATTGTGGACACCAGACCTGGACAGAGTAGTCCAGTATAGGCCACACCAGTGCTAGATGCAGAGGTAATATAACATTCCCACTCCTACTTTATATTCCTGTTTATATTTTCAAAGATTGCATTAGCCTGTTTGGACACAGCAATGAACTGGGAGCTCATGTTCTAATGATTATCTGCCGCAACATCCAAATCTCTTTCAGAGTCACTGCTTCCTAGGATAGAGTCCTCCATCCTATAAGCACAGATCACATTCTTTGTTCCTAGATAGAGGACCTTACATCTGGCTATATTGAAATGCAAATTGTTTTCTTGTGCCTAGTTTACAAAGAGATTCAGATCTCTCTGAATCAGTGAACTGCCCTCTTCATTCTTTTACCACTGCCCCAATCTGTGTGTCATCTGCTAACTTTATCAGTGATGAGTTCATGTTTTTCTTCCAGGTCATTGATAGAAACGTTGCATAGCATAGAACCAAGAACTGATCCTTGTGGGACTCACTAGAAACACTCAGTGATGATTCCCCTTTTACAATTACATGTTAAGAAATTAATTAGGCAGTTTCCAGTCCATTTAATGTGTGACAAGTTGATTTAATTTCTTATTCAAAATGTTACAAAAATGATATGTGGTACCAAGTCAAGTGTCTTACAGGAATCTAAGATCGGTAAGTATAAATGTTTATGTTCTGTAGTTGGAGCAACAAGTTACTTCTCTAAAATTACACAGCCAGTCAGTGGGAAATAGAAGAATAGAACCAGGCCCTACCCAATGAACCACCTTGCATCTCTCCTGGAAACATGTACCACTATTGGAAACATGATGCAGTTATGCTCTTCAACAACTGAGCTATTAGAGATGTTTCTTTAATTTTCTATGCAGAGATTTTTGTTGTTGTTGTTGTCAAAAGTCATAAATTTGCAAGGCGACTGTTAGCTGGAGCCCAGCATCTTTGTGTACCACCTAATGTTGCAGATCAGCAGCTGTTGACTTGAATACTGTGACTCTGTGAATTTTACAGTAATCTTCTTTATAAATTTAATATGAGACAGATATACATGCTTATGGCTTATTATTTCAGTTAAATTAATGATGAAGTTGCTCCTTTAGATCATCCACTATGCCAGTGTGCTGTTGTACTGGGAATTCCAAGGAAACCTAAATGAATTAGGGAACCCATCTGAATTTGAATGGGAATTGGGCACCCAAATCCCTGGAGCTATTTTCAAAATGCCAGCTTCAGTCTATCAGTTACACTTGTTTTAGAAGTAAGTGCACTATACATTTGCTTTACAACTAGAGTGTTTATTTCCTTAAACATCTGTGTGATTTCAGCCCAATGGCTTTGGTGTTCTGCTCTGTGATAGTAAATAATTCACAGTTGTCATCAAGGTTTTGTGGTGTGGATAGTTTTCTTAAACAAATTTAGATAACTGATTTTTTGGACGTGGTTCAACCATCCAGAATGCACCTAGAGGAAAAACTTGTTTCATAGATTCGTAGACTCTAGGACTGGAAGGGACCGCGAGAGGTCATCGAGTCCAGTCCCCTGCCTTCATGGGAGGACCAAATACTGTCTAGACCATCCCTGATAGACTTTTATCTAACCTACTCTTCAATATCTCCAGAGATGGAGATTCCACAACCTCCCTAGGCAATTTATTCCAGTGTTTAACTACCCTGACAGTTAGGAACTTT
>NC_133769.1:344659277-344929867 GCF_003597395.2 Chelonoidis abingdonii
TTCAGAAGCAGTGTGCCAAGTCTTCATTTATTCACTCTGATTTAAGGTTTCATGTTCCAGTAATACATTTTAACATTTTTAGAAGGTCTCTTTCTATACATTATAATATATAACTAAACTATTGTTATATGTAAAGTTAATAAGGTTTTTAAACTGCTTAAGAAGCTTCATTTAAAATTAAATTAAAATGCAGAGCCCTCTGGACCAGTGGCCAGGACCCGGACAGTGTGAGTGCCACTGAAAATCAGCTCACATGCTGCCTTCAGCATGCGTGCCATAGGTTACCTACCCCTGTCCTAGAAAGAAGTGACTCTGAAAAGGATTTAGGGGTCATAGAAGATAATCATGGACTTCACTGATTATCTATCATTTGCAGTCTTTAAATCAATGATGGATATTTTCTAAAATATATACCATAGTTCAAACATAAATTATGGGCTTGAAGCAGATGTTGTTGGGTGAGATTCCTTGGCCTGTGTTATACAGGAGGTCAGACTTGACAATAATAATCTCTTCTGACCTTAAAATCTATGAACCAATGTACAATTATCCAATTCAGTTCTACATCATCTAGTATTCCCTAAGGGAGGGACCATATTCTGAATCACATAACCAACTACTATGGCAGCTTTCTCTGGCCTACTTAATCTCTAATCTTTCTCTCCATGTTTTTATGCCATGCCCGTTGCCATGAGACCTGAGCATATAGAACGTTTTATATTAAACCTTTCTGAATGGACACACACCTTGCATAGATTTCCTCTTGTCTTTATTCTCAGTGGTTCCTTCAGAGTCTTTACTAGCTTCAAGTAAGCTGGTGCTTCAAAATCTTGTATGCTCTGGCAGTTGTGTGGTACTGGACTCTGGATTGCACTGTGTGTCTCTCACTAGAGAAGTCCCGGAGCATGCCTCATCATGACAAGTCTGTTGACCTGGGATAACATTATTCCACTATGATTACTCTTCAGTTCTTATTTTCAACTGTACTTAGTGCTCTTTTTTTCCTGTGTTTTCTTAAATGCTTCATTAAAGACTGCTCCTGATTTTTTTTTTATTTTGTTCTTGAATGTACAGACAGAAATACAGGAGTTATCAGATAATTCCCCCTTTTACTTTGGTTGCTTTTTCTGAATCCTTGATTAATAAATAATCTTATTTGCTATTCCTTCACATTTATTTTATAGTGCTCTCATTATTACTCTGCTTTGAAATCCCTTTGATCTTTGCAATGTGTTTACTGTAACACCTTTTGGTTTTTCCCTTGAAATCTACCTGCTTTATTTGGACCTCATTCAGTGTCTCAAAAGACATTGCACAAACAGAACAAGTCCACAGAAAGGCAGCTAATATGATCAAAGACATACAGGTGAGACCGCTTTCAGACAAGAAGGACCAAATTCCTCCCTGTTACATCCATCCCACCGTATCAACCTCAGTGGGGTTGCATTGGTGATAATGAATAACATTTGGGCAATTTATGGCAGCCAACATTTTAAGGGGAGACAGAGTGTTGGACCTCCAGCTCCTTCAGTTATCTTTGAAAACATCTACCCTTGAAAAGAAGCATAAAAGGATATGAATAACAGGTTTTGTTTAAAAAAGAATGGAACAGTATAGTGAATATTCATAGATACCCAAGGTGGAGGGGATCACTGTGATAATCTAGTTTGACCTTCTGTACAACATGGACTATAGGATCTAGGAATATTTTTTATGGAAGTTCTATTGATTAGGAAAAAAATCCATTCTTGATTTATAAATTGTTAGTGAGGGACAATCCACCATGACCCTTGGTAAGTTGTTCCAATGTTTAATCACCCTCACTGTCAAAAATGTAAGCCTTGTTCCTAGTCTGAATTTGTCTGGCTTCAACTTCAAGCCATTTAGCTCATGTTATACCTTTCTCTGCTACACTGAAGAGCCAGTTGTTAAGTATTTGTTCCCCACATAGATGCTTCTAGACTGTAATCATGTCACCCCTTAACGTTCTCATTGTTAATTAAATAGATTACACTTTTTAAATATATTTCTATAAGGCATGTTTTCTAATCCTTTAATCATTATTGTGGGCCTTCTTTGAACCCTTTTCACTTTATGAACATCCTTCTTGAATTATGGGTACCAGAAATTGACCGTAACAGCAGTCACACCAGTGCCAAACAGAGGTAAAATAACCTCTTTATTCCTATTCAAGATTGCCCTGTTTATGCATTCCAGGATCACATTAGTTCTTTGGCCACAATTTTACACTGGGAGTTTATATTCTGATGATCCACCATGACCCCCATATCTTTTTTAGAGTCATTGCTTCCCAGGATAGAGCCCCCCGATCCTGTAAGTATGACCTACATTCTTTGTTCCTAGATGTAGGACTTTACATTAAGCTGTACTGAAATACATATGGTTTTATTGTACCCAGCTTATAAAGAGATTCAGATCACTCTGAATTAGTCATCTGTCCTTTTCTTTATTTACCACTTCCCCAATCTTTGTGTCATCTGCAAACTCTACCAGTGATGATTTCATGTTTTCTTCTAGATCATTGACAAAAATGTTAAATGGCATAAGGCAAAGAACCATTCCCTGTGGGATTCCACTGGCAATACACTAGTTTGACAATTTTGCATTTCAAATTTGTTTTAGGACACACAAGTTAGCCAGCTTTCAATCCACTTAATGTGTGTCATGCTAATTTTAAATCACTCTAATCTTATAATCAAAATGTTGTGCAGTACCAAACTGAATGTCTTACAGATGTCTAAGTATTCTATGTGAATAATATTACCTTTACCAAACTTATCTCTTAAAAAAAAAAAAGAATTACCCCAGTTTGGCTGCAATACTCCTGATGAAACTTTCCCACAGGAAAAGGGGCATGGGTTGAAATGTCTAAGGTAACTGATTTAAAACAGATATGTCAATGCATTTTACACAATTTAATTAATCTTTAGAACTTGCTGTTGCAGAATATTGAGACAAAAACAGACACGTGGCAAAATTCAAAAAGGGGGCTGATTTTTAAACACCCTTATGCAGACTGAACAATGGCTTACATCATGCTTAATCCCTTTCCAATTTATGTTACTATTTGTGCAGTAAAGTAACTCCCAATAGAAAAGTGGTAGAAATAGTCTTAAAGGATTAAATTCATGCATGCTTATATATGGATTACAGCTACCTCAGCTGTTACACCAGTCCGAATAAAATTAAAAGAGCTATTAATCTACATGGTTTAGAGTAAAAAGTGGTCATCAGCTGAGGTCAGAATGAAATTTCTCTCCGTTTAATAGTATTACACAATTAGAAACATGGTAGTAAAGTTAACTTCCTCCTCTAAGGCCACCTAATTTTACTCAAAGTTGGAAAGAGAAAAACTGATAGGATTGGCCATTGTTAGTTCCATTAAGGCATTTTCTATGTTCATAATCTTTGATGTTTCATAGAAATTGTTGTGGAGTTTGTCTTCTCCCTTTTATTTGAACGTATCTGTGGGTTTAGAAGAAAAAAATCCAAGACCTACTCAAATGAAAGTGGATTAAAAACCACGTCATTTTGAACATTATTCTCTTCTGCTTTTCACCTTTGTGTTGTCATTTGTACCTATATAAGGATGATGCAAAATGCTACCAAATCAATTTGCACCTACTTTGTGTGAGTGGAAATGATTACCCAAGGTGCAAGGCAGTGGAGAATCAGGTCTGTCATTTCCAAATAACCTACCATGTCATCTTCCCAAAGCCATAATTCATACAGTCCTGGATATCCTGATTTTCAAGTCTATGATAATTTCCTAGTAAGGTGTCTGCCAGTTTTCCCAAGGAAAAAAAATAAAAGGTTTAAACCTTTGCATTGCTGCTTTATTTTTAGGACAGGAAAGGTCAGAGCAGCAATAATTCAGCCACCAAAAGGTTTGTAGCACAGTGAGAGAATAAATGTCTAGTTTATATTGAGAGAATTCTGATGGAGTCTGTTGTAACACAGAATTATACCACCGTGGACCTGCTGCAGTCAAATGGGAAAATCTTCATATTCACAAACCGAAGGCCTGACCTAATGCCCACGGACATCAATTGGAATCTTTCCATTGGCTTAAGTGGGTATTGGCTCGAGCCCCCAGTGCCTTACTTGTACTGTTTCCTAGCAATGATCTCATTTATTCATCACGGTATATGAAACAGGAATAAAGAAATTGAATTTGGTTTCAAAGAACCGTTAGGCAAGGGACACAGACACATAATAGATTTCTGAAGACAAAAATTGAATCAAGCAAAGTGCAGTAACAAGGATAGTACAGTGATCATGTAGGATCCCTGGTTATTTATTTTGCTGCTAAGCTAAGTTTACAAAGGTTCTTTGTACAGCAGCCTATGAGCCTTCTGTTGTTTTTTGCCTTGGTGAATGATCACCATGGGAGCACTAGATAAACCCCATGCCCTGATGTCTCCCTCTTAGATTTTGCTCTGAGTTACATTAGTGTCAATCCAGAATAACTCTTCTGGCTTCAGTGGAGTCACTGCCTTGATGGTGGGGTAATTGAGGCCCCTCTTCAGGATATCACTTCATCGTGTCCTTAAATAAACATTTTTCTTAATTTCCAGCACATATTTAAGTGCTTTCCCTGAATAGGGATGCTGTCCTGATTTGATGCTTGAGAGCAGATGTAATATGAGTCTCTCAGGAAAAGGTCAATCAGAAAATAGGAAATACTTGAATGTGAGTGTGGCAGGGGATGCTTCCTTGGCCTCACACTAGTCACTCTTCCTCTAGACCCCTTTAATTGCTGGTTATAAAATTAATGCTTTTCTCCCATGGCTTTTAGTGACCCTTTCCTCTTTTGCAAATCACAAAATAAACTGGGTGAAACACCAACACTCTGAATAAGCAGCAAGTCAAATTAACATGATCTATATTTCAAGAACTTACCTTATTAATAGGTTAACATAAAATCAGCAAGCTTCTCTCTTGGTGAAATTCCAAAATAACAAACATTTGGTGCTCAAGTGTTTTTTACAATTTTCTGAGCTTTGTGCGTGATTAGATATCCAGTTTAAAGCAGCTATTTCCCATGTAATCGGGTTGATTTGGAATCTCAGACAAGACTCTGTTTGTTAGGGTGTCATTGATAATGAAGGCTTTGTCAGAGTTTTCATCATAAACCTGTTTTTAGGTGTTTATAGCCCTGTGATGATTCTGGTCATAGAGGGAATTCAAAACACTTTCAACAGAGCATGCAGCCTGATAACTTAGAAACAGCACATGCCAAATGGGTAGACTCCAGAAATATTATAGTGTTGAAAGCAATGAAATCATTCTGTTGGGAACACTCTTCTATTAACTGAAAGGAAAATCAACCACTGAATATTTAAATTTTGAGGGAACAATGCAATTATGCAAAACTGGCTAGTGGGACATTCCCCTCATGAAGAGGGGCCTAACCCCTACCTTAATTATTGCATGGCTCAGATATCTCGTCAGTCAGCTATTTGGGAATTCTAGGATGTATTTCATCAGGCCCTGGTGACCAGAAGGCATTTAGCTTGTCTAAGTAATTTTTAACTTATTCTTTCCCTATTTTAGCCTCTGATCCTACCACATTGTCACTGGCATTCACTATACTAGACATCCAATCGCTACTCACTCTTTTGGTCAAAACCAAAACAAAAACGTAATTTAGCACTTCAACCATTTCCACATTTTTTGTTGTTGCTTCTCACCCGCCCCTCCCCCTCCTCACTGAGTAATGGGCCTATCCTGTCCTTGGTCTTCCTCTTGTTTCTACTGTATTTGTAGAATGTTTTCTTGTTACCCTTTATGTCCCTAGCTAATTTAATCTTGTTTTGTCCCATGGCCTTTCTTGTTCCTACATACTTGTGTTATTTTTATATTCATTCTTTGTAATTTGATCTAGTTTCCACTTTTTATCAGTCTGCAAAACACACAGCAGCCTTCGGATCAGAAAGCCACAAAAGTGTGTGCACAGCCATTTTGCACATTCCTCCCCTGGATAGCACTGGGTGCCAAACTGCCAATTCTCTGGATCTAGCTCATTGTATACAGCTAATTGAGATCAACATGTAAATTTGAATTTTTTGGTGATTCAAAAAGTAAAAAATTGTATTTTGGGACAAATTAAATGTTTTTGTAGCAGGCAGGTCACCATAATCCATTCCAGGTTTTGACTGGAGAGTGCAGTTAGCTAGAAATAGCAAAGCTTCACACTGTGTTCTGTGAACTACAAGATTTAAACCAATGGGCTATGGGACCTTACTTTAAAACTATATACGGCTTCTGTCTGATTCATTCCAGATGCTCCTAATCAGTTAGGACACAACACCTTCCACTGCAGGCAACCCCATCATGTAAGTCTCTGTTCGTCAATTTATCATCTTCCATCTTAAAAGCAGGTTGTTTGCTTGTACTACTCCTATTGGAAGGCTGTTTCAGAACCTCACTCCTCTGACAGTTAGTAACCTTCTATTTTCCAGTCTCAATTTATGCATGGCTAGATGTCCATTTGTTCTTGTACCAACATTGTCTTTTACTTTAAATGCCTCTTCTGCCTCCCTTGTGTTTACCCCGATGTATTTATAGAGAGCAATCATATCTCCTTTTAGTCTTCATTGTTCTAAGCTAAACAAGCCAAGCTCTCTTAATCTCTTGTAATAAGATAGGCCCTCCATTCCCCTGATTGTACTAATAGCTCTTCTCTGCACCTGTTCCAATGTGAATTCATGTTACCTGAACATGGGTGATCAGAATTGTAGACAGTATTCCAGATGATGCCTTACCAGTGCCTTGTGCGACAGCATTAATACTTTCCTATCTCTTCAGTGGCCTTGAGGTTGTCCCTCAAAGCATTCTTGCCATGTGTCCATGTGCTTTCTGGGCTGGTCTTGCATATTTCTGGAGAGTTTTCAAGAAGTGCCACTCTTTTGGCTGACACCAGTTTTTCATCCCATGAATCTCTCCATTCTCATGTTAGGCACTTCAACTGGCACTGTGATGGGGCGTGACTCACCGTTCGGTGCCTCCTGCTGGTAGTCCAGGGAATTAGCTCACCAGCCTCTGGAGCGCCCTCTGCAGGCCGATGTCTTGCCTTGGCGCTGGCCCCAGTGTCCGTCCCGGTGCCCCTTCTCTCAGGGTTCTGCCCCCTGCAGTAGCCCACAGTTTCGCTGGGTCTCCCCTCCCCAGGGAACCCCCAACCCCCTATCCCCACCTCGCCTCACTCTTTGGCTACTACCAGTCACCATGTAGCCCCCTGCTCACTGAGGCAGACTGCCATATAATTGCCACTCATCATTGGCAAGGAGGGTTTGGACCTGCTGCCTCTGCCTACCTTTGGGCTGCTCCTCTGCAATCGCAGTACTTTCTTGGTCTTTAACAAGGCCTGCAGCCTGATGGGTTTCCAGGCCAGAGCTCCCCAGCTCCTCTGGCCTTTCCCCAGCCCTGCTATACTTTAGGTACCCTGTTCAGCTCTCAACAGCTAAAAGGAGACTCTCTGACCTCCAACCTAGCAGCCCCTTTATAGGGCCAGCTGTGGCCTGATTGAGGCGTGGCCAAGCTGCAGCTGCTTCCCCAATGAGCTCAGGCTTACTGATTCCCCACCACAGCCCTCTCGCAGGACTGTTTTAAGCCCTTCAGGGCAGGAGCGAGGTTACTGCCCCGCTACAGGCACACATCTATTAACGTGACATTGTGAACATGCTTATACAGTTATATTTAGTTTATTCATATGATCTATTGACTTATCAATGAATTATAAGTATTCAAAAATCCAGTGTCACTTTTGTGTTAATGTAACCCATGAGTCCGTTGCTGTTCCTTTAAACTGCAGTAGTCAGACTAGTCAGTAGTCGAGTAGTTATCCATTGACTCCAGCTAGTCTGGGACTAGCAAATAAATGAAAGAAAAAAGTTCACAAACACTTGGAGCATGCTCAGCAGGTTATCACCAAGGGTGGGAACCAATTCCATTCCCATGTATAAAGAAAAAAAGGCGCCAGACTCTTCAGTCAGTTCAACCAGACCCAGAGAGAGACAGCTATGCCAGAGGAAGGGTGAAGATCTCTGCCATTTGGACTTATGCTCAGAGGCCTGCTTTTAACAGCCGTAGCAAGATGATAACCCCAAGGAGAAGCATACCAGCCTATTCAGAGAACTGGGTGCTTGCTGCATGTTCAGCTCAGGGCAGCGTGGTGGCATTAATGCCTAATCAGTGGCACATATTTTAAGTACATAGAATTTGTGGGCTGTGTACCTTTTTGATACTGAATAAATCCAAATGTTTGATGATATTATTTTTTTGTTTGCATAGTATTGCTGTACTGATCTAATGATAAGATTGCATATAGATTTATGAGGAGTCTTAGTTAACCCTCAAATTATTCTCTTGTAAATTTAAAGGTTTTTCTAAAGTCTGAGCAGGTTTACAACATTTCAAACTGGAGAAACTTTAGGTATAGTCATCCATGACTATTCACATTTGTATATTTATTTTATGTGTTCTTATCCACAAGTGGGAATTCCATTGTCAAAACAGACTGAAACTGCTACTATTCCTGCAGTAAAATGGAATTATAATGGGTATTTGTGTAAAGTTTGTTGGTTTACATAAAGTTTTAAAATTGTGGTGCCCAAGAAGGGACAGCGATAGTCTGTGACTGAAGACTGTAATTGTTAATTGAATTTCCTGGGGTTGCCCAGAAGGAATTTAGACTGTATGTTTTGTGACCATGGAACTTTGAGAACTTTAGCAGCTTGATACAGACGACTCAATTGGATTGAGGGGATTCACCCTACTATCACAGATGAGGAATTGATTCATGCTTTGAGCAAATATGGGGCAGTAACCAGACTTAAAAGAATACAAGGTATCATGAAAGGTATTGCAATTTATGAATATAGTAAGAAATGTCAGCTCAAATATTAAGGAAAGAATGAACAATTTAAACTGTATGGTAAATGGAATGTGACTCCCCTTAAAATGAATAAAAATTCCCATAGTACTCCTGGTGATAGGTATCCAAAAGATAACAGCTCTTTAGCAGGAAGAGCAATTCTAGAGGGTAGAGCAATTAATACTAATCAGACAGGTAATAACAAGGAGTCCTTGTGGCACCTTATAACAAATTTATTTGGGCATAAGCTTTCGTGGGCCAAATCCCACTTCATCAGATGCATGGAGTGGAAAATACAGAGGCAGGTATAAATACACAGCACATGAAAAGATAGAAGTTGACTTACCAAGTGGGGACGGGGGTCAGTGTTAATGAGCCAATTCAATTAAGGTGGAAGTGGGCTATTCTCAACAGTTGATGAGAAGGGAGGAAAATCACTTTTGTAGTGTTAATGAGTTCAATGTAATCCAGGTGGCCCATTTCAATCAGTTGACAAGAAAGTGTGAGTATCAGCAGGGGGGAAATTAGTTTTTTTTGTAGTGACCCACCCATTTCCAGTTCTGAAGTTTCTCATTGGAGTCTGGTTTTGAAGTTTTTTGTTGAAGAATTGCCACGTTTAAGTCTGTTATTGAGTGTCCAGGAAGATTGAAGTGTTCTCCTACTGGTTTTTGAATGTTTTTCTTGATGTCAGATTTGTGTCCATTTATCCTTTTGTGTAGAAACTGTCTGGTTTGGCCAATGTACATGGCAGAGAGGCATTGCTGGCACATATTACATTGGTGGACGTGCAGGTGAATGAACCGGTGATGGTGTGGCTGATCTGATTAGATCCTATGATGGTGTCACTTGAATAGATATGTGGACAGAGTTGGCAACAGGATTTTTTGCAGGGTTTGGTTCCCGGATTAGTGTTTTTGTTGTGTGGTGTGTAGCTGCTGGTGAGTATTTGCTTCAGGTCGGGGGACTGTCTGTAAGCAAGGACTAGCCTGTCTCCCAAGATCTGTGAGAGTGATGGATTGTCCATCAGGATAGGTTGTAGATCCTTGATGATGTGCTGGAGAGGTTTTAGTTGGGGGTCGTAGGTGACAGCTAGTGGTGTTCTGTTACTTTCTTTGTTGGGCCTGTCCTATAGTAGGTGACTTCTGAGTACCCTTCTGGCTCTGTCAATCTGTTTCCCCACTTCACTAGGTGAGTATTGTAGATTTAAGAATGCTTGATAGAAATTCTGTAGGTGTTTGTTTCTGTCTGAGAGATTGGAGCAAATGTGATTGTATTGTAGAGCTAGGCTGTAGACAATGAATTGTGTGATGTGGTCTGGATGAAAGCTGGAGGCATGTAGGTAAGTATAGCGGTCACTAGGTTTTCGGTATAGAGTGATATTTATGTGATCATTGCTTATTTGCACTACAGTGTCTAGGAAGTGGATCTCTTGTGTGGACTGGTCCAGGCTGAGATTGATGGTGGGGTGGAAATTGTGGAAATCCTGGTGGAATTCCTCAAGGGCCTCCTTCCCATGGGTCCAGATGATGATGTCATCTATGTAGCACAAGTAGAATATGGGCATTAGGGGACAAGAGCTAGGAAGCATAGTTCTAAGTCAGCCATAAAAATGTTGGCATACTTTGGGGCCATACAGGTACCCGTTGCAGTGCCACTGACTTGAAGGTAAAAATTCTCCCCAGATCTGAAATAGTTGTGGGTGAGGACAAAGTCACAATGTTCAGCCCCTTAGGTTTGCCGTGACATTGTCGGGGATACTGTTCCTGACAGCTTGTATTCCATCTGTGTGTGGGATGTTTGTGTAGAGAGCCTCTACATCCATGGTGGCTAGGATGGTGTTTTATGGAAGATCACCAATGGATTGTTTCCTCAGAAAGTCAGTGGTATCTCAAAGATAGCTGGGAGTGCTGGTAGCATAGGGCCTGATGAGAGAGTCTACATTGCCACACAATCCTGCTGTCAGGGTTCCAATGCCTGAGATGATGGGGTGTCCAGGATTCCCAGGTATATGGATTGTGGGTAGCAGATCGAATACCCTTAGTCGGGATTCTAGGGGTATGTCTGTGTAGATTTGTTCCTGTGCTGATTCAGAGTTTCTTGAGCAGGTGGTGTAGTTTCTTTTGGTAACCCTCAATGGGATCAGAGGGTAATGGCCTGTAGAATGTGTGTCAGAGAGTTGCCTAGCAGCCTCTCGTTCATATTATAACCAGTTCATGATGACTGCAGCATCTCTTTTGTCATCTGTTTTATTATGATGTCAGAATTGTTTCTGAGGCTGTGAATGGCATTGTGTTCCACATGGCTGAGGTTGAGGCAAGTGATGCTGCTTTTCCACAATTTCAGCCTATGCATGTCGGTGGAAGCACTCTATTTAGAAGTCCAGTCTGTTTCAACCTTCAGGAGGAGTCCACACAGAATCCTTCTTTTTGAAGTGTAGGTAGGAAGGCTTCTGTGGATTAGTATGCTGTTCAGGAGTGTGCTGGAAATATTCCTTGAGCTGGAGAGGTCAAAAGTAGGATTCTAGATCATTGCAGAACTGTATCATGTTTGTAGTGGTGGTGGGGAGAAGAAGAGGCCCTGAGATAGGACAGACTCTTCTGCTGGGCTAAGAGTATAGCTGGATAGATTAAAAATATTGTTGGGTGAGTTAAGGAGACCACTGTTGTGGCCCCTAGTGCCATGTAGGAGTTTATGTAATTAGTCCTGAATAAAGACTGGGACTGGATGGGTCACTACAAAAACTCATTTCCCCCTGCTAATACTCACACCTTCTTGTCAACTGTTTGAAATATGCCACCTTAATTACATTGAACTCATTAGCACTACAAAAGTGATTTTCCTCCCTTCTTGTCAACTGAGAATAGTCCACTTCCACCTTAATTGAACTGGCTTGTTAGCACTGCCCCCCCGCACACTTGGTGAGGCAACTCCCATCTTTTCATGTGCTGTGTATTTAAACCTGCCTACTGTATTTTCCACTTTGTGCATTTGATGAAGTGGGATTTAGCCCATGAAAGCTTATGCCCAAATACATTTGTTAGTCTCTAAGGTGCCAGAAGGACTCCTCATTGGTTTTGCTGATACAGATTAACATGACTACCACTCTGAAACCAGACAGGTAATGCTTCACTTCCATATTCTTCAGACCAATATTGTTTTAGAAAGAAGTGTACATTGTACTCCACTGATATTCAAATACATCGCTACCTCGATATAACGCCACCAGATATAACGCAAATTTGGATATAACGCGGTGCACACTCTGGTGGATCAAAGCAAGTTCAATATAACACGGTTTCTCCTATAACACAGTAAGATTTTTTAGCTCCCAAGGACAGCGTTATATCGAGGTAGAGGTGTACATTCTACTCCCACATTCACTATTCCAGAGTAGGTACATAAATTGATAGTAGAACATGTGATAAAATCTATGGAAAATGTTGCCTCCTATCATCATATATCAATATTGAAGTATTTATCAGGTATTCACCACAATCCAGTGCGGAAGTAGATTTTAATACCTGGAAGCTGATAGTACAATAGCTACTAGATCATGAATTGTTTTCCAAGAGAAGAGAAAAAGTTAATAGAAAGCTTGTTACCTCCAGCCTTGAATGAAACTTTCAATGCTGGGAAATCTGCTACTGCAGAAAAGTGTTTGACAGAGTTGGAAAAGAAGTATGACCCTATTAACAGCAGTGATGAATTGTATGCAGAGATCCTAGCAACCTTTTAGAAGTCCATAAAAAAATCCTCTAAGTATTTGGAAAGAGTAAACATCTGTTGGAGAAAGATAATGGAGTAGAAGACATAGATACCAGAAAAACCTAACGTACTTCCAATAAAATAATTCATTCATGGATATTGGGATGAGTCTTTGATTACACAGCTCCATCTGAGACGCTATTTGGATATTACTGCTATTTCCAAAATATCATACTCACAACTGCTGTACAAAATCCACCAATCTGAAGAAGAGAAAGAAGTGAAAGACCAAAGAAGGCTGAAGCAGCTAGGAAAACCACAGTCTAACCTTAGCAGCTCATGTCATATCACAAAAGCTGTGTGTAGCTCACATTCTGCTCCAGGAGAGCCCAGAAAGATGGTAAAACAATATTGTTCAACTTATGGAGATATAGCTAAGTTAATGGAAGGAACTGCCGCTCTGAAGCAGTACCCACCAAACCCAGATAACTCTCTGAAATTTCAGAAGACACCTCAGTTGCTGAGGAATCTATTGCAAACAAGTCATGATTCTTCTGTTAAAACTGTGGTAAGGAGGATCCTTCCAGCACTATGTGCACTGAGCCACGCAACACTGAATTAGTATAAAAGAAGTTAGTTTCTAGAAGGAGGCCACTCCCACTGCACAAAGCTCCAAAGTCTCAGAAGCCAGTTAGACATTGTAAGATTGGAGCTAAGCTTGAAGGGGTGACCACTAAGACCTCCAAATGGAAGGAGGGGCTAAGTGAACTGGTGGAAGAACCATGTCACACCCTGATGTGCATTGAGGAAGTGGCATGTAAATATTTAATTAAATACAGGTTCCTGAGTAACCTGCATAATTACAAAGAACATTTTGCCACATAGAATTGCATCCAGTGGAAGAAGTACTGCAGGTAATAAGAACAGGAGATCAAGGAGTTCCTTATTTGGGATATGTCACTGCCTCAGTCCAATTCCTCAAAGAAAGTTTTGGAATGGACAAGAAAAAAATATGATCTTTGCACTAATATGCCCTGATATGCCTGGATGTGGAAAAATTGGAAAGAGTCCAGCAGAGGGCAACAAAAATGATTAGGGGGCTGGAGGACATGACTTATGAGGAGAGGCTGAGGGAACTGGGATTGTTTAGTCTGCAGAACAGACGAATGAGGGGGGATTTGATAGCTGCTTTCAGCTACCTGAAAGGGGGTTCCGAAGAGGATGGATCTAGACTGTTCTCAGTGGTAGCAGATGACAGAACAAAGAGTAATGGTCTCAAGTTGCAGTGAGGGAGGTTTAGGTTGGATATTAGGAAAAACTTTTTCACTAGGAGGGTGGTAAAGCACTGGAATGGGTTACCTAGGGAGATGGTGGAATCTCCCTCCTTAGAGGTTTTTAAGGTCAGGCTTGAAAAAGCCCTGGCTGGAATGATTTAGTTGGAGATTGGTCATGCTTTGAGCAGGGAGTTGGACTAGATGACCTTTTGAGGTCCCTTCCAATCCTGATATTCTATGATTCCATGATCAGGATCCACCAGCTTTTTTTGTTTGCATAGTATTTGCTGTAATGATAAGACTGCCTTTAGATTTGAGGAGTCTTATTTAACCCTCAAATTGTCCTCTTATAAACTTAAAAGATTTTTTTAGTCTGAGCAGCTTTACCACATGGAATTATTCCAGCTTGGAATAAAGAGACCACAGATTACGGGCATCCATGACTGTCCACATCTGCATTTTTATCTTTATTTGCTATTGTCCACAGGTAGAAGCTCCACTGTCAAAAGTGACTGAGCCCACTCACTATTCCTGCAGTTAAATGGAATTTTATTAGGTACCTGTGTAATTAAAGTTTAGTGGGCTTCTCACACACACACAATATTCTAAAATGAATATAATCTTAGCCTGTTTTAAGGCAGGTGTATCCCTTCACATAAGCTTTGAAAAACATAGTTTCCATGATGATTATTTATCATTTATAAGGCCAGAAGGATTCATTTTGATTGAGTTTGTCCTCTTATCTACCACAGGCCATATCAATTTATCAACATCCTTCATGAATTGTGGACACCAGAACTAGAACTTTTGGCCACAGCATCACACTAAGAAATCATAGTCAGCTGATTATCTAGCATGACACCCTGCCCCCAGCTCCAATGTGAGGGGAAGGTACCATGGCCTTAAAAGCAACTCTCCATTCATTTGCATGTAGGAGTTTCTTGCACGGAATGCCTCTATCTTATTATCATAATAATTTCACAACAGTAGGTCAGCAACCGAGGCATAATATGCCATTCTGGAGAAAAGAGGAAGATTTAAGTCATACACGCAAACAAATACTAAGACTAAAGGAGGCTCAGAGGCACTATGTTTTAAAAGCTTATAATTAAAAAAAAAAGTTAGATGGTAATTAACAACTTATAGCTGAAGTGCCTTATTTAGTCTCTCACATGCATTAACTCCCTGGCGCTTGCTTGTCTGGAATGCCTGTTGCTAAGAGCTAATACATTTTGCATAGTGCTATATCCGGAAATCCCAGTTCTGCACACCAGCAGCATAACACTTACTGCTTCTGCATGAGCTAAAAGTTTAACAACTTGAAATCTCCTACTGCCCTCCACTAAGAAACGGAGGCATTTCTCCTAATATTTACACACTGAAGTGGAACATCTGTCACTGAATCTTGGCCCAGACCCTCTGCTCAGTGGTTAGACTCATGTTGGATTTATAAAGCCCTAAAATGAGAGAACAAAATGGTTTCCAAGGCAGTGCGAATAGAGCAAAAGAGTAGTTAGAAAAATTCTTGTGAGGAAAAATCCACTGATTCATTTAAGTGATACACTCAAACCCAGGATCATTTAGTTGAGCTTTTATTTGAAAGCCAGTTCACAGAAAACAAACATCGCAAAGCTATTTTTATTTGCACAAAACTCCCACCAAACAATTGCAAAAAATGAGCAATTTCATGAGCTTGAAAAAGTGATTCTTCCTCGGCCAAAAAATCCATAAGCTAAAATTTGTGCATATAAACTAATCACTAAGGATCAAATATGTAAAAATGATGAGCTGTTTGCAGATAATCTGTTAGGAGGAAAAAGGGTTAAATTTGTTGAGTATGTTTATTAGCGATGAATAATTGGACTAGCTGTACACTTTAACAGTAGGTTTAGCAAGTCAATGAAACAGGGATGTCACCGGTTAAACTGAAGATATTCGAGCATAGGGTCATCCTAAAAAAGGAGAGAGCTTGAGGGTCAGATCCTCACCTGGTGTAAATCAGAATAGCTCCAATGACTGCAGTGACATTGTCAATTTACATTGGCTGATAAGGAGTGTTAGTTCAGAAAGGGGGATCTAGTCAAGTCTACAGGAAGGTGAATGGGGAGATTTTCCATACAGAATTAATAAAATGATGAGCAGAGGAATTTTGTAGGTTTGATCTGAAAATCTCAAAGAACTTGTGGAGAAGCATTTGCTCACTCGGTTAGGCCTTTTTTGAGTCTTCTTTCCATAAAACATGCTATCCCAACCTGCAACCAGCAAGTCAAAACATAAGCACTAAATGAGCTGAAGCACAACACGAAGGAAATTTCCTCCCTTGGTTATATTTCACAGTGGAATTTGATAAAAACAAATGATTAAAGGACTAGAAGGCTTGACTTTGAAGGAAAGTACAAAGTGACAGAATACATACAGCTTCGCTAAAGTATAATTAACAGATTATAACAACCAACAAGTGCCAGGAGAGGAATTGTTTCGGGGTGATTCAAGAAGGTATAACTAGGAGTAATGAAATGAAATTAAGCAAAGGAGAAAAAAATTGAAGAAAGAATTCCTAACAGTTGGTCAAATTTTGTCCTAATTTACACAAAACACTGTACCTGAATTGATCTAAATGAGGCTGCATATGATTTATTAACCTATGAAATAGTCTCTCTGGTGTTTTGTGGAAAGCACATAATTTGAGTCACTGAAAAGCAGACTAGACAAAGCATTGTAGAGAACAATCTTGCATTGGCAGGAAGATGATTTAGATAGCCAAGCAGGTCTTATTTATCTCTATTTACTATAATTCTCTGACAGATAAGGGAAAATTACAGCATCTCCTGGAGGGTTTTGGACTAAAAACAAGATTTGTCATATACCTTTACAAGAATGCACTCCTTGATTCATCTTTTAATAATCTATTCCAGTCTACATACAAAAAATGTGTAAATATTTCCTATTTTAATTAAAATATTGCTATCTCTTTCCTTTAGGCATGGCATTCTTGCAGATCTAAGCACAGCATGCTAATTTTGTAAGCCTTGTTAAGTAACCTCTGATTGTGAATCTATTCTTGGATTTCCATTAACCATTCAGGAAAGGCTTGGGTTTTCGTGTATCCAGAAAAATGAAATGAAGTTAACTTAGTGTGAATTGAGCAGTTTCCCCAGTAGTTTATGTATTTTGCATAAGATTTGTTTTCCATGGAAGCCAAAATTAAATAAATAAATCTGAGCGAAATTAGCTTTCCACATGAATAAAAGATCTATGCTTTCGCCATATACATTTTTACATTAATTAAAGTATCTAGTAATGTCTTTAGGATGTTCTGACACTTTTATTTGCCTTTAATATATTTTGATGTGCCCTTCACAAAAATGTAAAACTTAAACGCAACATGATTTAGCAGCTCAAAGTCTCTAGTGTGTGGTATCAAAAACATCCAGGAAGATTAACGTCAGCTTTTGAGGCACCAAAGATTATTCCAGTCTTGTAGAGTGTGGTGATGATTATGAATGGGTTTGCACATCAGTCTCTGCTCTGTTAATGAGGATCATGTGGGTGGAACTGTCAGCATTCATGGCACTCTTTTCCTTGTGATCTTATTAACTTATATACCAAATCAGACACTCTGATGCTTTGTTTATTAAAGTGTTGCAGGCTCCAGTTTCACCATGTCTGTCTTAGATCTCCTGAAACTGCACTTTGTATACAAGGGCTTAATTTTACAGAACTGAGATTTGTTTAAAAACAATCTATTAGGATGTGTATCCTGATAGCAATATTCAGCAACCACATGCCACAAACAAAACAAACAAAAAAGGGGAATGGAAAAGCAAACTGCCTTTTTTGACATGGGGCAAACCTCAAAAGGTTTGAATGCTTAAACTAAGATCTACTGAACTTCTTCAGTATGGAAATGAAGGCTGGAAGTGTCACATCATAACCACTGGAACAGCTTACTTAATGATGTGGTGAAATTCTCCATAACTTGAAGTTTTAAAGTCAA
The DNA here is from genome assembly GCF_003597395.2 of Chelonoidis abingdonii. Classification (NCBI taxonomy): domain Eukaryota; kingdom Metazoa; phylum Chordata; order Testudines; family Testudinidae; genus Chelonoidis; species Chelonoidis abingdonii. The sequence goes on from NC_133769.1 coordinate 344,677,150, forward strand.
GACTGAATATTTTTCTAAAAGTAGTATATACTAGGTCAAACAGAAATTATGGGCATGATGCAGACATCACTGGGTGAAGTTCTTTGCCCTGTGTTATGGTAGAGGTTGTATTAGATAAGCATTATGACCCCTCCTTGCTTTAATATAGGTGAGTCTATGAGCAAATATATTTGAGTGGCTTTCTTTTGAAGATTGCTACGTTTCATTAAGGCAAAACACAGTTTCTCCCACCAGGCCAAACTACTTCCTCTGAGATACGCCAGAGCTCAGAATTCTATAATTGGTCAAAAAAAAAATCACAGGACATTTTTAATCATTGGTTTTGTTTAATTTCACATAAATATTCCAATTTAAAAAAAATCAAAACTTTTCAAATGAGGTTTTTCGTAATTTTTTTTTGGTTATTTTTCATCAAATGGAATTTTCAACAAAAATCTTTGAAAATTGAAAATCTGGGACATTTCAGTCATTGCCCTAACTATTCTCAGCTGGAATAAGATTACAGCAGAGGACTTGATGGTAAAACTCTCAATTTCTCTTCCTACCAGTGTGATTTGCTTGTATGTGATCTGGGGAAAGATGCTTCAACTTAAAACTTTCAAACCTGAGCACCTAAAACTATATATTTAAGCTTGTAGATATCCTAATTTTAAACTTGAGTTTGAAAAGTTTTGTCTTAGTAATTGTGAAAAGTGTTAGACTGACATCCATGGACAGTGAAGTCCTAAACTTCTCCCTAGAACATGTTCTATATAACTAGATCCATAGTAATGCAGGCCTCTCCACATTGGATGTGTCTTAACTGATCTGGAGGGACAGCACTAGAGGTGAGCTGGCAATTCAGTCTCCACGTTCATTAACTCCTTCAGGTCCTATAGATAGACAAGAGCTCTTTGAGGAAAAAGTATGTGGGCTGGGGAGGATCATGAATTTTGTTTTTCTTCAAATTTTCCTTTTGTCAAATTGTGTTATTCTGTTATATTGTGGTGGAACCCACAACCAGGTCAGGGTCTCACTATTCTAGACACTGTACAAACAGCTAATAAAGGCCAGTCCTTGCCTTAGATTATTCTAATTCAGACTGCTGCAAAAGGTACCCATCAGTCCTGGTGGTAAGAGTGGTTTTGTGATGTGGATAGTTGTCTTCTGATAACCAGACTGAAATTCATACAACTCATGTTAGAAGCTGTACAAGGCCAAACAGTCAGGCAATAACTTTGGATTAAATGATCTCCTGAGGCCTCTTCCAACCCTCATATTCTAACTTCCATTCCCTTATAATCCAAGCCATCCTTTTCACCAGAGTTGCTATCAAGTGTCCATCTTAAGTGCAAAGCAAAACTGCAGCCTCCAGCAAGAAGTCCTTTTTCTTCATAACCCTACAAAGAATGCCACACCTCCTATCTTCCTACCAGAACTTTGAAATAGTGAATCACCGATCAAGAACTAAAAGCAGTAGAAAGACAAACATCTTGTTTTCTTCCAGCAAATTTGCAAAGGTGAATAAACAACTGATCATGCCTTATTTTAGCGGATTGTGGTTTACATGAAAGGAAGCTGATAGTTAGATTCCTTTTCCTTTTGCAATTACTGGCAATTCCACAAAACAAGTACCTCATCTCAGCCCAAGAAAAGAAAGATTCTTATAGCTGGCTTTTGACAGGCATGATCTTAGATGATCTGCAAAATATTATAAAGGGTAGTTTAACAGTAACATGCTTTTGCTCGCCTTTCCTTCCATTAATTTATTATCAGGACTACCCTGAGACAGTCCTTTCCCATTCCCTGGAAAATATCCCACCCTCTGAGTCCTCCACCTCAACCAATCATCATCACTGTGCACCAGTATTAGATTGTTTGTTTAAAAATTATACTCTGTGTGTGTGTGTGTATGTAATGTAAATGAGGGGGTTAGTCTTTTTGTGTGGTGAAAAAAATGTCCCTGGAACCTAACTCCCTCATTTACATTAATTCTTATGGGAAAATTAGATTCGCTTAACATCGTTTCGCTTAAAGTCACATTTTCCAGGAACATAACTACAACATTCATTGTGGAGTTCCTGTACCTTGGAAGAGATATCAGAGATTAACAACTCAGTCTGGTGACAATATTCTGGAAATCCCCCCAGAAGACTTTTGGCCCCATTCTCCCTTTCTCTCTACAGCACCTTTATGCTCTCCCATGGGCCTTACAGTCAGTGCATCTTGTCACCAGGAAACATCTTGGTTTATAGAAAATCACTAGGATGATGGCTGTCTGCCACCCGCAACAGCATCCCTAGCATAGAGCAAAAAGGGGACATGACCGAGTGAAAGGGGTTTGTTCACTGTACTATTCTCAGCTGCCAGAAGAGCTGAGCTGTTGGCAGCCAAATATAAGTCAGCGCAATCCTGAGTTTGCAACTCTCACCTCTCAGCCACCCTCCACATTCACCCTAGGGGACCAGGCTAGCCCAGAATACTGGGAGTGGCAAAGTGGGCATAAATCTGCCTTTATCCCCACCTTAGCTCCTGTGCTGACCAGAGTTTGGCTGTAATAGGCTGTGGCAGACAGGATCTAGTCCATCCTGCTTTAAGTTAAGAGAACTGAGGAAATTCTGAAAAACTGAGAAAAATAGTTTTGGGCCAACCTGAAAATGAAATTTGTCAAATCAAAGAATAAACAAACAACTGCTTCTGGGTCTCAGTTTAAACAAAACACTGAGTTCTTAGATTTATTTAGTTTTTTAAGGTGCTTTTTGTTTGTTTTTTCTTCTTCAGACTGACATAATTTGGCAAATTGACACTCATTCACAAAATCTTTTGGTTGCCCTGAATCGGCACTGATTTAGCTCAAAAATGTTGCAGTTGAAAAAAACCGCCCAGCTCTTGTTCTGAGGTACTAATTGTTCTCCCAACTATTCAGCCTGACAGATGACAAGAAGAGGTTGAATGAAGCAGATGACTGATATCCCTCCTGTGTGTGGAAGAGATGATTAATGTCTCCTTGGCACCAGGATTTGCAGAGAGCTCCTCTTCCTGATTTCCTCCAGGGTGTGTGCTCTCTGCACTACACTGGAGATCACAATCGTAGCTAGTGTTTTCATGAGGTGTATATGCATCTGAAGTCAACTGGAGTTTCAAGTGCCCAGCACCTCTGCAAAGCTATCCATTTATCTAGATGCCTAAATACTGATTTAGGCAGACATGTTTTAAAATGTCCGTATGCTGTCTCTTTCTCAATTTATTTATCTTTGAAATGATTGTAATAATTACCCCCCTCAAAAAGGTAGAAGGTAGGTTTTTATGAGACTTTAGTTCATGTCTGTTAAGTCCTTTGAGATCCTTAGCTAAATGGTGCTGTAAAAGAAAAAAAATGAATGTTAATACAATTGCTAGGTTTTGTGTTTGAGGCAGACTGGTGTGAGATGCATCCAGATCAGATCACTTAAGATCATTTTTATTAATAGCTTCTGCTTACTTCAGGGCTTCATCATTATTTATTTGTATCAATGATTGTGACAGAGTGCTAGTCTCACAGGCACCAAATGGCTAAGCCAAAGGGTAAGAGTAAGTCTCTGGGATGGAAGAAAGTCAACATGAGTGATGTAGATGGCTCACACATGGCCCTAATTATCTTCTGTAGAAGACACTGCCAAAGGCAAAATGGAAACCAAAGCTATGGGAGTTGAAGTAGAATTTTCGTGTCATCTTTTTTTAAAGTCTGGTGACACTTTAAAGTACATCAATGATGTACTTGAATTTACATTCATTTCAGTTTACTACAATAAAAGACACACACTTCCGTTTTTACCAAGCCCTGAAAGCCCAAAGAACAAAATTAAAGGGACGTATTCTCTGTTGCACCAAGGTATGCTTAGTATAGTGGAGAGAGGAGTCAACAGGGAGCCAGCTAAAGCTCCCTGTACTAAGCATATCTTGGAGCAAGAGAGAGTTCGTGCCTTTAATTTTGTTTTTTTCATTTTCCTCTTGTTTTTCTTACTTTTGTTTTAATTCAGACTGGAAACATATGGTTGCTTTTACTGTGTGAAGAGAGATACCGTCTGGGATTCTAGTATCAGCATCACATTAATATTCTTTGTTCATGAAGATGGGATGGCTCTAGTAGTTGACTTAACTGTAGAAGTTCTTGATGTTCTGTTCCAGTTAAAATTTCTGTTAACTGTTATTACATACTTGCCATTTAAATAGTCCTAACTGTGTCTTATTTAAGTTGACTAACACTTTCACACTGTCAGAGTTCAGGTTAGCTGCTTTTTAGAGTTTTCTAAAGCTTTGAGGGGGGCTCCCACTCTGTCACCTTAGTTATGCTGTGAGAATCCTTCCACTTGTGGACTGCTACAGTAGCACACTTTAGGGGCCCTCACAACCCTAAGGGAGAGTTGCTCTTCTCCAACTTCTCTGAGGCAGAAATTGGGGAGTATTAAACACAAACATATGAGGACACAGATTGAGCCTTGACCAGACTCAGTAGGGGCTTCAGTAAAGTTAGGACAAAGGGGAGAAAAAACAGTGGAGCTTATGGAGTAGAAAGAGACAGTTATGATTGGCCAGTTCTGGATTCAGGGAAGGCTGGGAAAGGAGAAGCTCATGAAGATGTCTAGGTTTGGTTTCAGGGATAGGCGACAGTTCAGTTTGGTTCTTATTTTAATTGAATGAGTTCCTTCACCCTTAATCTGTTCATTTGTCTAACAGCCCTTTTTAATTTGTACCCATAAAATGCTTGAGGTGCAGATAATAAAATATTTCACTGATGACAAACTATGGAGGTGATCTAACAGTGGTAGACTTGTAGAGTTGGGGACAGAATACAAATCTCTAGTGAATCTCTCTTGTGAGTCTCCACTCCAGTTTAACAAAATAAAATAACTAGTATGACTTTGACAAACATGCAAAAATATTAATCAGGCAGCATGTCTGTCTCATGCATTTTGGGGTCTTTTTTTAGAAATGCTCCTGGGAGTGAATTCTGATGCTTACCAATTTTTACAGAAGCAGGGAAAAGGCAAAGAATGTAATTAATCACTCTGACTTTTTCATATTTGGTTTTTCAGCAGAGATCCAACAAAAGTCACTGTCTTGTTTGCATATTACATACTATCACTGTAACCCTTCTGCAAGGTGACCTCAGCAGCAACAAGGGCCGGGTTTAGTATTTAAGGGTTCCTTTTCAACAATGCCACACAAAACCAGCTTGAGCCCCCACCCAGTGACCTGGGACAATTACACACCACCTCTAGGGGACCTCTAAGAGGCAATACTTCCCCTCTCACAAGCATGGAGTCTGAGTGTAGCAAAAACTTTTAATAAAAGCAGGGAAGTCACTCAGGATTAATTTGGGAAAACAACTAAGATTCATAAACATAAACCATGATCAGAAGACCCATCCCCAGGTAAGTTGGGCAGTGTCCTTTTCCCCTCAGGTTCTTAAGCAACCCAAATAGTCCCTTTAATGTGCCCATCCCTTCTCTGCACGCCACTCACAGTTGCTGTTCTTGGCCACTGGAGCCCTGGAGTTTAGAGGTTCATCCACAGAGTTCACCTCCCACCCAGTGCGGAAGGGGGAGTGGAGTAAGGCACCTTACATGTGCCACCGCTCGGGCACTTGCTCATTGCCCCAATGGCTGATTGCCACACCTCTGTGGGGCTCTGCTCTGGCCCTCTCCGCCAGCCTCCCTGCTGGCCGAACCTTTCCGACAGCCACCCTTCTGGCCACTCACCAAGATGTTTTCAGGACCCTCCACTTAACACAGCTCTCAGTGATTTCAGCTGTTAGTGGGGGTGCACACTGGGCAGTCTCTTACAATAGAGACACTATTCCCAAAGCAGATCTAATACTTAGACCTAAGTATCAGTGATTTCAGCTCTGCAGCATGTAACAAGATTCTCAGTTGAGTCTAAATTAACTCTTTTGTTATACTATGGAGAGAAGAAAGGTCAAGTGGTGTCTAGGACCCTTAAACTGGGCCTACAGTACCTGTCCCCACCCTCTTTTAACTGACTGGGCTTTGGAACCCATAGTCCCTCCATCGGGGTATGTCAGGTACAGTTCTGCTGCCCTCAGTTCATACAACCTTTTATTATCCCTGCCCCAATAACAAGGAGACCGGGGATCCAACACCAGCCACACGTGATCATTTGGACAAGCAATGCTATTATGCTGAGCACCTAGGCAGGGTGAGTGTGTCCATGCAAACAAGATCAGCTCCTGAAGTCTTTTTCCACAGCTCACCTCTAGGTGTCAAGGGAGAACTCATTCAAACTCTGCTAATATTGCTATTAATATCTTAGTAATAGAGGAAGATGTGTTCTGCTGAATCATACGTTTGGAAGCCAAGCAGCCTGAAATCACTGACAGGATTCACACCCATGGTTTGTTTACTAAAGATACCATAATTAAAGCTGAGGAAGCAAAGAGATCCCCCAGTGTAAAGCCTGAGTCCTCGCTATGTTGCAAGTGGAAGTGGAAGGAAAAAAAGGACATGACTTGCTCAGACATAGGGTATGTCTACACTACGAGATTATTCTGGTTTTACAGAAACGAGTTTTTTTAAAACATTGTATATAGTCGAGTGCACGCGTCCACCCTAAGCACATTAATTCGATGGTGTGCGTCCATGTACCGAGGCTAGTGTCGATTTCCGGAGCATTGCACTGTGGGTCAGCTTCAAGACAGCAGTCATGGCGTTGTGAACAACCTCGCACATTCTCGGTCAGGTCTTATGCTGAACCAGCGACTTGCAAAACCAGGTGAGGAGGAGGCAGCGTTAGGTGACGAGAGTGATTGAGGACGATGGGACACAGAATTCTGTCAACCACGGGCCGCGTTTGGAGATATGCTTCAGGTATGGGGCAAGTTTAAGATCCGAACGCCGATTTTGGGCCGGGGAAACAAGCACAGACGGTGGGACCCATAGCTGTTGCAGGTTGAGGACGATTCACCATGGCTGTGAAAATTTCGCATATTAGGCCTTTCATGGAACTTTGTGATTGCTTTCTGCCCTGAAACCCAGTAATACCAGATGAGAGCAGTCCCACAGTTGAAGCAGAAGTGGCAAATAGCCCTGTGGAAGCTTGCAAATGCCAAAGCTAACGGTCAGTCAGGAATCAGTTTGGGTGGGCAAATCTACTGTGTGGGGCTGCCTGTGATACAAGTAGCCAAAGCAATCATTAAGCTTGCTGCTACAAAAGGTTGTGCTCTGGGAAGTGTGAAGGTCATAGTGGTGCTGCGTGCAATGGGATGTCCTACTATGGTGGGGTATAGATGGACCCATATCCCTATCTTGGCACGGAGCACCAGAGGTACCCAGTACAATAACGCAAGGTGTCATTTCCATGGGTGCTGCAACGCACTGTGTGGATACAACGGGACATTTCACAACATCCACGTGGGGATGGCTGGAAGAGTTTCATGTATGCTCGCAATCTTCAGGAACACTACTCTGTTTAACGGCTGCCAGAAAGGGAAATTACTTCCCAGACCAGAAATTAAACAGTTGGAAGATGTTGAATGCCTGTAGTTATCCTGGGACCCAGCTATACCCCTTAATGCCTATGGCATCAGGAATCCAAGCGTAACAGTCAGCCTGAGGACGTAGTCCAGTGTTGTTCACTACAGGCTAACAAGTGCAGAATGGTGGGTAGTATGTGCATTTGGCGTTTTAAAGGACCATTGGCGCACATTACTGACTCTCTTAGACCTCAGCCAAACCAATTCCCTTTGTTTATGCTGCTTGGGCTGTGTGCTCCACAATCTCTGTGAGGTAAGGGGAAGACCTTTATGGCTGGGGTGGGTAGGCTTAGGCAATCACCATGGTAGCTGATACGCACAGCCAGACAGCAGGGCGATTAGAAGAGCACACCAGGAAGCGATGCGCATCAAAGAGGTTTTGAAAACCAGTTTCATCACGGGCCAGGGTACACTGTGACTGTTGTGTTTGTTTTTCTTTGATGAACGCCCCCCCCAGGATTGACTCATTCCCTGTAAGCCACCCACCCTCCCCTTTCGATTACTGCTTACTTCCTAAGGAAATAAAGTCACTCTCATTTAAACATCATGTATTCTTTATTAATTAATTATAAAAAGAGGGCAAGAACTGACAAGGTAGCCTGGGTGGGGTTTGGGAGGAGGATAGGAGGGAAGGAAAAAGCCGCTAAAAAAATTTAAAATAATGACAACCTTTGGGCTGTGCACTGCGGTGAAATGGGCGGGTGCATGGAGCCTCTCCCCATGCATTCTTAGTCGTCTGGTGGGTGAGGAGGCTAAGGAACATGGTGAGGAGGAGGATGGTTATACAGGGGCTGCACCAGCACTCTGTGATCCTACTGCCATTTCTGAAGCTCCACCAGATGCCGGAGCATGTCCATTTGATCACGCAGCAGCCCCAGAGTTTCATCCAGACACCTCAGATCTTCCTGCCACCACCTCTCATCTCGAGCGTCTCTCTTCTCCTCATGTTCGTCCCTCCTATCCTCATGTTGGTCCCTCCTGTCCTCACGGTCACTGGCATCTTTCCTGTACTTTGATACCACATCCTTCCACTCATTAAGATGAGCTCTTTCATTGTGGGTCACTTCCATGATTTCCAAGAACATTTCGTCTCGCATCTTTTTTTTCCGCTGCCTTATCTGAGATAGCCTTTGGGACGCAGGAGGGAGACTTGAAATATTTGCAGCTGCAGGAGGGAGGGAAAAAAGGGAGAGACATATTTAAAAAGATACATTTTACAGAACAATGGTTATACTTTTTCATGATGAACAACACTATTCACCTTACATAGCACACGTGATCTCACTACAAGGTTGCATTTTGCATCTTAATATTCAGTGCCTGCAACTTTGGTGTTAGAGATCACAGACGCAGGTCTGGCCATCAGAATTCGGCTTGCATGCGGCCATGGTAAGCCATTGTCTTTCGGCTTCTGCATCCTTCATATATCCAGTGCCCTCCTTTCCCAAATAGCAAGCAAAGCCCGTTGATTGCTGCTTCTTTCTTGTTAACGTGCAGCACCAGAACTGCCCCCATCCAATTATCTGGGATGATCGCTTTACCCTTCCCTCCACCGCGTGGTGGGTATCATGGAAGATCGCTGCTAGCCACCCTCTCCCCCACCGTGTGGCTGGTAGCAGGGAAGATCACAGCTAGCCAAACGTGAAAAAGCTCAGCGCCAATCACTCCCCCTCCCCCTGCTTGGCTAAATGCAGGGAAGGATTTCTTTTAAGCTACAGGCAAACAGCCCAACCATCTCTGTCCCCTTAATTAAATTCCCATATTTCAACCAGATTACCATGAACGATGTCACTCTCCTGAGGATAACAGAGATAAAGAACAGATGTTGCTTGAATGCCAGCAAAAACCGGGACCATACGCAGCTAGCCTTTGTCATACAATGATACCAGATTACTTGCTACATGCGTGGCGTGGTCAAGTGTCCTACCATGGAGGAAGGAATAAGGCTGTCCTGCCCAGAAACCTTCTGCAAAGGCTTTTGGAGTACCTCCAGGAGAGCTTCATGGAGATGTCCCTGGAGGATTTCCGCTCCATCCCCAGACATGTTAACAGACTTTTCCAGTAACTGTACTGGCCGTGAATGCATCCCAAGTCCTCAGGGCAAATTAATCATTAAAAAATGCTTGCTTTTAAACCATGTTTTATATTTATAGAGGTACACTCACCAGAGGTCCCTTCCATGGCTTCATTGTCTGGGATAGTGGCTTGGGAGGGCTGGGAGGGAACGTCTGTCAGGCTAAGAAAAAGCTCCTGGCTGCTGGGGAGAACGGAGTGCTGTGTGCTCTCTGCAAGCTCGTCCTCCCCTTCCTCCTCCTCATCTTCCCCGTCCGCAGAATCCTCAGGCACAGCTAAGATTACCCCCATCTCGGAATCCAGGGACAGGGGTGGGGTAGTGATGGCAGACCCCACTAGAATTGCCTGCAGCTCAGCGTAGAAGCGGCATGTTTGCAGCCCTGCCCTGGAGCTTCCATTTGTTTCTTTGGTTTTCTAGTAGGCTTATCTGAGCTCCTTAACTTTCACAGGGCACTGTATTGAGTCCCTGCTGTGGCCTCTCTCCATCATGGCCTTGGAAATTTTTTCAAATGTTTTTTCATTTCGTCTTTTGGAACGGAGTTCTGTTACCATGGAATCCTCTCCCCATATAGCAATCAGATCCAGTACCTCCCATGCGGTCCATGCTGGAGCTTTTTTTGCTTCTCAGACAGCATAGTTACCTGTGCTGGTGAGCTCTCCATGCTAGGCAAACAGGACATGAAATTCAAAAGTTTGCGGGGCTTTTCCTGTCTACCTGGCCAGTGCATCCAACTCCAGATTGCTGTCCAGAGTGGTCACAATGGTGCACTGTGGGGATAGCTCCCGGAGGCCAACACTGTCGAATTGCGGCCACACTAACCCTATTCTGAAATGGCAATACCGATTTGAGCTCTACTCCCCTCGTCGGGGAGGAGTATAGATATCGATATTAAGAGCCCTTTATATCGATATAAAGGGCTTTGTTGTGTGGATGGGTGCAGGGTTAATTTGGTTTAACACTGCTAAATTTGGTATAAACCCACAGTGTAGACCAGGCCTTAGAGAAAGAGGACTTAAATGTGGCACCATCTCATCATCTCCCATATGGTGGATGATCTGCTTCCTGAGTGAGTCTTGTATCACTGAGAAAAGCTATTGGACCTTTTTTCCCAGCTAAAATGACAGCTTCTAGCCAGCCTTTGAAAAGGGAGAATAAAGATGGTATTTAAAGGAATAGGTTAAAAAAGTGACAAGACTTTGATTTCAAATATTTCAAAGCATATGGCATATAGTTTTAGGATTGATTAACCTGAACAGGATCTGCACTAGTAGAAGTTTCCATTGGAATTGGAAATCCTGGTGGAATTCATGGTCTTAGAAACTCCACCGATAAACCTTCGGCTTGCAGAACTGGTTCACTGTGCCAGAAAGAAAGTTAGCCAGTGCCTCTATAGCTTTGCTTTAGCTAGAAAAACTTCATTACAATTATGCAATCACTAGAAATGGCCCAAAAACTATTGAATTGGCCGATTTTCACATGAAAATCTTTGCCATCAGAAAATCTGGTTTCTAGAAATCAATTTTTTTCTTGAAAAACATCAATTTTGGCCAAAAAAATTGATGTTCCAACGAGGATACTGAAAATGAATGTCATTTCATTTTGCAATGTTTATATTAAAAATGGCAAAACCAGATTTTCTGATGGCAAAGATTTTCATGTGAAAAATTTTGGGCCATTTCTAGTGATTGCATATTTGTAATGAAGTTTTTCTAGCTAAAGTAAAGCTATAGAGGCACTGGCTAACTTTCTTTCTGGCACAGTGAACATTTAATCATTTAACCAAAGCAGAACTTCTGGCACAGTGAATATGTAATCATTTAACCAAAGCAGAACTTCTCCAATAGGAGACTAGAATAGGGAAAGATTGACTCAATAGTGTGATGGTTCAGGCACATGCCTGAGATGGAGCAAACCCAGTTGCAAATCCCTGTTCTGAGATTGGGGATGTGAACTGGGGGTCTCACATCCCAGGTAAGTGTGTTCTCGCTCTCGCTTATGTTCTTTTGTGACACTTTTCAAAAGGTCTGATATTTGTATTCTGATATGGAATGAAAACAAATTTTGAAACCTCTGAATCTTTGGTGAAACAGAATTCTTGTTATCCAGACAACCAAACTGAAATTATCCCTGTAGCTTTTTTCTGAACTTTTTCCAATTTGTCCACAACTTTTGATATGTGGATACAGTATTCCAATAATGGTCTCACTAAAGCTATATACAAAGGCAATACTATCTCCCTACTCCTACTTGCTATTCTGCTGCTTATACAGCCAAGTTTCACATTCACCCTCTTAGCTATAACACTGCCCTGGGAACCTGTGTACAATTGATTATCCACCATGTGTCCTAAGGGCCATATCACATAGGTCCAAATTCTTATAGGTACCTAAGTGAGTCCTTTGGAGAGTCACTGCTTTTCAGGGTACCGACCCACATGTTATAAGTGACACCCGTATTTTGTTCCTCAGTATGTGGCCTGGCATTTGAACATATTAAAACATGTTTCTCCAAAATCACATGACAAAGTTCTTTTTACCAGTTTCTTTAATTTTCTGATTTAAATTGCTGCCTTTTAAAAAGTTTATTACCCTGAATGTTTAACTCTTACCTGTTTTACTTTGACTCAGTGTTTCCTACTCTTTTACTTGTTGGGTTTTAACATTTTTGTGGGGGGAAAAATGAATCGACTAACTGAAAACTCTAGGCCACTGAGGGGAAAAGGCAGCCATGCAGTACCAAAGAAAGAAAAACAAAATAATACAATATGATCTTATTATCTCACAACAGAAATGCAGAAGTGAAAGAAAGATGTCTGACTGGAGCATCAGGGAGTCTGACTCTCAGCGATACGATATGAAAGAGCTGCCAAAATAATTTTTAAAAGTTTTGAAAAAGTCTGAGTATGACACCAATTCTGACGCAAAATAAAAATAAGTGAACCAAGTACACAGAATGATCCTACAACACTAAAAATGCAAAAGAAACCAATACAAGCAACTGTTCCCTTAAAGATAACCAGAACAAATGAAAAGCTGAGAACCTGTTGGAAAAACAAAACAAAAAGCAGAAAGATCTCAAAGGAAACAATAAACACAATAAAAAATAACAAGCACAACTAAAATAAAAATTGTGGGGGAGGAGGAGAGGAGGGACTCTGAACAGTTCATCTTAGTGTTTAAACAAACACTTGCAGTTGGCATAATACCTCACAGAGAAACGCTGGGCCTACTAGAACTTTAGTGGAATGTTTCAGCACAGGAAATGGAGCAAAGGGTCATTAGTCAGGTAAATATAAATGTAAAGATACCAGACCCAAGAGCATGTATGTTGCTTTGGTGACATCCAAAAGCTTTCCTTAACATAGTATTATGTTCTAAGGCAGGTAGCTGGGGACTTAGGAAAACTATGTTCAATTCCCTGCTGTGCCACAGACTTTCTGTTTGACCATGGGCAAATCATTTAGCTTCCATAGGAAACCTAGACACTTTGTCCTCAGTTTCTCATCTGTAGAACGTGGATAATAACACCTCTCTAGTTTGCAGGGGTGTTATGAGGATAAATATATTAAAGATTGATGTTGTCAAAAACAATGGTAATAGGAGGTCCCATAAGTACTTATGAGATTTATAGATATAAACATAACATGTATGCAAGTTGTCTTGTTTCTTCAGCTATGACTCTGTGTATAATATATGTCAGTAAAGCCTACCTGGATTAGATATACATGTGACATTCCCTTGGTGTTATCTGGACTGGTGATCTGTTAGGTCACTCCAATCCTTGACCCGGAAGCCAGCCTTACCCTGCTCGGCTGTGAGAACCCCCACTGCCAGGCTGTTCACACACAGCCTCTAGCATGTAAGCTGCTCCCAGTTACATGAGTGAGCACTTTTGGCCAGCCGCTGCTTGGATTGTGCAACCGAATGACACTAGCCAATATCTCCAGTCCCAGACAAAACCCTAGGAACAGCAGTTTCCAGTTATGCCCACTAGATGCTGCAAGCTTGTATGAGTTCATCAATTTAACAAAAATTGATATGTACCAGGCTTGTTAGCCCAAGGGAAGTCTCTAACATGCTTCAAATCAAACACATTGCTTCAGGGAGAATAAACAAACAAATGTATTAACTATAAAAGATTTTAAGTGATTATAAGTCAAAGCACAACAAGTCAGATTTGGTAAAATGAAATAAAAGCAAAATGCATTCTAAGCTGATCTTACCACTTTCAGTGCCTTTACAAACTTAGATGCTTCTCACCACAGGCTGGCTGGTTGCGTTTCAGCCAGGTTCTCCCCTTTGATCAGCACTTCAGTCACTTGGTGTCTGTAGATGGAGGTGGAAGAGAGAGGAAGAGCATGGTGAACATCTCTCCCTTTTATCATGTCCTTTATTCCCTATTGTCTTTGCCCCCCTCCCCGTCTTCAGGGTCAGGTGAGAATTACCTCATCGTAGTCCCAAATTGACCAAAGGAAAGGGGGTACTCACTCAAGAGTCCAACAGATCTTTTGTTGCTGCCTAGGCCCGGGTCCTTTGTTGCTGTGAGACTGGGCTGGGTTTGTCCCATACATGCCCTGATGAGGTGTGAACTGCCTCTCTGCGCCTGGAGAGTTTTGCCTGGGCTTGTTTTAAGCCCTGAGGACAAATGTGCAGCCTCTTAACTATATACATTAAATTACAGTCTATAACATTACAATAACAACAATGCATCATGAGCCTTCTGAAGACACCCGACATGACAAACTTTGCATTGGATACCACACAATCATATTATAAGGATGAACATGGGGTGCAGGGTGTTCCCCTGAGGTACAATAGACCTGAACCTAAACCCGAGTGCCGAGCTCTAGAGCTGGAGTCAGATCTGAACTTTAGATTTCTCGAATGACCAGGACCAAATACTCAGAACTTAAGGTTTTGCAGTCTGGATCCCAAATTTTTTTGGGATGTGTGGACTTTCCTCTTTATGGAGAGAGGATGATGATCCCAAGACAGGTTTGCAAAAGATACATTTTGATATTTGAGCAACTTTGAGCCACATGCAGCGTATCTTTTGGAGTTCATTTCCTTAGTCCTTCCAAGCAGTGCTGCCTTGTGAGTGAGTGAGAGGAAAAGAAATGAACACATCCTGGAAATAACACTGTCGTCTATACTTCAATGAGCATGTAAAAAAATAGTTCATGTAACCCAATAGTTTAATTAAATTCCCAAAGGCTGCTGGAGCACTCAGATCCCACCATGGGCAGCACAATCTCTCTGAGGCACTACTTGTAGTGTTGATTCTTGCTGAACTATCATAAGAACGGTCATACAGGGTCAGACCAAAGGTTCATCTAGCCCAGTATCCTGTCTTACGACAGTGGCCAATGCCAGGTGTCCCAGAGAGAATGAACTGAACAAGTAATCATAAAGTGGTCTATCCCCTGTCGCCCATTCCCAGTTTCTGGCAGACAGAGGCTAGAGACACCATCCCTGCCCATCCTGGCTAATAGCCATTGATGGACTTATCCTCCATTAACTTATCTAGTTCATTTTTGAACCCTGTTATAATCATGGCCTTCACAG
Organism: Chelonoidis abingdonii; assembly: GCF_003597395.2. NCBI lineage: Eukaryota > Metazoa > Chordata > Testudines > Testudinidae > Chelonoidis > Chelonoidis abingdonii. The sequence goes on from NC_133769.1 coordinate 344,692,298, forward strand.
CATCCTCTGGCAAGGAGTTCCACAGGTTAACTGTGTGTTGTGTGGCAAAAATACTTCCTTTTGTTTGTTTTAAACCTGCTGCATATTAATTTAATTTGGTGACCCCTAGTTTGTGTGTTATGAGGAATAAATAACACTTCTTTATTTACTTTCTCTACACTAGTCATGATTTTATAGACCTCTATCATATCCCCCCCCCACCTTAGTCATCTCTTTTCCAAGCTGAAAAGTCCCAGTCTTACTCTCCTGTATGGAAGCCATTCCATACCCCTAATCATTTTTGTTGCCCTTTTCTGAACCTTTTCCAATTCCAATACATTTTTTTGAGATGGGGCAACCACATCTGCAATTATTTCAAATTTGGTGACAATATATTCCTCCAGACCCTATGGCAGGGTTCTCAAACAGAGGTCGCCGCTTGTGAGGGAAAGCCTGTGCAGGTGGTCTGGTGTGGCTTACCTCGCCTGTCCGCAGCATCCGGCTGATCGTGGCTCCCACTGGCCGCAGATCACTGCTCCAGGCCAATGGGGGCTACTGGAAGCTTCTAGATCCACAGTACAAATGTGATGGTCATGTTTACAATCACCCCTATACAAAACCGCACTCGACCACTATGCCTACCTTCGTGCCTCCAGCTCATCTTGGACACAGCGCCACACCGAATCCATTGCTACAGCCAAGCACTTGAGGTACAACCGCATTTTGCTCTAATCCCTCAGACAGCAGACCAACAACCTACAAGATCTTCATCAAGCATTCTCAAAACATGACAGCGCATGAGAAATAAGGAAAGGAAATCGCAGAGCTGGACAATGTACTCAGAAGTTCCTTCCTGCAAGACAAGCCCAGAAAGAAACCAACAGGTCTCCACTAGCCATCACCGACAGTCCTCAGCGTAAACCTCTTCCAACACATTACAGTGATCTACACCCATCCGGACAATGATCCCTCGCTTTCACAGACCTTGGGAGGCAGCCAGTCCTTCCACAGACAACCACAACTAAGCATATTTTCACAAGCACCAACACACCCATCCCAAATCAACTCTAACTCAGAGAACCAAATCCATTGCCAACAAACCTCAATGGCCAAACATCTCTCACATATCTTACACCCGCAACACCATCAAGGACCTAACCCAGATCAGTCACACATCACAGTTCAATTACCTGCACGTCACCAATATTATATTATCCATCATGTGGCCAGCATAGCCCGTGCTGCTATGTACGTGGGCCAAACTGACAGTCCCTACGTAAAAGGATAAATAGGACACAAATCTAAATATTAGGAATGGCAATATTACCAAAGACGCTGTAGGAAACACAATTCAACCTGTCCTGGCACACAATAGCAGATTTTGAAGGAGCCAATCCTGCAGCAAAAAAACTTCAGACCGACTTCAGAGCCAGACTTCAAAGAGAAACTGCTGAGCTTCAGTTCATCTGCAAATTTGACACCATCAGCTCAGGATTGAACAAAGACTGTGAATGTCTTGCCAACTACAAAAGCAGTTTCTCCCCTCTTGGTGTTCACATCTCAACTGCTAGAAGAGGGCCTCATCCTCCCTGATTAAACTAACCTCGTTATTGCCAGACTGATTCTGGCCTGCATATTTATACTTGCCTCTGGAAATTTCCATTACACGTGTCTGATGAAGTGAGTATTCACCCATGAGCGCTTGTGCTCCAATATGTCTGTTAGTCTATAAAGTGCCACAGGACTCTTTGTTGCTTTTTACAGGTCTCCATGCATACTTACTGGGTTTCCTTTCCCTCCTTGGAACCTAAAAAAAGTCTCGAGGGATGGAACAAATGAAATAAGAAATTAGATATTGAAATTTGATTACCCATTTTATTGTTTTAGGTACGCATATTATTAATGATTTTAAAAACTATCCAGCCACATTACACTGCATAGCTTGATGACTTCTGAAGACAGCTGATGACTGTTGCAAAAAAAATTAAAATGGAGGTTTCTTCAGTTTTTTAAATAAATTTACTTGAACTGATTTTGTTCACTCTCTGCAAATATTGTAGTAAATAAGTTTATTGGCAAGAGTGTTCACCAAATCAGAGGGTGAAATCATAGCCTTGTTGAAGTGGATGTCATAACTCCCGTTGACTTCAATGGAGCCAAGATTTCACCAAGAGAATATTAGTTAATTTATTGCAGAGTAGTAAAATTTAACATCTGTAATTGCAAGTTTTTGCACCAGAAACTCAATTCTAAGACTTATCAATTCTAATTAAGGTACAAGGAGACATGAGAATGCCTAAGCATGCAAACATATTCGCTAAAATTTAAACTATGAAAACTCAAAGGAAAACAACAATAGATGTATGAATATTCATCCATAAGCAGAAATGTAATTTGTATAAAACATTCACTGAATTATTTTAAATAATAAAAAAAAATCATGGAAATTATGAGATGATCACTAGTAATTTGCAAATGGAATATAACTAGATTCAGTGAGTAAGTTGTTCACTGTGAATATTTCACCTGGCTCTCTATTCATTTGTTGAACTGTGCAGGAAGATTACTATATGGTTGTAAAAAACTATTTAGCTACAGGGGTTCTAAATTTAATATCCATTTACCTTTTAATGTCAGCTAATGATCGTATGTTACTCAAAATAAAAAGTAGAAGGGATGGTAGTTTCTCTCTATAGCCTTCATAATATGTCTATTTTACAATACCATTCTACCCCATATTTATGTACATTGCCTAGCACAATGGGGCCTTAATCCTGACTGGAGTCCTACTTCTAAGCACTACTGCAAAACAAAAAGTAAATAATAATTATGTCTTTGTTAAAAAGAAATAGCGTTGGAAGGATCCCATGGCTGTTGTCTCATTGCTTTCTGAACTACAAGTGCTCATTTTACAAATAAAAACATATTTTTTCTATTTCTTCCCCTGCAAATTCAGCTTAAGCTCAGAGTCAAACCAGATTTTTTTCCATTTCATGCATGATTACCAGAAAATGCCTGTGCAGTCTTTCAGTTCTGCCTTTAGGACACCTCTTTGAGCCCATCGTCTTCAATGGGTTTGGACAGGGAAAACTTAATGGACTATAGTAAACATTCTGTTGCTCATGCACAAGATAGAATATGCAACTAAAGGCCCAGACTGTGCAACCCTCATTCATGTTAGTGAATAATCCCCCATTAAGTCAGTTTCATAGAGTTTAAAGCCAGAAGAGGCCATTAGATCAACTAATCTGACTTCCTATATATCACAAGTCATTCCTTTTCACTCAGATATCCCTATGTTAAGCTCAAAGCATTTAGAAGGACTGAAGCATTTCAATGCACAGGAGACTAAACTGTGTGCCACAGGCAGGGCCGGTGCAAGGAAGTTTCACGCCCTAGGCAAAACTTCTACCTTGCACCCCCCCTGCTAACCCCGCCTCCTGTGGCAGCTAACCAAGCCCCCCATTTGGGGAGCCCGCCACCCCTCCCCCGCAGCAGCTACCCCCACCACAGCAGCTAACCCCGTCCGAGGAGACACCCCCCCGCCATGGCAGCTAACCCCGCCTGCCCCGGGAGACTCTCCCCTGCGGCAGCTAACCCTGCCGGGCAGCCCGCCTCAGCTGTCCTCCGCTGAGTACGCCAGCACGGCTCTAATTCTACTGCCCTCCCAGGCATGTAGCGCCGATTGGAGGAGACTTAGAGTGGGGGCTGTGTGCTCAGCGGAGGAGGCAGAGTGGAGGTGATCTGAGGCGGGGAGTGGTTCCCCTGTGTGCCTCCTCCGTTACTGCGGTGGCCCTCCCAGCACCCCCCTCCCCAGCTCACCTCCAGTCCACCTCCAGTCCACCTCCTTGCCTGAGCAGGCTTTTAGGTGCCCCCAACCACTAGGCACCCTAGGCGGCCACCTAGTTTGCCTAAATGGTTGCACCGGCCCTGGCCATAGGGGAAAAAAACAAGAGAGCAAGTTGCTGCCAATGCTTGAGGCCTCTGGGAAGGAAATTCCACATTTGGCAGAGGAGGGGAAAGAATGAAGAATTTCCCTTTGAGAAATAAAAGGACTCTTGAAAGCTTTAGAATAAGTCCCAGGGAGATGAATTAGTGGATAGCGGGAAAGCAGAGGCAATGCATGATGATTTGCTGCTTGGCTTGTACTGAGCATGCTCATATGGATTGAGCATGCTCAGTAACACTGCTGAAGCTGGCTGCTGTCACACTCCCCCCCACAATTGGCAGGCACGGGTAATTTCTGAGGGCAAATGATGTGGGGGTCAAAGGTGAATGAAGAACAAATTTATCACATGCCATGCTATCACCTCCATATATATATTATATACAACATATTTATCTTAATCTTAACATTGCAATAAATCTAAGAAAATATCAGCAGCAAGAGAAGAGATTCATGCAGTGCTAGACAGAACTTCAGATCTTTCCACCAGTGCTACTACAAGGCAGAATAACAAGAATCTCCACATCAGTGAAGTGTCACTTTTATTTATATTGATCCTACAACCACCTTTTGAGCTATTTGCACTTCACATCAAATGCATGTGTCAGTCAAGAAAAGAAAAGTGGACTCCCAGGGAACTGGCACATTTCCACCATCAGAGGAAAGGGCTGGAAAGAAAAACCAGAGACTAGTTGGCTAAGTGTGAGACTGAGCAGAAATATACATTGGGGAAAATCCTTTCACAAAGCTACCACTGCTTGCATGTAAGTGGTCATACCATTTTTGGCTGTGATCTTTGCAGATCTTATAAAATAAGCAGATCAAAACTCAGATAGGAATCCTCAAGGGATAACATTGGGAAAGAAGACAATGGTGTTAGCAATTTAGTGAATAAAACTCTTGCACTATGAATCAGTAATTATCCAATGCCCTATCACAGTGTCATGTGCCACTGTGCTGCTGGCAATACTTTTCTTTCTAGAAGAGCTGTAAAGCTGAGTTCTTTTGTCATTTATTGCCACTTGTGGCCATAGGACACGTCACAAGAGAAAGGTGTATGCCCCAGTATCCTCCAGTAAATGTAGTTTTTCTACCTCAATTTCTCTGTAGTTCCAATTAGATACATTCTTCTTTGTATCCCATCCAAATTCTTGCAAAAGAATGTTTCTCTGTTTATGGCCAATTCATCCTATGTGTCACCACAAAAGTGGCTACATTTCAACACTGAATGAGGTGATGTACAAGTGCAAGATGTTTGTTTATAAGATAACAAAATCCCCAATGCTGTTAATTAGTATTGGCATGTATATACCAAACTGTCCTATAAATATTTAATATAGCTCAAGGTTTGAGATGAGGTGAGCTGGTCTTGTGAAAGGATGGACTTGTACTCAAAAGCACTGGAGTATGTTTCAGGATATCTGAGTTGAGTGACTGGGGTACTACAGACTTCTTGTTCGACATTGGATAAAGTCCTTTAATCCCTCTCTGCCTCTATTGTCAAGTATAATGAGGTACTAGTAGTATTCTTCACAGATATTTTGTTTGTCTTACATACTTAGATTGTAAGTTCTGGAGACCCTGATCACAGCTGTGGGTTGTAGGTGCTGTTGTATAACAAAAATAAATAATAGGTTTGCTTCAGTCATGGTTTTATTCCAGCTTTTCCCCTTGATTCTAATCTATACCAGTCAGGATTATTAAAGTTTTAAAATTTCACATTTTTAACTTAACATTTCATTCTAATGTATTTTTCAGTTTCTATTTTTAAAATAATCTTACTAATTTTAAATGAGAATTCAAAGTTTAAAACAGCTGAGGTTTATATAAAATTTTTGGATAGTAGGTCAATGGCTGCAATACTCCCTACTCCCAAAAAGGTGTCTCTAGCAAGTAGGCATTTTTATTGATAAAGGAGAGTAAACAAAAAATAATTGAAAGCAATAAAGTTGACGAGAAAGACATTAACATTCATATATGTGTACTTTTTAAACAAGAATTATGAAATCATTGGCCTTTCAAGTAGTAAACTGCCTTTTCTGCCCACACTGGAAGTGTTTTTTATATCCCTGCAGACATTCTTATATCACTAAAAGGCAGGTCAGTGAATCTAGATCCCCAGTGTATCATGCTGACACTATGAAGCTTTGATTTCTGCCAGACAGGTCACTTCCCCATGTAGCAGATAATATGACTTGACATTCTATAAACTCATCTATAAACTATCACTTCTTAAACCAGAGCCCATCACTATTAATTTGGGCAGAGCCTATTGGCATTTGCTTCTTTAAAGCAGAGAAACAACAAAATAACTCACCAAAAATCAACTATAACCTGATAAGACACACTAAGTCTCCTGAGGTGATTTCCCAACTCAGGACATTAGGCACTGCATTCCATGACCATGGCTCCTTAATACTCTTTCTGTTGTCATGTACAGTAACACATTGTGGGTCTGATTGTCCCTTACTTGCACCTGTTTTACATCAGTTTAAATTCACAGCATCAGATGCTCAGTTGGTGTAAATCAACTGATATGGCCAGTTTACTTCAGTGAAATTACTCCTGATTTGTATCGGCATAAGGAAGAAAAAAATCAAACCCAAAGTTGATAGATGAGTGTTGGCAATAGTACTTAGATCATGAGCCAAATCTTCAGCTGGTGTAAATTCACTGATTTTAATCATAGAATATCAGGGTTGGAACTCAGGAGGTCATCTAGTCCAACCCCCTGCTCAAAACAGGATCAATCCCCAGCTAAATCATCCCAGTCAGGGCTTGTCAAACCTGACCTTAAAAACCTCTAAGGAAGGAGATTCCATCACCTCCCTAGGTAACCCATTCCAGTGCTTCATCACCCTCCTAATGAAAAAGTTTTTCTTAATATCCAACCTAAACCTTCCGCATTGCAACTTGAGACCATTACGCCTTGTTCTGTCATCTGCTACCACTGAGAACAGTCTAGATCCATCCTCTTTGGAACCCCCTTTCAGGTAGTTGAAAGCAGCTATCAAATACCCCCTCATTCTTCTCGTCTGAAGACTAAACAATCCCAGTCCCCTCAGCCTTCCCTCATAAGTCATATGCTCCAGCCCCCTAATCATTTTTGTTGCCCTCCACTGGATCTTTCTAATTTTTCCACATCCTTCTTGTAGTGTGGGGCCCAAATCTGGACACAGTACTCCAGATGAAGCCTCACCAATGTCAAATAGAGGGGAATGATCACATCCCGTGATTCTTCCGTCCTAAGTACAAGACTCTGGACTTGTCCTTGTTGAACCTCATCAGATTTCTTTTGGCCTGTTGACTCATATCCAGCTTCTCATCCACTGTAACCCCTAGGTCCTTTTCTGCAGAACTGCTGCCTAGCCATTGGTCCCTAGTCTGTAGCAGTGCATGGGATTCTTCCATCCTAAGTGCAGGACTCTGCACTTGTCCTTGTTGAACCTCATCAGATTTTTTTGGCCCAATCCTCTAATTTGTCTAGGTCCTCTGGTATCCTATAACTACCCTCCAGCATATCTACCACTCCTCCCAGTTTAGTGTCATCTGCAAACTTGCTGAGGGTGCAGTCCACACCATTCTCCAGATCATTAATGAAGATATTGAACAAAACCAGCCCCAGGACTGACCCTTGGGGCACTCCGCTTGGTACCAGCTACCAGCTAGACATGGAGCCATTGATCACTACCCATTGAGCCCAATGATCTAGCCAGCTTTCTATCCACCTTATAGTCCATTCATCCAGCCCATACTTCTTTAACTTGTTAGCAAGAATACTGTGGGAGACCTTGTCAAAAGCTTTGCTAAAGTCAAGGAATAACTTGTCCACTGCTTTCCCCTCATCCACAGAGCCAGTTATCTCATCATAGAAGGCAATTAGGTTAGTCAGGCATGATGTGCCCTTGGTGAATCCATGCTGACTTTCCTGATCACTTTCCTCTCCTCAAAGTGCTTCAAAACTGATTCCTTGAGGACCTGCTCCATGATTTTTCCAGAGACTGAGGTGATGCTGACTAGCCTGTAGTTCCCTGGATCCTCCTACTTCCCTTTTTTTAAAGATGGGCCCTACATTAGTCTTTTTCCAGCCATCTAGGACCACCCGTGATCCCCATGGGTTTTCAAAGATAATGGCCAATGGCTCTGCAATCACATCAGTCAACTCCTTTAGCATCATAGGATGCAGCGCATCTGGCCCCATGGATTTGTTCTCATCCATCTTTTCTTAATAGTCCTGACCCTCTTCTTTCTCCACAGAGAGCTGGTCACCTCCTCCCCATACTGTGCTGCCCAGTGCAGGAGTCTGGGAACTGACCTTGTTTGTGAAGACAGAGGCAAAAAAAAGCATTGAGTACATTAGCTTTTTCCACATCCTCTGTCACTGGGTTGCCTCCCCCATTCAGTAAGGTGCCCATACTTTCTATGACCTTCTTCTTGTTGCTAACATACCTGTAGAAACCCTTCTTGTTACTCTTAACATCTCTTGCTAGCTGCAACTCCAAGTGTGATTTGGCCTTCCTGATTTCACTCCTGCATGCCTGAGTAATATTTTTATACTCCTCCATGGTCATTTGTCTAATCTTCCACTTCTTGTAAGCTTCTTTTTGTGTTTAAGATCAGAAAAGATTTCACGGTTAAGCCAAGCTGGTCGCCTGCCATATTACTATCCTTTCTACGCATTGGGATGGTTTGTTCCTGAAGCCTCAATAAGGATTCTTTAAAATACAGCCAGCTCTCCTGGACTCCTTTCCCCCTGATGTTATTCTCCCAGGGGATCCTACCCATCATTAATGAGCTATGCTAATTTACGTTAGCTGATGATCTGGTTCCATATCTTTACAACTGAATAATATTTATTAGAGAGACAAGGTGGGTGAGGTAATATCTTTTATTGGATCAACTTCTGTTGGTGAGAGAAACAAACGTTTGAGCTTGCACAGAGCTTTTCTTCAGGCTTGGGACAGATACTCAGAGTGTCACAGTGAAATACAAGGTGGAACAGATTGTTTAGCATAAGTAGTTAACACAGATTTTGAGAGAGCATTCAAGGTGAAGTGGGTCATTAACACCCTTCCAATCACTGGGTGTAAAGGAAGTGAGGAGGGAAAAAAGCAACTGGGAGGAGTTGTTAGTAGGTTACAGATTGTTCTAAGCAGCCATAATCCAGTTTCTATATTCAGTGCATGGTTTTTATTGTTTAGCAAAGTTATGAATTTAAATTCCTAGGCTCATCTTTTGATGGTATTGTGCAGATTTCCATTAGATTGAGGACTGAGGTCATCAAATGCTCTCACACACAGGAATTAAAAAAAAACAGGAAACCTTCCTGGAAATCATGTGAGAAACCCAAAACTACTATCAATAAAACCTGCTGACAACTATCCACCACGAAAACAAAAAGTGGAACCAACTACAACAACTCCACAACCCACACAACACCATCTCTGTGAGAATCCATAGCACCAGGACCCCACCACAGAACCTGAGTACCTAATTATCTGCACTCTTCAAGGGGCAACTTCTGCCCCATCACAGAACCTGACACCGTGTGGCAAACTAGAAGAATTCTTCTGATGATGCCATCTCAAAGAATTCTGCCACAACAGTGACGAAACCACGCACAATCACTGTGACCCCACCAATGGTCATAGGAAAAAAGAATGATCTGACTGGACACCTCACTGGATGAAACCACACACTTGATCATTACATTGATTGCTTTAGGGGGAAAAAATACAGTGAAATACTGAAATATCATGTCCAACACAATCTCTACACCTCCAGGAAGACAACTATAAAGTCCCCGAAATCCAACCATCAGACAGCGATCAAACCAGCAGACTATCTACTCTGACATCACCTTCTCAAAACAACAACAACAACAACAAAAACAAACAAACAAACAAACAAAAAAAACCTTGAAGACACCACCCAACAATTCAGACAGGAATTTAAAGATAGCATCAAATCCTTCCCCAAACTCCAAGAAAAACTGTACCACCTCATCCCCAAAAAGCCAACTCCAGGGACCGTCTACATACTTCCCAAAATACTGAAACAAGGGAACCCCAGCAGACCCGTATTGGGACCCATAGAAACTATGCTTAAACTGCGCCACACAAAGGATACAACTGGGAATGCGGATGGATGGTGACAAGTGATGGATCATTTGATGATTACCTGTTCTGTTCATTTCCTCTGAAGCACCTGGCATTGGCCACTGTCAGAAGACAGGATACTGGGCTAGATTGACCTTTGGTCTGACCCAGTATGGTTGTTCTTATGTTCTTAACTGACTTCCTCCAGAAACTCTGCAACGTTAACAGCCTCCCTCAGAACACCAACCTTGCCACCATGGATGTCACCTTCTTCTACACCAACATCCCTCACAATGACAGCATCTCTGCCTACCTAAAATATCTACAGCTCAATAGACAACACACATATCTACCCCAAACATCACCAAAAGGATCCATTTCACTTACACTTAACAATTTTACATTCAACAAACACTTTGTCCAAACCGTGGCAACAGCCATGGATACTAGGATGGCTCCCCAGTATACCAATCTCTTCATGGGCCACCTTGAGGGAAAAAATTATGGACAAATACACCACAAAACTAATTATATACCTGAGATTAATTATATACATCTAATGATATTTCCATCCTACGGATAGATGACCTAAACTAAAATCAGGAAACCTGGTTTCCACTGCAACTTCAACTACCACCACCCATCCATTAAACTTTCTCTAGAACAGTCCCACGCTGTCATCACCTTTATGGTCAGATCTAACAATGGACAACTATATACAAGAAACACACAGTTCCCCACACCTACCTTCACTGATCCAGTAACCACCCCAAACAAATTGTCTATGTACAGCCAGATACTGAGATTCCACAGAATATGCTCCAAGGAGAAAGTCCAGGACACCTTAACACACTTAAAACCACCTTCACCAAAGAAGGACACTTCACCAGACAAGTACATTGCATAATAGAATGAGCCACCCAAATACCCTAAAAGAACTTGCACCAGTAAGAAAATAAAACCCCCTCCACTCTCACACCCATTAGTTGTCACCTACCACCACATAATGGAACCCATATAGGATATCATTAAACAATTATAACCCACATTCAATGGGGACCACATTCTGAAATAAATATTTTCTGAATCCCCTCTTCTGACCTTCAAACAATCCCCAGCCTCTCCAAGCGCATCTTTCAAAGCAAGCTCTCCACAGACCAGGACACACCAACTTTCAAGATCCATGGGTCCGATATATGCCTATCACAACATACCTCATCCAAGCACTAAATGCGTCAATAACAGCTATGTGGGTGAAATGAGACAATCACTATGCTCTCAAATGAACTCATACAGAAAAATTATGAAAGAAAGGAACACCCTACCAGCTGTGGGTGAACACTTTTCACAGAATGATCACTCTATATCTGACCTCTCAGTCCTCATTCTCAAAGAAAATCTGCATAAAACTTTCAAAAGATGAGCCTGGTAGCTTAAATTCATAACTATGGTAGACATTAAAAATCATGCATTGAATAGACACACTGGATTTATGACTAATTACAACAAACAACCCCTGACACTTGCAGCCCCCCCACCACCTTAAATCCCCTATGACTGGAGAGATGTTAACGGGCCACTTCACCTTGAATGGTGTCTTGAAGTCTGTGCTAGCTACTTAGGCTAAACAATCTGTTCCACCTTGTATTTAGCAATGACGCACTGAGTACATTTCCCAGACCTGAAGAAGAGCTCTGCATAAACTCAAAAGTTTGTTTCTCTAACCAATAGAAGTTGATCCAATGAAAGGTATTGTAGTAAGAGGAGGCCCTAAGACATAAACCTTGGTATCAGGGGCCTGGTATGAGGCCTAAGGCCTGAACTAAAGTAATGGTCAAGACTTTGCTAACCTAAAGCAAAGTGAAGCTGTGAGCCAGAGGCAGGCCCTGCTCACAGAAGCTGGCCAAAAAGGGCTGATCTACTGCAAGAAGATACGTACCAAAAGGTATGAACACTAGAGATCAGAACATTCACATACTTTGCCACATCACACAGATAACAAGGAACAGGCTGACCCATCCAATGAAGGGCAAAAGGTAATCTGATGGATAGAGTTGTTTTGTTCAAAGCAACATGTACAAGGTGAGAGGCTGCACCTTACTACGTAGAGCGGTTGTACCTTGCTACGTAGAGGGGTTGCACCTCAATAAGTCAGGAGTGAGTGTGTAACTTGTTTGTACCTGTGTATAAAGATGCATCCTGGGAGCGTGTCTTTCCGGCCTAGCGAGCATGGCCGTTGGGAATAGTCCGTTCGTTCGACTGAGCCGGGTCCATTGCCAAGAGGCACTTTCTCGTAGTATGCCCTGAGTTAGGCTAAGAAACCTACAGGGAACTGCCATTGTGTCCAAGATCGCAATAAACCTAGCAGACGTGACTTTGCACCTTACTAGACTCTGTGGTCATTGGAGGTTCTCTTCGGGTCTGCTGTGTCAGCTAGCTGCGCAGAGCTGGGGCAGCACACAGAGGGAACACACGCACGCAGTCGAGTGATACCAACAAGGAGAGAGCAGAGCACCACACCGGTAGGATCTGACAACACACACCTCTTGACAACAGGTATTATCTCACTCGCCTTGTCTCTATAATATCCTGGGACCCAGGGGCAGCTCTAGGCATTTTGCCGCCCCAAGCATGGCAGGCAGGCTGCCTTCAGCGGCTTGCCTGTGGAGGGTCTGCTGGTCCGCGGCTTTGGCAGACCTCCCGCAGGCGTGCTGGAGGTCCGCCAAAGCTGCGGGGCCAGCGGACTCTCTGCAGGGATGCCTGCGGGAGGTCCACCAAAGCCACAGGACTAGCAGACCCTCTGCAGGCAAGCTGTCGAATGCAGCCTGTCTGCCGCCCTTGCGGTGACCGGCAGAGCGCCCCCAGTGGCTTGCCACCCCAAGCACGCACTTGGCATGCTGGGGCCTGGAGCCGCCCCTGCTGGAACCAACACTGCAGATAATATTTATTAGACCTGTCAGTACACAGTCATATTCAGATATTTAGATGAAGTGAGCCAGGCAAACTTTTGCAAGGACATAAGATCAGTGACTCCATATTAAGTGGATGGATGAGCCTGTCCAGAAAGCATAAGCACTTCTGCAGCTTCTCCCAAATATTTGCTTATGCCTAGAGTCAAACTATCATTTCTTTTTTTTTTAAATTTTGACAAAACTGTATAAGTTTGTTTCACTTTTATTTTCTACCAAGAAGTGACACAATTATTCTAGGTCTAACTGTCTTACAGAGACAAGCAGATCAGCACAAGAGTGGCATCAATACTGTGAGTTCCTGCACAGCTCCACTCAGATACATCAGACCCAGTGACCTTTTCCCAAGAAGATAGTAACTTTCCATCTACAGAGAGACCCCGTGGGGTAACAAACTTTCATCTTCATTTCATGGGGCTAGTGGCAAATGGCTAGTCAAGCCAGCTTCTACTGCATTGTTTCTAGTTTTTATATCTAATCCACATGAGGTAGATAACCTTTAACCAATTTCAGTTGAGATTCCCTATATTTTTATGTCGGTCCCTGAAAGGGAACATAGGATCAGTCTATGAAACAGAGCAAAATTACTTTTGGGGTGCGTGTGTTGGGGGCATGGACTTGATCGCTCAATGTATATTTCAAATTCAGCCACTGAATCTGACGATTACATTAAAATGTTTGAATTTATTCCTGAACATTTGTCTAATTATGTGACCTTTTCTGTGCAGCACTGCACTCATACATTAAAGAGCAGGAACAGTGTTCTGCATCTCAATGCTCCTGGGGATCTGAGAGTGCCCACAAACTGCCATGGACATCTTTATTAATTAGGCCTCTGCTTAAAGTAACAATATCATGTATTTCTGTTACAATCAATTGGATATATAGTGCATTAGCCTCAGTACAGTGTGGTCAGGTGCAATCAGAGTTACAGCTCCATTTATGAGTCACCTACAATCAAAGATATTAGACTAAAGAGTCTGTCCTGAGAAAACTGAAATTCATGTCTTGTGCTTTTTGTTTTTAACAATTGAGTTTTCATTGCCAAGACCATTCTATCTTGTGATTTCTTTTTCCTACTTGTGAAAAATGGTAGACTAAATGTCCTATAACCTACAATCTTATGTTTATGTATATAACTAACAAAATGCTGATCTCTTACTCTGGTGTAAATCAGAAATAACTCTACTGATTTATTAACTCCAAATTTACACTAGCATAAATTACTCCAGGATGACACACTTGCTTTGTCTCCCATACCCATTCAGCTAACATTTCTAACTAAAGTGACAGGTACGATAGTAGCTTCTGCAGTGCCTCACTGTTCTGGGGATTAACTCTTTCAGGCCATCACCCCTTCCTGCGGTTGCACTCCATCACTCTGTGGTCCCATTCTCACTCCAGGAACTGCAGTTTCCCCTTTGTGACTCAGCCACTATGTGGTTCTCCCTTCCGAGGTATCAAAGTCCCTCTATACAAAAGGCAGTCTTCCCTTCATTGCTCTGACCATGGCACTCTTCCAGTGGTGGGTAGGAGAATGCAGGCCTGCCCTCTACTCCAGGTTCCAGTCTTGGGACCCCATCTCTAGCAATGGTGGCCTGATCACTCGCACAGCATATTGTTCTTTCCCTGGACTCCTTCCTATTTCTCAGCTTTACCTTCTGGCTTTGGCCCCTCCCCCATGTTTACTAGCCCAAACTCCCTCCTCCCAGGAAGTAACTGAGGGCTACCTGGCACCATAATACCAAATACAACTCCCTTCTCCTGCAGCTCCTGTTCAGTTCCCTGCCTTTACAGAAGCCCTGTGTGTTCCTGCACAGGTAAACTTCCCCTAATTAGGGCCTTCCTCTCAGCCTAATTATCCCCTCCCCCCACAGCTTCCAGCCTATTAGGTTAATTGGCCCCTTTGGCCTACATTAACCCCTTCAGGGAAATCACTGTGGACATGCTGTATCACACCATACTACCACTTTACATCTTCCCTTTGGAAATACAGATACCCTTTTCAAAGTTTCTATATAACATCAGTCCAAAGCCATTGCAGGAATCCACCTTTTTCTTCAAGGATAAACTCAGGTTTTGGTATGACATATTCCTGACCTTATTTGCATCATCACCATCCCTATTCCTCTGATGCTTTTCACCATTCAGTTTTATGTGACTTCTGGAGTCGTACTACCTTAATTTTCTCTCTGCTTCAGGATTTCACAGTGCAAAATGCACTAGAAATAGAGCACATCGTCCAGCACTGGGACATTTAAAATTAGACTGAACAAAACACTAGAGAAAATACGGTAGAGAATCTTCCTGCATCAGCAGTGACAGGGGCTGTAATGCCTAACGTGTTCATCTCTGACCTCTAGGATTCTGATGCTTCCTTTAGCCATTGTCAGTTTCCTGTACAGGGCTTGGCATTCTACCATGTTTCGTACTATAAAAACAAAGATTTATCAGACAGCTCAGCAGAAGTACTAAGCATATCGCTGCTGTCTGATTCCATAGCCAAGTGGCTCAGGGCCCTTGCTGTGGAAAAAAACCCCTTGAACTAGGTGAAATTCATAGGGGATTTTTCCTGACAATTCTGGACTTCCAAATTAAGTGCACACCGCTTGTTGGTATTTTAGGAGTCCCATAAGAGGCTTTGCTGGGGAAGATGATTTTGATGATAACTGCAATGTTTTAAAAGGAATGTTCAGTATCCTGACCGAGTTCACATTTTTCTTGACTTTAGGAAGCCCTTTGACAGTCTGTGTAAAGGGGTTTTATCGGAATGAGAAGGGATTCTTTGCTGCTCTTGAAGGAGAGGATACTGGAACACGATGTTAGCTTTCGGTTCCCTTAGTGAGGCTCAGGGCAACGGGAAATTTGCAGCTCTGGAAAGACTTATCATGCTGATCCTAATTGTCTTGTTGTCTGACCTCTCCATCCCACCCCACCTCACCCTCCACACCTAAATGCTGCTTGTTGTATTCATCTGTTGTCTCCTGTTTATACTTAGATTGTAAGCTCTTTATTATAAGTTTGTACAGCACCTAGCACAGCAGGCCCTGTTCCCTGGTTACGCACTAGCACAATACAAATCATCAATGGACAGTCCTTTCTGGGTTCTAGTAATTCCTTTTTCTGAAAGTGTAATGAGTTATCATGCGAGCAACCATACTGACAATTCTTGTGACTAATGTATTTTATTTACCCTCAGGAAGGGGTACAAAGGCAGGCATTTCAGCTTTCCATGCCACTCCATCGTTATGCTTCAACTCTGACATGGAGGGAATGCCTTAAGGGGTGAAAGTGCACTTCATTTTTCTATTTATTGAATGTCGGCTCTCTTTTCAGGCTGCCAACAAGTAAGAGTGGCTTTTAGAAATAGCCTACATGGGTCTTTGCCTAGGACTGACATCTAAAGCAGCCCCCTGGATAGTACTTAAACCGGCAGAGCTATGTTCCCACAGGTCAATCCTGAATGTCTGTTTTCCAGCTGTGAATTTTTGTCCTCCTCATCCCCCACAGAAGTGGTGTCTCTGTTTCAGCCCAGTTATACACACTGGCTATCTCTGTGTTTCAACTGCAGTCTTGAATCCTATGCCCCAGCTGTAATAGCATCTCACTTAAAGCCAGTGCATGCAACCAGTACAAAGGAATTTGGGACACATTTGAGAACAGATTTTATTCCTGCTGTGTCTGACTGGGCAGAAACAGGGCACTTCTGGAAAAGGAGATGACTTCCATGGGCAGCTGAGCTGGCTGCATTGGTGGAAAGAAGGGATCAGGAAACAATGAAAACAGAAGACTACTACCTTTGCCTAGAGCCCCATGACCTGTTAGAAACTGCCCTGGAAATAAAGAATGCCACATGTATTTGTGCTACAGGATACATATCCGTTAAGAATTGCACTGAGCCTATCCACCACTATAGACTGTAAAACAACCATGAGTAAGTAATGACAAGGACTAGTTGTGAATTTTTCAACAAAATGTTTTTGTCTGAAAATGCTGATTTATCAAAACTGAAACTATTCACAAGAAAGGGTCAGTTTTGATGAATTTTCAATTTCTAAACATTTTAATAAGTTTTGTTGAAACATCCTTTTTTCTCCATTTTTTTTAACACAAAGTTCCATTTTTTTGATTAGAAGTTTCTTTTTGTTTCAAAATGTAAGTTAATTTATAGCTTAAAAAAGTTTAAAAAAATCAAAATTGAAACAAAATGTTTTGAAATGATCAAAACAAAAAATTCAGTTGATGGAATCTGATTGTATTTATTTACTTAATTTGGGGGAGGGGACCTTCAGTTTGCGAAAAATTCTGAGAGTTTTGACACAACTCCAATTAAGATTTCTCAGTTGCTACCAGTACAGACCACATTTTGTTCCCCATCTTAAGTAACTCATTCATTTCCATCACTTGATAGCCCTCCATTTTACCTGAGTTTACTCTGCTAAGTGGGCTTGTTGTTTCAGAGCTGCATTTTACTCTGATAATGTTACTGCTGCTTTTCCATATGCATTGATTCAGATGTTAAACCCTGAATGATACAGTTTTGCTGGTGGTGTGGGTTTACAATTATATGTATTGCTTTATCTGGCCCTCATGGGGAGATTAGTAGTTCTTTAATTTTCTTCTTCCCTTCTGGCCACCTGGAAGGTGACCTGTAACTGCAATCTATTAGAAAGTAATAACAATAAAATAATAATTAATAATTAATAACTACTTTACTATTGTATTTTTCATGCATGATTTTTCATTAGCATGCTGTTAAATATGGTTGGGGATGTTATTTGAATGCTTTCATTTGAGTATCAATGGTTAAAAAATCCTGTTGTATTTTGCCAGTTAATATGCAGCTGGGTAGTAAGTATAGCTACTGAAACTGGTAGCAGGTAAGGATAGAATTGTGTAGCTCTTACTCCATTTACTTCTCTAATTAGAACTGGTCAGGAATTCACATTTTGAAATTTTTTGGATTAAAAAGGACCATTTTGACATATTTGAAATGTAAAATTCTATCTTTTGGTTCAAAATGACTTTTCATTTGGAAATTTAAGTTAATTTATGGTAAAAAAAAATTTAAGGTCCAAATCAAAATTAAACCTTTCCAAAATGTCAAAATTAAATGTTTCGACTGATCTGATTCATTTTATTTTTTCACTTCACAATTTTTTTTTGACATTTTCCTTTTTGAAGTCTCAAAAATTCACACAGGATGGGAAAACTGTTTCCCAACCCTAACTGTAATGTGTATGTGTTTTATGATTATACTGCCTTTAACTGATTGCTAAAATATACACACACAAATATTATTAATATAACATTATTAAGGTTGCAGAATCAAGCACTCTAAATTTAAGAAATGCCAGTGTTAACAAAGACTGTGTAAACTTACTTCGCCCCCTTGTGTGTATGCATTATTTTATGGCATTTAATTACATGATAACATACTATTTTCACTACCTCTAACTCCAAGTGTCTAACATTCAATTTGAAGTTCTGTAGGACAGTGTGTTCTAGTGGTTATAACCACTTGTGCCTCTGGCCTGTCTCAGTCCTCTTGTGTTGCTATCTGTCGCACCCTGGCTTCTATCCCTTTCCCCTTCTCCTTGCCTCTCCTCCTCCTCGGCTTCATCAATCCACTGGCTTCTGCAACCTCTCTCCCCACACCTCCTACTCCTCACTCCTCTGCATTCTTTTGTGGCTGCTGCCCCTTCTACTGTGCTGCCTGCAGAGTGGGCACCAGCTGGGGGCACACTGAGAGCACAGGAGAGACAGCCTTCCTGCTCCCAACTCCTGTGTCAGGTGGCACAGCAGCTGCTGGAGGCAAAGAGGAGCAACTGCAGGGAAATTCCTGCTCAGCCTCTGCATCCCCCGGCTGGACTATGCTCAATGTAAACAGAATCCTTGGGGAATATAGCTGCCAAACTCTGATAAAAACCACGAGGAGCCCTTGTGGTACCTTAGAGACTAACATATTTATTTGAGCATAAGCTTTCATGGGCTAGAGTCCACTTCATCAGATGCATGAAGTGAAAAAATACATGAGCAGTTATAAATACATGGAAGGATGGGGGTTGTTTTACCAGGTGTGAGGTCAGTCTAACGAGAGAAATCAATTATCAATTAACCTGTTCTTTTATTTTTCACTTCATGCATCTGGTGAAGTGGGGTCTGGCCCACAAAAGCTTATGCCCAAATAAATTTGTTTGTCTCTAAGGTGCCACAAGGACTTCTCATTGTTTTTGCTGATACAGACTAACATGGCTACCACGCTGAAACTCTGATAAGTCTCTAGTGAGCATGAGTCAACTGAGATTTTTGCAGGCTTATAACATGACCAAACATGGGCACATCTTCACAGACATAACAAAAAGTTTATCCCTGACACCAGGGTGATCTCCCTGTGAAATGTCAGGACTCTGCACCAAAGCATGAAGGTGCTACAGCTTCTCAGTGAAACTGTTGTAAGAATATTTTTAAATACAGATAAAACAACGTACTTTCCCCTAAAAAACATCTCTGAAATGGCTTAATCATTTTAGCTGAACCTTTAAAAAAAAGTAGCCTGAGGCAGGCATCCAGCATGAAAAATTTCAGCATGAAAAAGATTCAACTTTGCCAAAGTTATAAGCAACACACAAAACAGGGTCTTTGTAAAGAAAAGCATAAGTGGTGTGGTGAGCTCTGCTTGTAATGCAATATGAGGTCAGAAGCTGCTGATCTCGGCTAAGGCGGCCAAAAAGATGAGATCTCATAAAAAGAAATGTAAAAGTGGCAAATATTTGCAAACCTTATAGTGTAGTGTTCCTTAATATACATGCTTTTCAAAGAGAGCAGAATTGCTTATTTCACAGATGAATTCAATGTTGCAGTTGCAAATCATCTTTCAGTTTGTTCTCCACTGGACTGTCTTTGATGACTTGGAAGATGCCTGGGATATTTGTTTTCACATTACATGTTAAGACATTGAACTAAACCTTGCTCTGAGCTTGGTAAGAGAAGTTATAACTGGTATGTAGCTGAAGGGAGTTAGGTACCCA
This sequence comes from Chelonoidis abingdonii, assembly GCF_003597395.2. Lineage (NCBI taxonomy): Eukaryota > Metazoa > Chordata > Testudines > Testudinidae > Chelonoidis > Chelonoidis abingdonii. The sequence continues at coordinate 344,712,321 of NC_133769.1, forward strand.
AATCTCATTGATTTTCAGTGGGAGTTTGGTCTTTTAGGTTTTTATGACTATCCTAACCTGTGTGTTTAAACTTCTCACACAACAAACAATAAGTTTATCCCAATATATATTTATACAATGGCATACAGATACTATATAATACTATACACAAATATTTTTTTTCCAGAAACTGCTCTATTGGGACTAACCCAAAGTGGATTGCTCTGCTTTTATTTTTCTTATGTCACTGTTTTGTTGCCCAGTCACCCAGTTTTGTGAGATCCCTTTGTAACAGTTAGTTTTGGACTTAAGTATCTTGAGCAATTTTGTATCGTCTGCAAACTTTGCCACTTCACTGCTTACCCCTTATTCCAGATCATTCCTTACCCCTTTTTCCAGTGCTGAACAGCACTGTGTCCAGGACAGATCCTTAACAAACTTGCCATTTATTCCTAGCTGTTGTTTCCTATCTTTTAACCAGTTATTGATCCAATAGAAGGCCTTCCCTCTTATCCCATGGCCTGCTTTGCTTACGAGCTTTTGGTGAAGGACCACTGGATCATCTTTTTCCAGATACTTGTTGACCCCCTCAAAGAATCCTAACAGATTGGTAAGGCACGATTTCTCTTTACAAAAGCCATGTTGACTCTTCCTCAAAATATTTGTATTCATCTATGTATCTGATAATTTTCTTCTTTACTATAGTTTCAAACATTTAGCCTAGTACTGAAGTTGGGCTCACTCACCTGAAACTGCCAGAATCACCTCTAGAGCCTTTTTTAGAAAATCGGCATTACATGAATTATCTTCCAGTCATCTGGTACAGAGGCTGGTTTAAGTGATAGGTTACATACCACTGTTAGAGGTTCTGCAATTTCATCTTTGAGTTCCTTCAGAACTCTTGAGTAAATACTATCTGTTCCACAAAACTCATAACTGTTCAATTTATCTTCTTCCCCCCCCCCCAAAACATCCTTTCCCTCAGTCTGGGACAATTCTTTGGATTTGTCACTTAAAATGAGTGGGTCAGGTGTCCCTCACCTCCTCTGCAATGAAGACCAGTGCAAAGAGTTCATTTAGCTTCTCCACAACGGCCTTGCCTTTGTTGATTGAGTGCTCCTTTAGCACCTTGGTCATACAGTGACCCATCTGATTGTTTGGCAGACTTCCTGCTTCAGATGTACTGACAGAAAATAACAACACTTTTTTTATCTTTTGCTAGTTGCTCTTCATTTTTTTTTTTTTGGCCTGCCTTATTATACTTTTACACTTTACAAATAAGGGATGGTCACATTAACACCACTCTATTTCGAAAACCTACCGACCGCTATGTCTACCTTCATGCCCCCAGCTTCCATCCCGGGCACATCACACAATCCATTGTCTACAGCCAAGCACTGAGGTACAACCGCATCTGCTCTAACCCCTCAGACAGAGACCAACACCTACAAATCGTCCACCGCCATCTCAAAAACTAGAATACCGCACGGAATTAGGGAAACAGATCACAGAGCCAGATGTTGTACCCAGAAGCCTCTACTGCAGACAAAACAAGAAAAAACAACAGTACTCCACTCCATCATACAGCCCAGCTAAACCCCCAATGCATCATCGGGATCTACCAAAACCCTCTGGACAATGATCCCCACACTTTCACAGGCCGTTGGTTGGCAGAGCCAATCCTTGCCACACAAACAACCTGCCACCTGAAACGTATTCTCACAGCAACTGCCACACCGACACCAATATAACTCCAGCTCAGGAAGACCAATCATGCCAAACCCTCGATTTGGCCAACTCTGCCACAATAATCATACACCAGCGACCCATCACAGACCTAACCAGCATCAGCCACACCGATCACGTTCATTCACCTGCAGGTCCACCAATGTAAAATTTACGCCATATATGCCAGCAATCGCCCCTCTGCTATGTACATGCAACTGGACAGTCTCTACGAAAAGGATAAATGGGACACAAATCAGATATTAGGAATGGCAATATACAAAAACTGTAGGAGAACACTTCAACCTCCGCCGGCCACACTTAGCAGCCCTTATGTGCATCCTGCAGCAAAAAAACTTCAGACCAGACTTCAAGAAGAAACTGCTGAGCTTCAGATCATCTGCAATTTACACCATCAGCTCCGGACTAAACCAAGACTGTGATGCTTGCCAAACTCGGAACCAGTTTCTCCTCTTCTTGGTTTTCCCACCTCAGCTGCTAGAACAGGGCCTCATCCTCCCTGATTGAACTAACCTCATTATCTCTAGCTTGCTTGCTAGCATATATATACCTGCCCCTGGATCTTTCCACTACATGCATCTGACGAAGTGGGTATTCACCCATGAAAGCTCATGCTCCAAAACGTCTGTTAGTCTATAAGGTGCCACAGGATTCTGTGCTGCTTTTACACTTGAGTTGCCAGAGTTCATGCTCCCGTCTAGTTTCCTTGACTTCTAATTTTTAGAGGATGTCTTTTTGTTTCTAATTGCCTCTTCTACTCTGTTGTTTAGCCATGGTGGCTTTCTTTTTTTTCTTTTCTTTTTTTTTTTTGTTGGTCCTCTGGTGTTTTTATTTATTTAATTTAATGTATTTATTTATTTATTCATTTTATTTGGGGGCATGCATTTAGTTGACGCCTCTATCTATTATGGTGGTGGTGGTGTTTTTTTAAATCTCTTTGCAGCTTAGAGGCATTTGTCTCTTGTGACTATTCCTTTTAATTTCCTATCTAGCTTCCTCATTTTGGGGTAGTTCCCTTTTATGAAGTTAAATGCTACTGTGGTGGTTTTCTTTGGCATTTTACCCCCAAACAAGGATGTTAAATTTAATTATATTATGCTCACTATTACCAAGCAGTGCAACTACATTCACCTCCTGGAGCAGACCCTGTGCACCACTTAGAACTAAATCGAGAATTAATTTTGTTCTGACCCGCTCCATTTAGAGGTATAGGACATGTTTCTTCAAGTACTGATGAGAATGAGATATGTCATTGTTAACTTTTTCCAAAGTTGGAGGAGATCTGAAAAGTTAGAGTGGAAAAAGAAAGGTAAAAGAAAAAGGGAAATGTGGGAAATTCCTATCCAGTCTTCATTCTTTTTTTATTGAGTGGCAAAAATGAAAAAACAAGGAAGTAATGGGGAGGGAAATTGGTTTTCAAAAATTAAATCAAAATTTCCCCACAAAAGTTTTCCATTCAGTATTTTTCAGGGCAAGGAAACCGCCATTTTTTGCCACCTTTAACTCAAGGTAGGTTCTGTTCTTTCTTGTCTGTCTGGAAACAGCTCTAGCTATCTTAGAGTTTTATATTGCTACTGACCACCACAGTATCTGAGTGCCTTCCAAGTAAAAGTAATAGCAATAGCGAAGCTCCTAGTGGACTTCATGGAGCCAGAACTATTCTTTAGTCATTTTTGTTTTATTTACTTAATTAATGAATTAAGTAATTTTAAGTGGTTTGGGAGTGAAAAGGGATTTGAATTGCAAATATCACCAATGGACAAAAGGCTTTCTCAAAAAGGAAGGCTTTGCAACATTTCCTAAAGATGGTCAGCTCCTGGTTTTGTGACTATTCCATAGCTGATCCTCTCAATAGAGAACAATTTAACCCCAGCTCTCACATGCTTCATCCTGGGCTTTGTAATACATGTGTTTCCAGAGGTGCACAGCTGTTGCAGTTGTTTATAAATCAAAAATCGGCAGTGGTGTGCTGTCTGTGTATGTAAGCCATGCATCTCATGCCCTAGGATTGGCTGTGCCTGTGGAACTTTTCCACCCCTGAATGCCCCTGGAGGATGTCATTATGTATTTTTAGCCAGGCATCTAATTCTACATGCAAAATGGCATCCTCCATGTGGCATGACTTTGCACGTATCTTATGTCTGAGGCCATGCTGCAAGGAGGACACTATTTTGCATGCAAGTGTAGAGTTGTATGCCTGACTAAAAATGTACCAAGATACCACTGAAATTCGGTCTTTGATGCATCTGGGGCTTGATCCATTAATTACTTTGAAATTTAGGACCAAAGTCTTAAACTGGTATCAGAATCTGACTGGGAGCCAGTGGAGCAACTTCTGCAGAGATTTGAATGTAATGGGACCAAACTCAATCAGCAGAGATGGAGCAGATAAGGCAGTCTAATATAGAGAGAGGATTACAAATGTTCTATCCAGTTCAATAGGACTTTGCCATAAAGGGCCCTCTTCCCTGTGGAATTTGGTAGTCTCCAATTCTTGTGTACTTCACCTGCAAAAAACGCTAGTTATCCAACTTCAATGTATTTCACCTTGACTTTGAGCAGTTTCCTCTGCCCACAATGTAGTCTACATGAAGAAGAAATGACATTCAACCACTTGCTACTGCCCTTCAAAAAAAATGAAACTCTGTGATATTATCCAACTTTAAATAAATATTAAACTTGTTTTAATACACTGATGTTCTTTTTCAATACTGACCTTAACTTAGCAAGTGGCTCAGTAAAATAATAATCTGAAGCAAAGGCAGAAATTGTGAAGTAAGGGAAACTAGGCAGTGTAAAACATTAGACAAAGCTTGGTTAGTTCTGCAAATTGAGCAGTAAAACTTGTGAAATGCCAATTCTCACCCAAAAAATCTATTTCAATAGAAATAAAAGGCCAGATTTTGGCTGGAGTTGCACTTACGCACATGCATCAGCAAAAACACAGTGAACAGAAAGCAAGTACAGAGTAAAGAGCTGACTGCAAAGGTTATGCCCATGGCAAAAATTCATGGATGGGCGCAAGTTGAAAGGGATAGTAGACATGGTCTTACACATACCTGTTCACAGATACAGTAGCCCTAATCTAGACAATGACACCTATGCACTGATCCCTTCCACACAAATAATTCTTACTCCAAGCAAGAAAATCATGTTACTATAAACTGATTCTTCCACCTTACAGTGTGTAGCACCTTATTCTGCAAGCAGTTCCAATCCCTGTTCAGAACTACTTATGGAGCAAGGTACTGAATATGAGTAAAGGTGGCTTAATATGACCCCTTGTATTAATTTAAGAATTCCTTTCCTATTAAGTTACAGGGCTAGCTTATGCCTTCAGGCACAACCCTAAGCAAGGGAGGGTGACTAAGCTGCACTACCCCAGGAATAGCAGCATCAGGAGGTGGTGTGCTTTAGACATGCCCTTAGGCTCATTTCCCTTCCTGCTTGCTCCAGGAGAGTACTAATTTGCTGCTAGCCTATGCCAGTAGCCATTTACAACATCATAGATTATTAGGGACTTCAGGAGATCACCTAGTCCAACTGCCTGTTCAAAGCAGGACCAATCCCCAAATTGCCCCCTCAAAGATTGAACTCACAACTGTGGGTGTAGCAGGCTAATGCTCAAACCACTGGGCTATCCCTCCCCCACACTATGTCAGCTGTAGTGGTGGAGGGGTCAGCCACCCACCCACTCCAATGCAAGGCTAGAATAACAGTAATGAAGCAACCATTTACTCTTGCGATCCTAGACTAAGGCTGCCAGGAGCCTGCCCAGGGTGTTCTTTTTCCCTTTTTCCTTCCTGTATAGACAAGAAGTTCAAGGTACAATCTAACCTAAAAAAACTGTATATTTAAGAACCACAATTTAATTCACTGTATTATCTCCATCTATTAAACATTTAATTGGGGCAAGACCAGATTCAATGTCAGGGTAGCTGTTTCTCCCTTTTATACAGCCTATACAACAATGTAGATAAATACTGGTGTTGTGACAGGGTCAGATTTGCTGCTGGAATTATCTGTCAGAAGCTTAGGGTGGGGTCAAGTTAAAAATATCTCTTCTTTTACCAATCAGAAAGACAAAAACAAGACTTCTGACTTCAGTGTTTGCCAGAAATGAACCCTTTGTGCATTTTCAAAAAGCAGTAGTGAAGTATGAGGCATTGTAAGCTCCAGCTCCACAAAAAACAAAACAAAACATCCCATGCTCCTGACACTCTTACATCATGTTGAGGTCTTACATCTTTATTTGTCATGTTACTTTGGAGACATTTCACCCATATCCCCCAGAAGATTGCAGAAAAAAGAGAGAGTTCTCCCTTAATGAACACATTAAGAATCAATAGTATCTACTATTCATGTTAGGTGTCACGATTAATGCTGCGCAAAAATTCTTATCCTTAATTTACGCCCAGAGATGCAGAAGTATTAGCTCAGAGATGGTATGTGAAATCAGACATAAATCAGGGACTCTATCTGGCTGCTTTGAGTTGCTCAGGCAGTTCACAGCCACCATAACTGAGCAGGGGGGATTTTCCTGATGCAGGAGGAACCTTGCATGGTGTAAAGCTGGTGTAACTACCCACTCATACACTCCTACCCATGCCAATATATGCCAGATAAAGGGTGTGGCCAGAGTTTGTTGCACTCTGCCAGTCTGATGCTGGCATAATGGCCTTTAACAAACCATCCCTGATGGTCTGAGTTAGCATAGCCTCTAGACTGCTCTAAATTATGCTGGGAGCTGAAACAATCCTAATAAAAAAACATTAGTGGAAACATTGGCTTAGAGCTGCCTTCTTGGTCTTCCAACTTCCCTGGCTCTGTGCTGAGCACAGCTAAATTGCATCCAGGAATAATTTTATTTTAACTTGAGTTATACATTGGCTAAGTGGGTAAATAACACATAGAAGCTCTGCAGATTGTAAAGTTTTTGATTGAAAAATTGGAAACATTTGGTAAATTAAATGCCAGAACTTATTGACACTTGTACAAAACTGAAATATTATGATGCAGAAACAATTAATAAATTCAAAGCAATTTAATCTGCTTAAATTATATTATGGTTGATTTGTTTTTAGTCACTGCAAATAATCAAGATTCATAAGGAGTCAAAGCTTTTGGTTAGTTAAAGAGATGTATATCTTCTTATAGCCTACAGAGCTGGGCCTGCCAAAATCCTGATAGCTCCCATTTCTTAATTATAATTCAAGCCACTTAATACTGCAATAATTGCTGTAAAGTTGCTTATTGATGACTGTTCCTTTTGAAGTACAGTACAAATTTAAGATGCAAATTATGCAAGATTTGGAATATCTCCAAGAGATTTTTGTCTTTATTTCTTAGATTCCATAGAATTTAAATTCAGGTGAGACCATTAAATCATCTCACCTGACCTCCTATAGATCACAGGTCATTCAATTTCACCCAGTCTCCCATGTGTTGAGCCCAGTAACTTCAGTTAGACTAAAGCATTTCAGCCCTCCAGAGATTAAACTGTTGTGTACTACAAGGAGAGAACAGGTGAGACTGAGGCATCACCAATACCCAAGAGTCTTGCAGTGACAGAGAATTGATGAGGAGGGATCTGCTCAGACGATTCTAGCAGATTCATGCTCCATACTGTGGAGGAAAGTGGAAAAGCCCTTTTTATGTGTGTAGGCTTCCAGAGTGGCATCCCAGTGCTAGGTAACAACCAGTTAGAGCTGTGATATGACATCATTGCTGAACTTACCACCTTCCAAATGAAATGATAATGATACAAAAGTTGGAAACATAGTCTTTTAAAGTGAAAGCTGAGGTATTCATGTAATAATAGGACTCCAGGAGACTTCAGAAAAACACTACCATGACAAGGCTCATCATAAAATTATTAGAGCTGGCCACACTGGAAATATGATTCTCTTTACTGCAGGAAGTATTGTGTGAAATCCTTTGATCTGTGTTATGCAATGGTCCCCTCTGGTCTTAAAATGTCTGAATCATCTCCGTTGTTATGATGCAAGTGGTAATGAAATGCAAGTTACTGGAGTATTGAGATATGAATGTGTCCATAAAAGGGGTTAACGATACCTAATCATAACAAAGGAACCTCACAGTATTATAGAATCATAGAAATGGATCATCGAGCCCCCTACACTAAGGCTGGATCATTTGTGCGATTTTGGCATACTCAAAATAACCATTTAGGGTGCTTTCATCTGGATGCAATACCCCAGCCCAAATGGAACCAACCATGCTTGATATTGAGATGAAGAGAGCAGTAAAGTATGGGGAAATATGACTTGGGTTTGGGGTTTTCCAGGCCAGAGTTCTGAGCTAAGAGTACTAGAAGTAAAAGCCAGAATTGGCTGGTAACATTTGTGATTAAAAAAGGTGTTGGACACAGTGTTGTCTTAACTGAGCTTCTGCATGTGGATTTCCTGTGTGAAGTCTTTGCTGTTCTGTTTGCCATCTTTGTTCAAGATGAACAGATTGGTGTACACAGTCTGAATGAAATAGAGTAGGAGGAGTAGCCTGAGTCTCTCATTCCCAAAGGAACTGACCTATTCAAATGTCTCAGGCTCAAACTTCCATTTGATAAACCGGACACTGTTGTTATTATTAAAACTATAGCAAAGTAGATTGTGATCAGAATGACTTTCTATACTGGCTTGCTTCAGTGACATGTGTTATGCAGGAAATTAGATTAGAGATCACAATAGAATCATAATATCATTGAAATGAAGGAATGGAAGGGACCTCGGTAGATCATGTAATAGTTCTTTCAAATCTTAAAATATATGAATCTGTAAAACCTCAAGAACTCAGCAACATTGATCACTTATTGGTTCTGAGCAGGATGGGGTCCAAACCGAAACTCAACATTCTGAATATGCAGCTCATGTCTATCTCAACAATTTACCAAATCCCATACACCTTGAACTGTCAGAGTTGGGACTCAGATCCAGAGTTCAGTGCCCTCCATTCTCCTTCCTTCCTACCCCAGTTTGAAAGTGTATAAAGCCAAAGTGTTGGCTATATCCAATTTTCACAGATTTAGATATATAATAAGACGTACTCACCTACATTGGCCAGGGTTATTTATTGCTGCTAGGAACGATGGCAGAGATTCTGCGTGCAGGGAGGCTACACCCCAGGACTCCCAACTCCCGTACCAAACAGCGCCCCTTCCTGACTTTGGGCAGCTCCTCTTGGGCACACAGCCCCATCCACTTGCCCTGCCACAGCTGCAGCATTTCTGTGTAGACAGCCTGCACAGGGAGCGCAGATGGGGCCACGGTCAAGAGCTAGAGTCAGTAGGGCACTTGGCCAGCATGAAGCCAGTACTCATGAGTGCATCTTTCCATGCCCCTCCTGACCCTGGCCCTTCATTGCTGTAGAGGGAAAGCAGATGAGGTCATATCCAAGAGCCAGGGGCAGTAGGAGAGTGGAAAGCTGCACCCATGAATACCAGGCTCCTGCTGGACAGGACCCCCTAGTGTGGGTGGCTCTGTCCATTGAAATCTGGGATAAAAGGCATCCCTCCTGATTTATTACCAGACAGGCAATTTCCTATTTAAATAAAGTATGGCCCTTGCATCACAGGACTATTGGCAGCCCTAGATGTGAGGAATCACAGGCCTCAAACCCAGGCTCACAGGCAGCACACAGGCCATGACTGGCACCCAGGCCCTCACCTGAGTAACTAGAGAAGGGTCCAGGAAAGGGTTAGGTCACAGAGGGCCCTTCTCCCAAAAGCTCTCAGATAGGGGAAACAGCCAGCTACCACCACCCCACACACACTGGCTAAGGAGCGCTATGTAAACAAGATAATAACAACAGGAAGTTGTCCGAGCAACTAGAGGATTGCTGGGTTGGCTGCGATTATGGCCCCTGCTTACCTGACCCCTGAGCCCTACATCCTTGCCTGCTCCCAGTTCCTGCTTCTCTGCCTGCTCCTAGTTCCTATTCTCCCATCTCAGACCCCCATCTACTCCCAGTTCCTGCTGTTCTGTCCTACTCCAGGCCCCATGCTCCTCTACCTTACCCCTGACACTGCCTCTGGCTCTGACCCCTGGCTCGGCACTTGACTCTATATCTAGCTCTGACTTTTGGCCTGGTATCTGACACTGTTTTTGGTTTCATCTTCTACTCTGACCATTAGGATTGACTTCTGTTCCAACCACTAGGCCTGACAGCCAACACCCAGGCCATTGCACAGGGGATCTCTGTTCACATTAAAAAATTACTTGACTATTCCTCACAAGACATCTGTGAGACAAGGAATACTGTTTTACCCATTTTACAGATGGGAAAAGTGAGTCCTGAATAAATCCCCAGGAAATAATATGCAAAGTCCACAATGATATAATCATACTAGTGACATCATATTTGTTTGTCCTTATTATTTGTATTGTGGTAACGTCTAGCAGCCTGAGTCACGAACCAAGACCCCCATTGTCCTAGGTGCTGTACAATCACAGAACAAAAAGACAATCCCTGCCCCAGAGAGTTTGCAATCTAATTATTTTCAAACTTGGCTTCTAAATTTACGCCTTTACTCTCCAGCTATTCCTTGCCATGAATAATTAAATTTGCATCTTGACTTCAATGAAGCTTTGCGGGTATGTGCAGATCTACACTAGCAAATACAGTAGCTGAATCCAGGTTCCTAGATTTAAGCTTTTTGGAGGGACTGCATCTTTTTTTTGTCCAGTTTGTGGAGATCCTCACACACTTTTGGGCACTATAAACTAATAAGCTTCAGCAACAAAAACTGAGGGAATTATACACAAAAATGCTACACAGAAAATCCTATTTTTGATACAATGTAACAAAATATATATTAAGTAAAAATAACAAATCTTTATGCTCATGTTAATACTGCAGAGCAGCAGTATTTGAGTAGATAAAATCATTTATAGAAAATATAAACTAATTAAAACTCAGATGATTTCAGTAATGTGCATCCTCACTTTAAAAACCAACATCATGTCAAACTGTTTTACAGATGGTAATTCATATTACTAATTAACCATGAAAATGTGCATTGTGAAAAACCTGATAGAAATTTATACTGATGGTGGGGATTTTTTGCTTTAGAAACATTTTTTTGTTTTTCAGCTCTGTTTGTATTTTGGCTGACTGCTTTTAGAGCCCACCATTAAAATTGTGAAGGAGTTTGTTTCTAAACTATTGATCTAGAAAAGAAGACAACAGTCATATGCCAGCCATTTCAAACTCCCTTGGTAATAGAGGCCACTATCACGGACTGAGTGGTGAAACAGTTGAGGTGTTGAGTCTGCCAGCAGAAAGAATGTGCCTAAATCAGAATCTAAAATGGCAGTGAGGTAGACAAGGTGTGACAGCTCTACTTTTTTAACGAAAATGTAGAGTCTCTGTGGAAATGGGAAGGGAGATCATTGTGTCTGCCTGCCACCATAGCCTAAAACCTCTCTGTCCAAATGCTTACTGGATAGGGCCTTCTGAACACTACATTAGCCAGCTTTGGGTTGCCCAGTTAGGGTGCTCCAGCTAAATTTAAACATATTTGTTTGGGTGCTTGTTTGGTCTCTCAGTCAACGTAAATCTGTCGGAGCTCTGTCATGTGTACTGTATTACGTCTAGGTGAATAAGCTTTGGTTCCATCATTAGTCATACGTGGGAGGATTAGAAGGAAAACTGTCACTTTTATCAAGCTAGTATAGCTTTTTACTCTTTATGGATATTGTAGGTCAAGATCCTTTCATGGGAAATAACCTGGGAAACAGAAAGAACTGAAAGCAACAAATGTAGGACCTTTCTTCCACAAGAGTTGTCAGCAGATGAGAGTAACAAGAGGTATCTCAGAAAGGCCAATTTCGTATAGCTGTTAGAAGTTGGATCTTGGTTCCTGGACTAATTGGGTCAAATTCATCCGCAATGTCAAATGAGGGATGAGTTTGGTCTAATATCTAGTTGTGTTGGTGATGGTTTTGGATTTCACTTTTATTGCACCTGCAGTATACGACAGAAATTCTCCGTGTCTCTCTAAAAAATGAAGATAAACCAAATTGACTTTCCAGGTGCTCTAATTAAGCTTGTGCATGAACTAAAATTGATGTGTTGAGCTACTGTTTATAAGCATGTATGCATATACTTTGCAATAACGTGGTGCCTCTGTCCCATATAAAGTGTTCTCATTGTGCATATGTACCAGCCCTGCTGAAAGACTTAGGGAAAATAATCAAAATAAGCAAATCAGAATGTTCCTTGAAGTTACACCATTGAATTCAAGTTGTCCAACTTACAAAAGATAAGTCTCAATGTCTGAATCTGATCTCACAGTAGTTACTCTTAATTTGAACAGGTATGAGCTAAGAATGAGAATTTCTCTTTAATTTGGTGACCTGGGCCATCAGATCTGAATCTCTGGGCTGTATTCCTTTTGAGTACTTCTAGAGAGAACATCTCCATCCAAAAATATGTGTGCAGCTCTTAAAAAATAAACATTTAAAAACAAGTGTTAAATTCTTCCCCTTGGATGGTGGAAGGGAATTCCTTGCTTCCTTGTTGGTTTGTTGCTGTCACAAAGCCAGTCTCTCGTATTAGTTGCAGATGGTATGGCAAATTAGTCAATTGAAATGAGCTTAATGTTTGTTGGCTTTGGGCAGATATATACTTTATGGAAATACACTTCATCAGTTACTTACACAAATTGGAATGTGGTTATAATGACTGTCTGTCTCAAAATAATGGCATCACGTATTGCAAAACACAGAATAGATACACTTTTTTTCCCCTTGGAATTACATCTTCCAAGAAAATGTCTCACCACAAATAAACTATATGTAGAAAAAGTCTGTCTTCATTTTTATAATAAACTATTCAGAGGACTCATCAAAGCATAGAAGATTATCTTTTTATTTGAATGACTAAATGTCACCCTGTTTATTCATCTCTCTTCTAGTGTTAATGGATGGTTTAATGATAGACTCTGGATTACTGAATTTATAGTTGATTGTGCTTTTATCGGCAAGCAAAAAGTGCAGGTTTTCTATAATTATATAATTTCATTAATTATCACTAGGATGATACACTAAAATGTGAAGCTTGAAAAATAAGCAATAGAAATGCTGTTTATTGGTTACAATAAAACCTAGCAAGAAATATAGCTATGTAGTATGCCTCTAATGAAACAGTTTTAACTCATTTCACAGACTTCCGTTATTTCTGTGATTTATAGACTTTAAAGAGACGAAACAAAAGATAAATCTAAGCTCATTAGATTTTATCCTAAAAGTAAAATCAGTTAGGTAATCATTCAGTCCAACCAAAGCTCACAAATAATCCATAATGGCACTTAAAAAAACCAATGTATTTTCAAAAAGAAGTATATAGTTGCTAACACACACATGATGACTATGTTATTTGCAAAGGACACTGGAAAAGGTTTATTTGCACTTATGTAAATACTCATTTTCTGTCAACATGCAGCAGGTCTCACCTGGTTACCAAGCACACATCAATAGTTAATACTCTAGGGACTCCAACCGAACACCCCTTGAAGTTTAGAGAGTTGGGTTTTTTTGTTGTTGTTTTTTACTTCACTGGGAATTGGCTAAGGCCCTAAGGACTCACTCCTTCCCTCAGTGACTATGATGGGCGAGCTAGAACCCTCACTATAGAGAAATGTTCACCTTACTATTAGAGCTGGGCAAAATTTTCATACAAAGCTTTTATTTTTGTTTTTTGCCACAAATGCAGGGGTAGGAGTTGGGGAGTAATTAGGCTGATACTCAGGAAGTTTAATTTTTAAAAAATGTGTGTCTGTTTTATTACATGTTATGCTCCCAGAGCATGATGGGCTCCAAAAAACCTCCAAGAAAATAAAATGACAGGGAATCAATACTACTGTGATGTAAGTACCTTATCTGTTCAGTTTTTTTCCACGTACAGTACCTTAACTTGAGAGACATTCCCCCTCTCCTCCCCTTGCCCTGCTGCAGAGAGGGCTGCTATTTTGAGTTAACATGATATTTGCTGCAGAAGCAGCATGCACACAGTGTGTGCTCTCTTGTGGAGACCTTCCTTTAGGGCTGGATTTAGTGGCAGGCAACCCGGTGACTGCTTGGGGTGCTGGGCTTGGGGGGTGCCAGGCTCAGGGTGCTGTTTTTGTTGTTAGCAACAAAAGGGAAAGTAGAATGTTTGAAGTAACATGTTTCAGGTATTCTGTATGTGGAATCATTTTTTACTAACTTCCTGGACCTTTGTAGAATCTCATAAGGTATTCAAAAGCTTAACAAATGGAGGAGGGGGGCACCAAAGACACTCCGCATCTGGAACACCATTTGGTCCAGGCCCGGACTTTTCTTCCTTCTGTTCTTACTTTTTCTATTCTTCTGTTCTTCTTCTTTTAACAGTCATTTTGCCACTCATATATCGTTGCTAGCCCACCAATAAGCAGACCATCCATGATGTCACGTAACAATGTGTTACACAGCGTGTCTTTACATTTACATTTTCATTTATGTCTCCTCCACTCTGCCTAAAACCTTATTACTTCTAGGTGTCTCCAATGGTTCTGCATATGTATCCAGCTCTTTTACTTAGTTTCCCAGGTCTATAGTATTTTTGTGATGACAGATATAGTGTTCAGAACATCACCCAGACGTTTGTGCAAAGTGTTGCCAGTTCAATGAGCAAGTTAGATTATTTTTTTTTAGCAAGTCCAGAGCAGGTATTGGGTGCCAAGATGTAGTCAAACCAACCTGCTGCTGTCATGCAGCAAGTCACAGATTCATAATGTCATTTCCAAAAGTGTCATTACTCTTTGGCACCTCACAAATTGCTCCAATGGAAACCAAAAGCAACAATAAATAATCCAAGTGTAATAAATCTCCAGTCTGGTCATATTGCATCCACTGCAGTGCAGCCCCCTGATACTTTGAGTGATCAGCTTTGCTCTGGAGATGCTGTGAGCCATAGATATATTTTCTAGATAAGAGAATGTGACCTGGTTAATAATATAAATCAAATCGTTCAGAAACTCGTTAAGTATAAGTCACATAATGACTGAACCACTACTTTTTTTTTCAAATGTTTTTCATGATGCCCAAAATGTAGATAGATTAACTTGCGAAATGCCCTGGAAGTTCGATTAAATGGGCATAATTCACATTTTTCAGGTCAAATGCATCACTAAAGGCTTGTCTACACTGTGTGGCGATGCACAGTAGAGGGGTGTGAATTCTAATGTGCATCAACATGTGTACTAACTGTACCATGTTGAAACAGTAGTACATTAACACACAATTGGATCTTTTAGTGCGTACCAGCAGGGTCTATATGGGTCAGTTAGTGTGCAACATGTTTGTGTGCTTTAGAATTCACAACCCTCTAGGGCACATTGCCCCACCATGCAGACAAGCCCTAAGTCTCTGCAATGCAGTCACTTTTCTTTGAATGCTCTTGATATCTCTTCTGTGTGTTTTCATCCCAACACCAATCCTTGGTACTAGATCTGTAAACACACTGCCAGCGCTAAATCCTCTCTTTAATGTAATACACTTAGTGTTTCCATAATAACAAGATGGCCACATGTGCCTGTCAGTATTAATCACTGTGGTTCTTAATGTACTGTAACTTGTCTTCCAATATATTTAATATTAGACAGAGACAGAAGGGTGACTGTGTGATTGGGGTTGGTGAACACAATAGAAAATATTCTTCACTTAAATTACATTTTTCACCATTTAATAATCAAATGCTGACGTCCATGTGTCCTGCATTTAAATTAGTAAAATAACAGCAATTCAGAACCACAGAATGCTACTTGAATTGCATTTCTTCTCATGCTACTCTGTTTTGATCTTCTTCTCAAACAGCTATTATAAAATCAAATACAACTGGGATCTTAGTTTACCATCTTCCCTCTCTTTGTGTTTTCAGTCATTTAATCAAATCTCTTGGTATCACTTATCTAATACTCGTTACGTATTGATTTAAATGCATTATTTAGAAACAAAATGATTTTAGAATGATAGGAATACAAAGATAGTGTGCATATTGGGTTGGTACCTCAGATCAGGTCACCAATGGTGGCACTTCTGTCTGTTTCCATGTCTCATCCTTAGGGCCTCATGTAAATTACAAAAAAGAAAAAAAAAAGACAAATTCCATATGTTAGTCATGGTGAGATGTTATATTTCATGGTTTATCAAAGACTAATTGAAAATTAGATGGGAAACTTGCAAATTGTTTGTTATACATGCAAACGGTCATTCTATGATTATACACATTTAGTTAAAAAAACTTCCAGCAAAGGGATGCATAGCACAGGATTGGTAATAGTTCAATGGGACTTTCAACCCTGGCATTAGTATTTGCCTCTATTGTCTGGAAGCTGCCTGGTAGCCTATGCGTATTGAATCAGTTATCTGAATTCTGTTTCTGTAGGATAGGCATTCACTTCATCAGCCTCACCATCATGACTGGAACTAATTAGAATTCTTCAGGCAATCTCAGAAACAGACCAATGATGAGATGGGCATGAAGACCTAGGAGATGAGCCCTTTAAATCAAGGTAAAGGCACATTGAAGGGACAACATTTTAAAAGGTTGCCTTGCTACTGGCCGTCCTGTACCTGTTCTGTGGCTAGACAGTGGAAGTCAGTCTTCAGAGCCTTCAGTCCAGACCATTCATGAGCAGTATACCCAAAGAAAATGGGGCATAGGCAGGGTATCCTGCAGACATGTAATTGGAGGTGTTTGGTCCTCTAGAAGCTCTTAAATAAATAATTGGAGATATACCTATCTCCTAGAACTGGAAGGGACCTTGGAAGGTCATTGAGTCCAGTCCCCTGCCTTCACTAGCAGAACTAAGTACTGATTTTTGCCCCAGATACCCAAGAGGCCCCCTCAAGGATTGAACTCACAACTCTGGGTTTAGCAGACCAATGCTCAAACCACTCCCTCCCTGTGTTGACCCACTCCCCAAAGCAGAGCCACCCACAGGATTTAGGGGGCCTGGGGCAAAGCAATTTCAGGGGCCCCTTCCATAAAAAAATTGCAATACTATATTCTCGTGGGGGCCCCTGTAGGGCCCAGGGCAAATTGCCCCACTTGCTCCCCCCCCCCATGGGCAGCCCTGGGAAAAATAAACCTTCCGCATCTCAGCACAAACCAAACCCGTTTTGAGAAAACTTCTTAGCAAGGTATATGGTTCTCAGATCAGCTAGTGTAAAGGCACAAGGTATAAAGATGGACATTATATTTCCATCAAAGACTTTTTTTGGATCGAAACTAGGAGTTTTTAAAAAGCAGAAAAATCAGACAATGTTTCTTTCATCAAAATTTGTCGTGTTTTTTTTTTTACATTGCAATAGCGGAAATTAGTCTGCCAAACCTACATAGGTTTGAGGTTTCAGAAAAGTGTGTGGCAAATATTTGCTGCATTTGATTGTTTAAAGAACAATAAGAAAAATTCTGCTTAACAATCCAAAACTTTTGAACCACTCAGCTTGTGACAATGCTGAGCAATCCAGTCTGAGATTTTTTTAAGGTTTTCTGAATATGCTGCGGTTCTTGATCATATTGTCTGCCATAACTTTGGGTTTCACTTAGGTTAGAGACATAAGAACAGCCTGTTGGTCAGCAAGGTATTACCACTATCTGTCTCCAGCAATGGCCATGCAAGTGCCACAGAGCGAGGGAGTGAACTAAAGGTAAGATCAAACTGATCTCTCCTGCATCATCATCACTCTGAAAACGAGGGCTAGGGAACATTTCTTTAACCATCCTGTAATAGCATTAATGGGACTTAACTCATGCAGTTTAGCTGTTTCCTAGACATTGGCTCATGAGGTGCTCACAACTGAGATGGTTACTGAGGGTTTATTTAGTATGTATGTATACTCACAAACTGAGCATTTGAGCTTGTTCCGATCTGGATGAGCCTAAGTGTTGGTGAAAATGATGCCTGGAGATAGGCACATGCATGTGATGGAACAGGGGCTAAAATTATAACAAGGGGGTTAAACAGTGGTCGGCTCAGGGGTCACAAGGTCTATTACTGGGGGTCAGAGCTGTCCACCCACCTCAACTGCGCTTGCCCTCGCATTTAATAGTGCTAATATATAAAAGTGTTTTTAACTTATGGGGTGGGGGTGGTTGCACTCAGAGTTTGCTATATGACATGGTAAGCCGAGGACACAAGTGTTGAGCAAGACTTGCATTAACTGAAGCTTCAGGGAATAGCATGAGGATGGGGGGCTCCATGGTAGGGTTGGTAAGATATTGTCTCTCATGTGACGCCTCACCCAGTGTCTATTTTAAGGACAGCCCTCTGAATGAATTCCCTATGGCACTGAAATTAAATATAGACTATAATTTGGCATTTGAGAAGTGAAAGGGATGGTAGCCCTAATGGAAAAGCTAATAGCTTGGCTCTTCTGCAAGCCTCAAACTACTGAATGAGCTTTAGGGTAGGGAAGGCTGTGCCTCTCAAACAGTCTGGCCCTGCCCCTATCCGACCCCCACCCACTTCCTGCCCTTCCCCGACTGCCCTCCTCAGTCCTAACCCATCCTGCTCCTTGTTCCCTCACTGTCCCCCAGAGACCTCACTCAACCACCACCCCGGGACCCCACTCCTGCTCCCTGACTGCCCCAACCCCTATCCACCCCCGCTGAGTCCTGACAGAACCCCAGAACGCCCACGATCCAACCTCATCATTTCCTGTCCCCTGACCGCCCCCCAACCTCCGCCCTCTCCCTGTCCCCAAGACTCCCCGCCCCTTAGCCAAACCCCCTGGCCCCAGCCTCTTGCCCCCGGCTCCCCACTCACCCAGAGCTCAGAGTGTCCCTGAACAGCTGCAGCCTGCCTCCGCAGGGGCCTGAGCTCCGCCACGCTCAGAGCCACGGGGTCAGCGGTCAGAGCTGCGAGCTACAGCGAGGCCTGAGCTCCCTCCGCTCAGCCAGGAGCTCACAGCCCCGCCCCCTAACCACGCGGCTCTGAAGGGGGAGGGGCTCAGGCTCCGCCGGAGACACGCTGCAGCTGACCGGGGACACTGCTTGTTGCGCTGAGGCTCCAGGAGAGGGGTGGAGGCTTCCTTGGCTGTTCTCTTGGGGGCCCCTGTGGAGCCTGAGGCCTGGAGCAGATTGCCCCACTTGCCCTCCCCTCCCCTCTGGGCGGCCCAGCCCCAAAGTGCCTACCAGAGAGCAGGTTAAGGATCATAAATAGTATCTGAAACACATCAACTGAAATGAGACAAAAATATTTCAGCCCACAAGAGACTAAACTATTATGTGTCACAGGCAAAGAATTGAAGGGACCAAGGTGCACCCATGCCCAAGGCCCCTGCAATGGTAGGGAATTTATTAAGTGATATGTATTCTGTTTGACCCAGCAAGTGACCCACACTACATGCTGCAGAGAAAGGCAATTCATCTCCCCCAAAATCACTGTCAATCTGACCTAGGGAAAAATTCCTTCCCAACTTCACATATGTTAGTTAATTAGCTCCTTAGCATGTGAGCAAGAACTTGACATCTGAGCACGCAGAGAGAATGTTCAGTGCCACCTCAGAGCACTTGCCCACCCATCCAGTCACCTGTCTCCAGCTTTGGCCATTTCTGATGTCTCAGAGGAAGGAGACCAACTCACCACCTCTGTCCCTTCCCCGCAGTACATTGGTGAGAGGAGAATCCCTGTGTTCATCAATGAATCAGTCACGCTTTCAAGCTTTGTACTCTGTACGGTTGATTCAGAAAGAAGCGCATAAAAGGTGATATTGTACATAGGTGTAATCAACTGTCTGATGCTTGAATCCCTCCATCTTCCCATTCTTATTGTGCTGGGTAATGTAAACTAGATTAAAGTCAAAGGATTTTCATTTCTGTGTAGACTGCAGCAAATTAATAGTCATTAAGGCATGGATGAATGGACATGGGCTTTTTGCACAGCTTAATGGGGTCAAATTCATCCTTGTTGTAGTGGAGTGACACCAAAGATGCATTTGGCTCATGATTTATTTTGTTATCAATATAATGACTAAGGGCTTCATTTTTGTGAACTTTTGTCACCATGTCTTAAATTAGCAAATGTATGCAACAGTATTTGGCTTGAAAAAAATAGGCTTTCTTTAGGATCTGCACAGAAATTTAATTGAAAGCTTGCATAGCTTAATTACCGTCTAAAGCTGAGATAATAATAAGACCAGAGACCCACACTGTTTAATCCTTAGATTGTTCTGCTAGTTAATTAAGCCTCCATTAAGCAACTGAAAAAATGCTTCTTTTGGAGCTTGTGATGGGGTGGACTAGGACCTGAGGCCCCCTGCAGGAGGCCTTGTGACTCTGTCATACTCCACCTCAGAAAAGGACAGTAGAGAGGTCCTCCAAGCTGCCTAGAGTACCTGTGTGGAATCAGCCAATCAGGGCCCAGCAAGCTAGTATAAGAAGAGCTGCAGGGGCAGAGCAAATTCAGTACCCTGCTAGCACTGGGGGAGAGTGGATGATGTGATGAGCTCACTGCTGGAACTCCACCAGAACAAGGCCCTGAGGAATGTACTGGAGCCATGGGGAAGTGGCCCAGGGAATTGTAGCAGCAGCACAGTGTATTTGAAGAGACATTGTGAACAGCTTCTATATATAGGGTCCCTGGGCTGGGACCCGGAGTAGAGAGCAGGCCTTGGTCCCCTCCCCAAGTCTCTGGGAAAATGGCCTGGACTTTAATGCACCCCAGTAGGGGGGAATGAACTGTATTGGCTCAGCTGAAGAGCTGGGGCCAAAAAGGCCCTGAGAGGGTGAAGACATTGCCTCTAGGGAAGGAGCGCTGGGGCTCCACTCTATAGCAGAGCAGGGACAAACTGAGAGAGACATTACAGAGGTCACTAAGAAAGGCCCTTGTTGGGCTTGTACCACAGAAGGGGTTTGCTTTGCTTTTGTCACATACACAGACTGTGTAACTTGGCCAGCAGGCTGAACCACCAAAGACCCACCACACAAACAGAGAGTGAGTGTGCAGGTACATGCACTTAACCAGAGGGCGCTCATGAGAGGTGAGTGTGACCCCATTACAGAACTACATTAATGACACAGGCTAACTCTGCACTCCTTATGAGATGCTACTAGAAATGACGTGAAAGAACTACTTATATAGACAGATGGTATAATAAACCCTAGTGCAAAAGACTAGTAGCAGAAGTCCACTGGTAGGGCCCTACCAAATACAGCCATGAAAAACACGTCAGGGACTGTGAAATCCGGTCTCCCCCATATCATCTGGTCTTTTGTGCACTTTTACCCTATGCTGTACAGATTTCACAGGGGAGAATAGTGTTTCTCAATCTGTGGGTCTCAACTCAAAAGACGGCTTGGGGATCATAAGGCTATTGTAGGGGGATCACAGTATTGCTACCTTTACTTCTGTGCTGCCTTCAGAACTGGGTGGCTGGAGAGCAGTCCCACAGCCAGTAGAAGCACAGAAGTAAAGGTGGTAATACCATACCATGACACCCTTATCTCTACACTGCTACTGGCAGTGGTACTGCCTTCAGAGCTGGACTCCCAGCCAGCAGCCTCAGAGCTTCCTGCTGCTGGGGGAGGTTCCTGGAGATGGGACTGACCCAGCGAAGAGGCTACTGCAGGGGAAGAGGAAGTCCCGTCCCTCACCTGCCTGACCAGGACCCACAGGTGGAACCTGGTGTACAGTTGCATCCTCAGTCCTGCCCCTCCCCAGCTCCGGGCGCAGCACTCTGGCACATGGGGGTTAAAAGGGCCTTGGACTGGCTGTGGGTGAGTGACCATGGAAACTACCTCCCCCTGACCACAGCACCTTGGGCGGCCACCCATGCTGCCCATCCATAAGGCCGGGCCTGCCTACTCCCCACCCCCCAAAAATTTAGGATCTGTCTCATACTATGCCAGCCTCACTTCTGCACTGTTGCTGGAGATGGTACTGCCTTCAGAGCTGGGCACCTGGCCAGCAGTCATTGCTCTCTGGCCTCCCAGCTCTGAAGGCAGTGCCAACACCAGCAACAGTGTAAAAGTAAAGGTGTCAACACTATGACCCCCCCTACAATAGCCTTGTGACTGCCCCCATCCTCATAATCCCCTTTTTGAGTTGGTACCTCCATGGTTACAACATCATGAAATTTCAGATTTAAGTATCTGAAACTGTTAAATTTACGATTTAAAATATCTTATGACTGTGAAATTGACCAAAATTGACTGTGAATTTGGTAGGGCCCTCTTCACTGGGGAGGAGAATGTGGCCCTGGAAAGCCATCATAACTTCCCACTGCTGGCAGAAAAATAGGAGGCTAGCACAGCCCAAGAAGATGGCAGCATTGCTGTGATTATGGTATAGAAGTTGTACTCATTCAGAACAACCCCTCAGTAGCCTCTGCCAATCAGTGACTGCTCAGCCTGAAGCTAAAGCTGAACCCCATTCTGGCAGGAACCCCAGCAGAAGATGGTAGTCTCCTTTTTGGTGAATTTCCTTCTGCACTGCGGGCAAATGCTATGTACACCTCTTTGGTGTTGTACTAGTTGATTTGTACCTTCCTGTTCTGTGGATTAATCACATGAAAATACGTTGTAATAATGCATCTCTGAAGTTCTAGCTGAAAATAACAAAGGGTAAAATTTTCCAGAGGGACATAGGGCTCGATCCTGAGCCCAGTGAAGTCAAAGGCAAAACTTCCATTGACTTCACTGGTGCAAGAACAGGCCTTTAGTCTCTGAAGGCCAGATTTTTAAAGGTACATTTCTGTGATTTTATGTCAAGTAAAGAGAGAGTCTAGTAGGAAAACCAGGGAAACAGAGACCCCATTTTGTGAGATGAGACTAAAAGAGCTGGAGAGGATATGATTGCTCTCTATAAACACATCAAGATGGTAAACAGCAGGGAAGGAGGAAAGCTATTTATGTTAAAGGACCATTGGCACAAGAACAAATGGGTATAAACTGGTCTTGACTATGTTTAAGTTGGAAATGAAAAAGTTTCTAACTATCAGAAGAGTGAGATTCTGGAACAGCCTTCCAATAGGAGTAGTGGGGGGTAAACAACCCAACTAGTTTTAAAATGGAGCTAAATGTATGATCTGGATTATGTGACAAAGTAGACTGCAATAGCAGATGACTGGACACAATGATTCAGGAGGACCCTTCTAGTTCTATGCCAAAAGTCAACTGTCTTATCAATGTTATCATTGTGCTGAAAGTACACTGACTGAAAATAAATACCGAGAAGAAATTCACAAAAGAGCATGAGGTAAGGTTCCTCTAGTTATCACAAATGCAAGTCATGTTTCATTGAAGTGATTAACCTATTAAAGAAAAACAATTGTTAATTACCATAGCAACCTTAATATTATTTAATACTCAAATATCCCAGCTGAAACACAGTTTAAAGGAAATGACAACACTGGGAGCTTTTAAAATACATTTTTTTATTCCCTACTAATCTGATTCAAAATAATTAGGAAAGCGTCTTTATTTGCTGAAATTAAAGACAGATGCCTGTTTATTAATTCTTGTGATGGCAGCCAACAAATGTGCTTTCTACACTATGGTTGCAAGAACAAATACCATCAACAGAAACATGGGTGACCAGAATAAGAAGATCAAGAGAAATCAGGCCATTTTATGCCTGTATTATATTAACTGAAGCAATTGAGGAGACATGGACCAAATGGGATGAATTGATTGGAAAAATGCCTTTAACATAACATTTACTACAAATGCCATCCTGTCTCAATTCTTTTGTAGTCCCTTATTGTTTGCATTTGTCACCTTCTATTTTAATGCCTAAGTAAAAATAAATGTACTAGCGACAATTTTGGTTATATCTTTATTAAAGATATAAGGCCCCAATTCAGCAAAGTATGTACGTAACTTTAAGTATGTGCTTAAGTCCCTTCCCTATTCAACCAACCATTTCTGCACATACTTTAGCCACATACACTTCAACTTGCTGAGTGTTGCTTTTAGTTTATGGGTTAATTAATTAGAACCCAAAATTTAAAAGGATTTGAATCAATTTAGATAATACCTAATCAGAAAAGTTCCCTGATGCCTCTGTAAATCAAGATTGATGAGCTTCATTTAGAACTATTTGGATCAAGCATGGTGTCATGGTACAATTCCTCACTCTGAACCTTAGCGTCCAAAAGATGGGGTACTAGCATGAATTCCCCTAAGCTTGATTACCAGCTTAGGACCTGTAGCACTGCCACCAACCAGGAATTTCAGTGCCTGGTACTCTCTGGTCCCCCCCAAAACCTTGCCCGGGGAACCCCAAGACCCAGACCCTCTGGATCTTAACACAGGGAAAGAAAACCCTTTCCCCCACTGTTGCCTCTCCCAGGCTTCCCCTCCCTGGGTTACCCTGGAAGATCACTGTGATTCAAACTCCTTGAATCACAAAACAGAGAGGACAATTCACCTTCCTCCCTCCTTCTCTCTCCCCCTCACCAGACTTCTCCCTGAAGAGAGAAAGTAATCCTGACAACCACGAGAGAAATTAAGCAACTGCTCTCTCCCCCTTCCCTCCTTTCTCCCCACCAATTCCCTGGTGAATCCAGACCCAGTCCCCTGGGGTCTCACACCAGAATAAAAAAAAACAATCAGGTTCCTTAAACAAGAAACTTTTAATTAAAAGAGGAAGAAAACAGAAAAATTCTCTTTGTAAATTAAAATGGAATAAGGTACAGTCTTTCTTAGCTATAGGCACTGGGAAATAACACACGCACAGCCTAATAATTCAAACTACAAATTTAAAAATCCTTTCAGCAAAAATACAAAAATCTTGACTCCTCCCAGCCAAATACACAATTAAACTCTCCAGTCAAATGCAGCATTTGCAACATAAAGAAAACAATACCATAAGCCTGACTCGCTTTATCTATCTAGTTACTCAACTATTTGAGCTTATAGAGAACCTGTATCCAAGGAGATTGGAGAGAAACTGGTTGCACCATCTGGATCCTCTGAGCCCCCAGAGTGAACAAACACCAAATTCTACAGCACCACAGAACTTCCCTCCCTCAAGATTTGAAAGTATCCTGTCTCCTGATTGGTCCTCTGGTCAGGTGACAGCCAGGCTACTGAACTTGTTAACCCTTTATAGTCAAAGAAATATAAAGTACTTCTGTGCTATTAACTTTTCTTATCTGTTTATGACACATGGAATATGGCAAGCAGTATTACAGGTGTGACATTACACCCCATTTTCTTTATAGAAATATTTTTATAATATGAATATGGCATAACTAAGACTTGTTTTATGCAACATGGATCATGTGAGGTATCATTGAAAAATTTATGATTTACTGAATGTGTTTATCCAATTTGTATGCATGTATTATTATTGTATCTAAAGTTAGGAATATTGTCTATGTAACAATTACAACTGCGTGGGTATGTGCTTAGGAAACACTCACCAGAGAGTAAGTAATCAGCCTCAATGGGCCATTAGGAAAAGACAATGAGTCTTCAAAGATGTGTATCCCTCATCTTCCCAGTTCCTTCCTTCCTGTAGACCTTGCAAATAAACCTTGTCTCTTGGTTGCCCTGACATTGCAAAGTCATGTGATAATGTCACCTGGTACAAAATACCATCTTGAACGAACACAGCTGGTACTTTTCCAGATGTTTAAGGACCCTTGCTTTAGGATCTATCAGCTATAGCTATAGCCACACTAAAAGAAAACTTAAGCACCTTTAAAGGGTAAAGCAAAATAGGGTTTATTAACAGGGATGGTAAAACAGATAGACAGGTCTGAAACAGATCTAAAACAGATATGAAACAGGTGTAAAACAGCTTGGTGGTTTACCAAACATAATGATTATTATTATAGGGTTGCTAATTTTGGTTAGACATATTCCTGGAGTTTTCATCACATGACAATCTTTAATGAAAAATAATTTTTTAATTCCTTGAGACTCCAGGGCAATCCTGGAGGGTTGGCAACCCTAGACATTAAATCAAGTCCCAACTAGAATAAATGGGCTGACAAACAAATAGTCTCAACGTTAGAGTTAGATGACCATAGGCTGTATTGGATCAGCTCACTTCTGTCTCTGTCTCAGGCAAAGGGAACCACGGTCAGGGAACTCTAAGGACCACGCCACGAGGGATCAGGAACCGCAGCTGTCTGGAGCAGGTAACCAGCACTGGTTGGATTGCAGGTAGGTGGTTGATATTCTCTCGATGAACCATGAGACCTGAACACAGGAAAACAGGCTTCCTCCTGGGTGGACAGCAACCTGTTACACCACACAAGTCCCTTATATCATGTCTTGTTACCAGGCAGATTATTCAGGTTCATGTAATCCTTTCCCGCTCTTTACATTTAAGTTTTCCTGCCTTTGCTCAGTTAGTGAGCAGGATTACATAAATCTTAGCCAATCAAAAGTTAAACACTACAAAAAGGGCGCCAAACCAAACAAAGACAGTGCACCAAAATAGATGGTAAAGGAGAGTGACAAAACAAAATGACTATCCCCCCCCAGTATGAAACAGAACATTGTTCCGCTTTGCTTATGCTAGTCAAGAACAGGATTTCACGATTCAAGCCAAAAGATAGCCCCAATACATTAAAGCTTAGAACTACAATCCTCATGCATGAAGTTTGAAGTTAACCTTATGGTTAATGTACCAGTTGGGTCAGTATATAAATTACCGCTTAGGTAACTGTATAAACTTTAGGAAATATTTTAGCAGTTCATTTTTGGATCTGTATCTTCCCTACTTTTCAGAAAAAAATTGATTAATAAAACATCATAATTTAGTTTCCATTGCTAGCAAGAAAATAACAGGTGAGATTGCTTTAACTAATACTTGCTGAAATGCCACTGTTTAAATGTATGTAGAATATAATATTGTTCTCAGCCAGCCCAATAAATATTGATAAACAAACAATATAAGGTCATCTGAAATCTCTCCTGCCTAGTGGACAGTCAGCAAAGGATCCCATCTGTATCTATAATAAACTCTTGATTTATGCTATTTTAATTAGTTTATAAATAATTCATAATTGGGAGACTTTCCAGACCTAAAAAGTCCACATTATTATGGCTGTAGGTTTACTATCCCATCATTTATTTTTCACCTTGTTTTCATTCCTGGAAGATATACATGACATTGTCCAGAGCTTATATGTACTTTTCATTTTGCCAGTTTTGTTAAACTTGTGATTATCAGAAAAATTATTTACACTGAATTTCTTTCTGACTTCTGCTTCTCATCAGGAACACTTACCCTCCCCCCTCCGAAAGTTCATGTTATTATTGCATTTTTTTATTATATGTCAGCACTATTTGGGTTGAGATGTTATGTGATGTCCTTAGGAAGATGGCCTAGTAATACAAATTACAATCAAAAAAATAATTTGTGGACACTAATTGATGACAACTGCCTGCATTTTGTGACTCTGTGTGAAGTAAATTGATGCAGTTGTGTAGAGCAAGGTCCAGGGATTGTGTAAAGTTGTGGCATGCCTATTCCTTTTTCAAACAACCACCATGAAACATTTTAGCCATTTATTATGCACAAATAAAATGAAGGAAAGGAAAACAGAAACAATTTCAAACTTAAAAACGTATGGGGAATTTTATTTTAACAATTTCCTTTATTCTCTTTCCTTTTTTGTCTTAGGGACTCCTTTAGTGTCTGCTCCAAATCATGTTGAACTTGATAGGAAGTTTTCCATAGATTTCAGTGGGCTTTGTATTAGGTTCATGTCATGGAAAATCCATTGCTTGACTGTCAGGTAATATTAAATGTCCTTTGAGGGAAAAAGAGAAATCCAGTTTTAGGTTGAAACCTATGGGTTGCTACTGTTAAAATGTGATTGTTTCTTCTTAAGACAAGAATAATTCTTTACTATTCACACTATGCGAAACAGACTAAAGGCCATTTCAAACTCCTCTTGAAGTCTGAGAAGGTCTCAGATGACCCCAAGGTGTGTTAAATGGGGCCTCCAGAATGGGAAATGAAAAAGAATCCTATAACTGGTTACCATACTTTTCATTTAGTTAAGTAGGAATGTAATTACTCACACAGGAATTTAGCCAATGCACTAAGACAACATCACCACTCCATTAAAAGCTACCATATGGAATTAATGTCTGCAGGTACTTCGGACCCCCATGTTATATTTCATCCAAATCTTGGTATTTGTTTGGGCCCCATTTCCATAGTCTTTGAGCACTTCACAAACACTGTTGAATTCATCTTGAGAACTCTGTGAGGTAGGTTAGATGAAATGCTGAGGTGGAGGTAGAGGCAAGACATTCTGAAGAGTATAGCTGAGTTTTACATTTTGTTTTGTAGTTGGTAGGCAACCTAAACTGCACAAAGCATGGACCTATGTGAGGTGCCATTGTTCAGAAGTATACCCAAGAAACAAAACCAATTCTCACAAGTTCAATATTACCAGGTTTCATTATCAACTTTGCACTGATTGCGGAGATTGAAATGCTGAAATACCTCCTCTGGGCCTAATGCAATTCAATATTGTAGGCAGAGTACTATGCTTAGACAAATAACTTTAGTACAGATATATCTGTCTGAGCTGAACTTCTATATTTGTATTGGAATACATACATTTTCCCTGAACTGTTACAGAATTTTTTTTAACAGAAAGCAATATATATAATAATAATGCAAAGCAAATGTTAATAGATTTAAATAGATTTGACCTGAAACAGACATTTCAACTGCATTCACTTTGAACCAATAAGAAGTGCGTTCTGTTTCAGATACATTACAATATACAATACAGGGAAAGGGATTGCTTCCCACATACCATTACCACCACACTCACATCACACACACACTCACACCATTCAAGTACTCACATATCAGTTTAATAGCATTGCATAAACACAGATTTAAGTAGTCTAAGATTATATGAAGGAACTTGGAAGAACAATAAAACAGACAACAAGCCTATGTCATAATTCAAATATTGTTATGCAGACATACATTAACTTAATATTACATGGTATAAGTAATTATTTATTTTTTCTTTCGAAACCAAAGTGCTTCCTGATTTACCTCCTCTTGTCCAAATAGTCAGTTCAGGTGCCCTTCATAAATCAGGAAGAAGAAAGTTTAATAAAGCAAATCCTCTTAAATAAAAGTCCTGTTGTGTCTGTGGACTAAGCAGACATCAGTTCCAAAGACACTAAACACTACACTTCAGGGCTTTCCATTGACTTCTATTGACTTCAAGGGTTTTGGATTAAACCCTGTCTGAGCATCTTACAGACGCTTAACAAATGTACTGTTGCAGCACTCAATGTGAGGTCAGAAGTATCTCTTTACAAATGATCAGCACAGAGATTTCCAGCCAAATTTTCAGAAGTGGCTACTGCTTTTTTGTACCTTTATTTGTGCATGCCCATCTTGAGACACGTGGAAAGGTCTAATATCCAGAACTGCTAAATAACTTCATGCTGCTCCTATTCACTTCAGTGGGAGCTGTTCATCCTCAGCACCTTTGATAATTTAGATCAGGAATCAGCAACCTTTGGCACTCAGCCCATCAGGGAAATCCGCTGGCGGTCCGGGATGGTTTGTTTACCTGCAGCATCTGCAGGTTCAGCCAATCGCAGCTCCCACTGTCCTGGAACGGTGAACCGCAGCCAGTGGGAGCTACGATCAGCCCAAACTGCGGATGCTGCAGATAAACTGTCCTGGCCCGCCAATGGATTTCCCTGATGGGCCGTGTGCCAAAGGTTGCCGATCCCTGACTTAGATGTTTAATACAAGTAGGTATCTCAAGATGGAGAAACACGAAATCATTGGGCACTTCTGCAAATGTTGGCATAAAAGAGCCACTTAAGGGCCACACACAGGATATCTGAGGCAGAATCAGGAACTGAGCGAACATAGCCAGATTCCTAGTCCCAGTGTTTTATCCATAATTAAAAATGTGCAGTGAATAACAATACTTACTGTGTTCCACTGCAACTCATCTTAGCCCTTGTTGTAAGTTTCATGTTAAGAACATCCATAATGGGTCAGACCAATGGTTCAGCTAACCCAACATCCTGTCTTTCCACAGTGATCACTGCCAGGTTCTTCAGAGAGTGAACAGATCAGGCAATCATACTCTGTTGTCCACTCCCAGCTTCTGTCAAACAGAGGCTAGGGACACTCAGAGAATGGTGTTGCATCCCTGCCCATCCTGGCTAAAAGCCATTGATGGACCTACCCTCCAGGAATGTATCTATTTTTTGTTTAATGCTGTTATACTTTTGGCCTTCACAGCACCCCTCACAAGGAGTTCCACTGGTTAACTGTCTGTTGTGTGAAGCAGTACTTTCTTTTGGGTTTATTTTTAAGCCTGCTGCCTGTTAATCTCATTCAGTGACCCCTAGTTCCTATATTATGTGAAGGAGTAAATAATATTTCCTTATTCACTTTCTCCACCGGTCAAGATTTTATAGATCACTGTCATATCCCCCCCCTTAGTCATCTCTTTTCTCAGCTGAACAGTCCCAGTCATTTTAATCTTTCCTCATTTGGAAGCTGCTCCATACCCCTACTCATTTTTGTTGCCCTTCTTTTACCTTTTCAAATTCTAATATATGTTTTTGAGATGATGCGACCAGAACTGCACACAGTATACAAGGTGTGGCTGTATCAGGGATTTATATGGCAGCATTATGGTCTTTTCTGTTTTATTATCTATCCCTTTCCTAATGTTTTCTAACATTCTGTTAGCTTTTTTTGACAGCTGCTGCACATTGAGCAGATATTTTCAGAAAACTGGCTATTATGACTCCAAGATCCCTTTCATGAGATATAACAGCTAATTTAAACATCAAGATTTTGTCTGTGTAGTTGTGATTATTTTTTCTATGTGCATTACTTTGCACTTGTCAACATGGAAATTCACCTGCCCTTTTGTTGCCCAGTCATCCAGTTTTGTGAGATCTCTTTGTAAATCATCGGCGTCAGTTTTGGACTTGACTATTAAGTAATTTTGTATTGTTTGCAAATTTTGCCATCTCATTATTCACCCCCTTTTTCAGATCATTTATGAATATGCTGCATAGCACAGGTCCCAGAACAGATCCTTGAGGGACCCCACTAATTACTTCTTTTCATTGTGAAACCTGATGATTTATTCCTAACCTTTGTTTCCTATCTTTTAACCAGTTACTGATCCAGAGGACCTTCCCTCCTATCCCATGACTGCCTACTTCATTTAAGAGCTTTTGGCAAAAGCCTTCTGAAAGTCCAAGTATACTACATCCACTGGATGACCCTTTTCCACATACTTGTTGACATCCTCAGAGAATTCTAATAGATTGGTTGAAACTATAGCAAAGAAGAGAATTATCAGACACATATATGAATGCAATATGTTGGAGAAGAGTCAACATAGCTTTTGTAAAGGGAAATCATGCCTCACCAATTTGCCTGGTACAGAAGTTGGGCTTACTTACCTGTAATTGTCAGGATCGCCTCTGGAACCTTTAAAAAAATCAGCACCACAGTTATTATCCTCCAATCATTTTGTACAGAGTCTGATTTAAGAAAAGGTTACATACCACTGTTAGTAGTTTTGCACTTTCATCTTGGAGGCCCTTTAGAACTCTTGAGTGAATACCATTTGGTCCTTATTTTGGATAGTTTCTCTTTTTGAAGTTAAATGCTACTGTGGTAGACTTCTTTGGTATCCCCCCCCCCACACACACACACAGACACAAGGATGTTAAATTTAATAACATTACATTTGCTAATATCAAGCAGTTCAGTTCTGTTCATCTCTTGGACCAGATCCCATGCTCCACTTAGGAATAAATCAAGAATTGCCTCTCCCCTTGTGGGTTCCAGGACTAGTTTCACCAAGAAGCAGTCATCTTTGGTGTCTAGAAATTTTAACTACTTTTTGCTTCTTGAGGTGACATACACTCAGTCACTATGAGGATAGTTGATATCTCCCATTATTATTGTATTTTTTTTGCCTTTGTAGCCTCTCTAAACAACCTGAGTATTTCACAACCACCATCGCCATCCTGGTTGGGTGATGTGTAGTATATTTCTATTAATATAGTCTTATTGTTCAAGCATGGAATTCATATCCATAGAGATTCTATGGTACAGTTTGATTAATTTAAGAGTTTCTTACTTTATTTGACTCTATGCTTTCTTTCACATATAGTGCCACTCCCCAACCAGCACAACCTATTCTGTCATTCCTATATAATTTGTACTCTGGTATTATCATGTCCCATTCATTAACATCATTCTACCAAGTTTCCACAATGCCTATTCTATCAATATCCTCATTTAATGCCAGGAACTCAGGTTTGCCCATCTTAATATTTACACTTCTAGCATTTGTATATAAACACTTGTATATCTTGTCAATATTCAGTTGTTTTCCCTCATCTGTTATATTTAAATTAGACCCTTTTATGTTTTAACTGTTCCTCACTAGCTCTTACCTCTGTTTTACCAATTTTTTGTTATCCTCCTCATTAGGATATACATTTCCCCCTTTAATAAATTCATCCCTAATTACTTAAGGGAATATAATATTCCATTTGTATGCCTAGCCACGGGCCAAGGAAATGATCTGCCTGCACCTGAAATGTATGAGAAATGTCATTGGAGTACTGCTGCCTCTAGAACACTCTAAATGAGCACATAAATACATTTTTTTAAAAATAACTTGAAAAATTCATATAGCTTCATTCTTTTAATTCAATAATTAATTACATTAATTCTGCTTGATTGCTTCCTTGCTAGAATCTTCTGTTTTAAAACTTGGTTTGATTCCGACAATTACTGCTGTTTCATCAGCATTAAAAATGGATTCAGAATAACAGTCAGAAAAAAATAACATACAAGCATTTGCTATCTACCCAGGAATTGTATACATACAGGGTGCTGCATTTCAGTGTAGCATAAGTTGTTGTCTTCTCCCATTGCTACCCTTGATTGTGATGGAGCAGGCATCTTTCATTCTGTCTTCAATCTCAGTCCATTTTTTTCACCTGTGCTTGCAGCTTCCTTCCATATTTGACAAACTATGAGGAAACAATAATAGTGAATTCCTCTCCATCCTGCCTCTAATGCTCCATGCCTCTCCAATGTGGAAGTATTTTGGCACTCAGTCGAACAGTTATACCAATAGGAAATTGCAGCCTTTTTTCACAACAGACCATCTCCAGCAGATCATACCTGGCTTTTTGGTGAGTTTATGGGCAGTGCACTGAGAGCAATTAGCATTTGAATTAAACTACATGAGGATTACAACAGGTGATTACCCTATTTAACAGCTGTTAAGTTGTGTTAATTGCTGTCTATAGAACACAAGCTGAGCAATTTTGTGCATACTGTACAAATGGAATAAAAGAAACTGGATGGTGGAGGGGAAAAATGGGACTGGAAATCTGTGCACTAATCCACAATGGGCATACAGCTGGAGACATTATATGTAGAGTGGTATGAACTATTTGTAACAAATAATATGTCAAATTCAGCCTGTTAGTGACCTGTCCAGGAAGAGAGAGCAATTTCTATTAATTTGTTAGATATTTGCAGTTGTTTAATGAATGGTTTGTCTGAACACATTTTTGCCCAAGGCTTTATCAAACAGGACTGGCTTCTGATACCCTTATGCACATCAAATACCTCTTTATTTCCTTGGGATAAATCATGAAGTTAATGCTCAGATCCTCAGAGCTTAACTCACAAATAAAACTTTCTACAAATACATTAGAAGCTAGAGGAAGACTAAGGACAGTGTAGGCCCATTACTCAATGAGGGAGGGAGGCACAATAACAGAAAATGTTAAAATGGCAGAAGTGCTAAATGGCTTTGTTTGTTTTTCACCAAAAAGGTTGGTAGCAATTGGACATCTAACATAGTGAATGCCAATGAAAATGAGGTGAGAGACTAAAATAGGGAATGAACAAGTTAAAAATTACTCAGACAAGTTAGATGTCTCCAAGTCACCAGGGCCTGATGAAATACATCCTAGAATACTCAAGGACCTAACTGAGGAGATATCTGAGTCATTAACAATTATCTTTGAAAAGTCATGGAAGATGGGTGACATTCCAGAGGACTGGAAAAGGACAAATATAGTGTCAATCTATAAAAAGGAGAATAAGGACAACCGGGGAATTACCGACCAGTCAGCTTATTATCTTTCTGGGTACAAAAATTGTGATAAGGAACTGTCAGCATTGGTTTGTCAAGAACAAATCATATCAAACAACTTAATAGCTTTCTTTGGTAGGGTAACAAGCCTTGTGCATGGGAGGAAGCAATAGATGCAGTATATCTTGATTTTAGTAAGGCTTTTGATACTGTCTCACATGACCTTCTCATAAACAAAGTTGGGAAATACAACCTAGATGGAGCTACTTAAGGTGGGCACATCACTAGTTGGAAAACTGGTCTCAGAAAGTAGTTATCAGTGGCTCATAATCAAGCTGAAAAGGCATATCAAGTGGTGTCCCACAGATCAGTTCTGCATCTGGTTCTGTTCAATATTTTCATCAATGATTTAGATAATGGCATAGAGAGTACATTTATAAAGTTTGTCGATGATATCAAGCTGGGAGGTGTTGCAACTGCTTCAGAGGATAGGATTGAAATACAAAATGATCTGGAAAAACTGGAGAAATGGTCTGAAGTAAGTAGGATGAAATTCAATAAGGACAAATGCAAAGTACTACTCTTATGAAGGAAAAGTCATTTGCACATGTACAGAATTGGAAATAACTGCCTAGGAAGGAGTACTGTAGAAAGGGATCTGGGAGTCACAGTGGATCACAAGCTAAATATGAGTCCACATTGTAACACTGTTGCAAAAAGCAAACATCATTCTGGAATGTATTATCAGGATTGTTGTAAGAAAGACATGAGAAGTAATTCTTCTGCTGTACTCCATGCTGATTAGACCCCAACTGGAGTATTGTGTCCAGTTCTGGGCACCACATTTCAGGAAAGATATGGACAAATTGGAGAGAGTCCAGAGAAGAGCAACAAAAATGATTAAAGGTCTAGAAAACATGACCTATGAGGGATGATTGAAAAAACTGTGTTTGTTTAGTCTAGAGAAGAGAGGACTGAGGGGACATAGTGGTTTTCAATTACGGAAAAGTTTGTTACAAGGAGAAGGGAGAAAAAATGATCTGCTTAACCTCTGAAGATAGGACAAGAACCAATGGGCTTAAACTGCAGCAAGGACAGTTTAGGTTGGATATTAAGAAAAACTACCTAATTGTCAGGGTGGTTAAGCACTGGAATAAATTGGCTAGGGAGGTTGTGGAATCTCCGTCGTTGGAGATTTTTAAAAGCAGGTTAGACAAACCAGTGTCAGAGATGGTCTACATAATACTTAGTCCTTCCATGAGTACAGAGGACTGAACTAACAGGAAAAATGCTGTTCAGAAAATTTCCTTAAATTTTTTAAAGACATCTGAAAAGTTTTGAAATTTTCTGACCAGCTCTATGTGCAAGTATTGCTGAGTATTCAACATATGCAATTCAGTATTTGAGTTGTGCAACTGGCCATCACCTTGTATTTCTCCTGTTTCCTGACTGGATCATCATAGGTTTTATAAAAAGGAAAGATTTTTTTAAGCTGCAGGGGCTTTGATTCACTCAGGGAGAGATGGATGTACTGGAGAGTCTGTTAAGTCCTTCAAACCATGTCATCCTTGGAGAAGGTTGTATAGAAAGAGTGTTCTGTAGGCACCAAAAATCGTTTGGGCAGTAAAAGTAGCTGCGGTGTTGTAAGAAATGAAACCATTGTTGAAAAGGATTATTTACTAATAATGAATGTCTAGCTCAAGCAATTCTGGGGGATAATCTCCAGAAGAACAGTCTCGCTAACAAATGTACTATAAAACACCTGTCAGGTTGTGTTGCTGACCTATCTCTGTTAAGACTTCATGTTAGTTGGTTTACTAAGTGTGAATAAAGGAGGAGAATCCATTAGAGAGAGAGCATGCAACAGAACTGAGAAACAGTCAGGGCCGGTGCTACCATTTAGGCAGCCTAGGCAATCGCCTAGGGAGCCAGAATTTTTGGTGGGCAGCATTTTGGCGGAGGGGGCAGCTGGCCGCCACAGTGGTGCCGCCACAGTGGTGCCTGCGGAGGGTCTGCTGGTCCACGGCTCCGGTGGAGCTGCCGCAGTCGTGCTTGTGGACGCTCGGCTGCTCGTGCGGCTCCGGTGGACTGCCCGCAGGCACAACTGTGGGAGTTCCACCGAAGCCGCGGACCACTAGATCCTCCACAGGCACCACTGCGGCACCTCAACCGGAGCCGCTGCACCAGTGCGTGGGGCGGCGAAATTGCCGTCTGCATAGGGCATTCAAACCCCTAGCACCAGTCCTGGAAACAGTATGTTTTTATCCCTCCTGCTGTTCTAACTTTTCTCCATTTCTAGTTTCCTGACCCCCATTTTTTTTTTTTTTTTTAAGGCTATGCCGTTGTTGCTGAATATCAAAAAGGCAAAATTTTGTCCAATCACAAACACTAAATAGCCAGATCCTAGAATAGGACTTACTGAAAGTTCAAATATATTAAGCATCTGTCGTGTAGCATGCAATTTTTTTTAATCCAAAAATCCAAGTTTTGGTACTCACTCTAAATACATAGAGTGATCTACTACATTTTTCAATAAGACTCAGCAGCATCTTCTGAAACAGCAGGGTTGGGTAGTTTAAGAGTGTAAGGACCTGATCCAAAGCCCCTGGAAGTCAATTGAAAGATTCCTATGGATTTCAGTGGATGTTGAATCCAGATCTAAAAGCAATTCTGGCTGCCAGTGAGAGAGGATCCTCCTATTCTGAAAGATCTCTGAAAAGCCTCTGCAGAGAGCCTGGATTGTCAAATGAAAGTATAGAGTGTAGGAACACAATGATAAGCAGTAGGTTGGACTTCAAAGTGATGAGAGAGAAGGTGGTTGAGGTAATATCCTTTATTGGAGCTGCTTCTGTTGAGGAGAGAGTCAAACTTTTGGAGTTTACACAGAGCTCTTGAGTTTATACAGGGCAGACCAGAGCAAGAGCTCTGTGTAAACTCAAAAGCTTGACTCTCTCCTGGGACCAACTCAGCTACCACAACTCTGCTAGTCCCCAAACTCATTTGAGACCTTGATCCAGTAGCTCCTCCCATTAGGACAAGCACAAGCCCTCCCATGCTCCAAAGCCTCAATAGGTGCAACAACTCTTCAAACTAATAAAGCAGACAATGGACCAAAACATAAGCCTTCTGCTCATTTATGGAGGTTGAGAGAGAGGGCTGGAAACTAACAGGTAACCCAGCACTCTGATCACTTAGGCACCAATCAGTTCCCATGGAGAAGGCTGATTGGGAATATGCACCAAATTATCTGATCAAGCAGGGTGGGCTGATGAACCAATTAGCCATAAAAGGGATATAAAAGAAGACATAGGAATGACCTGGGCTGGCTGGGCCCAGTATGTGCTGAGATCTCAAGGAAGGGAGACTTTTGTTCATCCCTGGTCCTGTTGGAAAGGGCTAAAAGTAGAGAAACACTGTAAATACTTTTCTGCATGAGACTGTATGGGTGCTGGTGACAGGAATGTAAATAAATTCACACCAAGTTGCCATGTACTAGAGAGCGTGGGAGGTTTCCGGGGCATCAGAGGATGGGGACAGAGCACACTTGTCAAGGTTTTTTCCCCACTTTGAACTTTAGGGTTCAAGAAGTGGGGACCTGCATGATCACTTTTAAGTTTAATTGCTAGCTTAAATTTGATATGCTGCCACCAGCCAGAAGTCTGTGTCTGGCACACTTCTGTTCTCTCAAAACCTTCCCGGGGGAACCCAAGACCAAACCCGTTGGGTCTTAAAACAAGGAGAATTTAACCATTCCCCTCCTTTTCCCCCCACCAATCCCTGGTGAATTTAGACTCAATCCTTTGGATTCTAAAACAAGGAAAAATCAATCAGGTTCTTAAAAAGAAAGCTTTTAATTAAAGAAAGAAAAGGTAAAAATTATCTCTGTAAAATCAGGATGGAAAA
Organism: Chelonoidis abingdonii; assembly: GCF_003597395.2. Taxonomy (NCBI): domain Eukaryota; kingdom Metazoa; phylum Chordata; order Testudines; family Testudinidae; genus Chelonoidis; species Chelonoidis abingdonii. Next base: position 344,750,048 of record NC_133769.1, read on the forward strand.
CTGTACAGGGTACCAATTCATAAGAATCGAGAAGGGATAACCTCGGCCTCAGCCTGAGATTCAAAGTCAGAACAGAGGTAACAATCTTCAGCAAAAAGACACATTTACCAGTTGAGAAAACAACATAAACATCCGCCTGCCTGTATTATTTACTATTCGACATGAAAGACGATACAGAAAGATTGAGAACTTGAATATGTCCCGTCCTCTACTTCCTGAGCAGCAAAACCGAACCAAACAAAAAGCACAAACAAAGACTTCCCTCCACCAAGATTTGAAAGTATCTTGTCCCCCTATTGGTCCTCTGGTCAAGTGTCAGCCAGGTTCACTGAGCTTCTTAACCCTTTACAGGTAAAAGAGACATTAACCCTTAACCATCTGTTTATGACAACACCTTGTTACACCTGAGAGCTTGTCAGGGATTTTGATTTTCCCAGTCATGATTGAGAGACAAATATTAGAAGCTGCTGTCAGGATTTCGCATCTGGGTGGTGGAGGAGACCCTACAGTGTTTGATGGAGCAACAGTTTTAATAAAGGCAATGAGGAACTTAAGGGTAATTGCAGGGTGGCTCATGGAAATGAGGATATGGAAGTAGAAATTACTACATCTGAGGTGGAAGTCAAACTCAAACAGCTTAATGGGACTAAACTAGGGGGCCTGGATAATCTTCATCCAAAAATATTAAAGGAACTGGCATATGAAATTGAAAGTCCAATGTGACAGGTTGCCCCCCTTTAAGATGCCACTTGATGTACTGGAATACCATCGAGCCCACCTGTTCTGCCAGCCTGGACCCCTCTTTACCCTCTCTTGCTGATCCAGGCTTTTAAGCCACCTCTAGCACACACACAGGCAGGGCCACACCCAACAGAAAGACACAGACACTGAGATCAGCTCTGGGAAGACTCAGATTAAGGGATTTGCCCCAGAACTCAGATATTCATCTCCTTTGGAGTGCAGACCCAAACGTACATTGTCTTGCGCTGTACAGGGATTTATACAGTGCAAGCTCATACAGATTTGCCCTCTCCCTCAATATGAAGAGAGATATGTATAGCTTCCTGCCCACCCCACCCCCCATTGGAAATTGCATAAACTGGGTTTAATAATAAACAAAAACAAGTTTTTATTAACTATAAAAGGCAAATTTTAAGAACAAAGCAGATTACTGACCAGCTAAAACAAAATATGAGAACTACACTTAATACACAAGAAACAGATTACAAAATGTATTTTCTTACCCTAAATGTTATTTTAGGCAGGTTGCAGAGTTTCTGTAGCTTAGAGTTCCAGTTATTTCTCTTTACAGACTGGACCTTTGTCTCAGTCTGGACTCCCCACCCCCTTGCCTTCCCTTCAGGTGTTTTTATCAGTCCTTCTTCTTGAACAGGCAGGCAGGCAAAAATGAAGAGCCTGGAATGCCTTCCTTCCCAGCCTTAAATAAAATTTACCTAAGGTGAGAAGCCTTTTGTTTCCGAAACTTGACCTCCCATTCCTGTTAGTGGGAAAATTACTGGAAGTCCAAGATACTGTTTAGTACCAGGTGACAGGACCACCTGACCGAGTAGTAAAAACAATGAGGAGTCCTTGTGGCACCTTAGAGACTAAAAAATTTATTTGGGCATAAGCTTTCGTGAGCTATAACCCACTTCATCAGATGCACAAAGTGGAAAATACAGTAGGCAGGTATAAATACACAGCACATGAAAAGATGGGAGTTGTTTTACCAAGTGGGGAGTCAGTGCTAATGAGGGCAATTCAATTAGTGTGCATGTGGCTCATTTCCAACAGTTTACAAGAAGAGGTGAATATCAACAGATTGAAAATTACTTGATTGAATTGGCCTCATTAGCACTACAAAAAGTAATTTTCACTCTGTTGAGGTTCACCCTTTCTTGTCAACTGTTTTTAGAGAAAGAAAATACAGTAGATCTAATTGGCCTAAATTTCAGTAAGGCATTTTGATATAGTCCCATATGGGAAATTATTAGTTAAATTGGAGAAGATGATTAATATGAGAATTGAAAGGTGGATACATAACTAGTTAAAGGGCATACTAGAATGGGTCATACTGAAAGGTGAACTGTCAGGCTGGAGGAGGTTACTAGTGGAGTTCCTCAGGGATTGGTTTGGGGACTAATTTTATTTAACAGTTAGTGACCTAAGGACAAAATTGCCAGTATAGAGGAAGACTGTAATGTCATACAAGAAGATCTCGATGACCTAGAAAACTGGAGCAATAGAAATGGGATGAAATGTAATAGTGCAAGTGTGATGTTTCACTCTATATGATTTTATGAAAATATGCTAATGAGTGTGAATATAATGTAATTGGAATATGCTTCATGCAAAAGGTCTCTTGTAAAGTATCATGACAAAGCTTATAATCTACTGAGTGTGGTCATCCTATTTGTATAAATGTATCGTTCTTGAATCTGAAACTAGAAATATGAAATACAACTCTGAGGGCCTATTGTAATTATGCAAAGTGTGGGCCATTAATGGTGGTTTGGAATCTTGATGGCTCCCATTAACCAGGACAACTCTCTGTAGATAGCTCTGTTTTACTTGTAAGTCTTCCTGTATATGTGTGTGCTGGCAAGTGGGCAATGAAGTCTTACAGTGACATGTGATCATATCACCTGAACTGGAATCCATCTTTAACCTGGTGCTTTTCCATTTAGAAGGAGGGGTGGGAACCCAGAGAGGGACAAAGGATATATAAGTGGGTGGAACTGAACAAAGGGGGCTGGAATCATGAGAAATCCCCTAGCTACCACCTGAGCTGGAACAAGGGCTGTACCAGGGGAAAGGATTGTGCCTAGACTAGGAAGGCATCCAGTCTGTGAAAGAAGCTGATTGAAATGTCTCTGTGGGTGAGACTTTATCTGTATTCAGTTTTCTTACTATATTTGGCATAGGCTTGTGGGTTTTATTTTATTTTGCTTGATAATTCACTTTGTTCTGTCTGTTACTACTTGGAACCACTTAAATCCTACTTTCTGTATTTAATAAAATCACTTTTTACTTATTATTTAACCCAGAAAATGTATTAATACCTGAGGGGGGAGCGCAAATAGCTGTGCATCTCTCTCTATCAGTGTTACAGAGGGCAAACAATTTATGAGTTTACCCTGCATAAGCTTTATACAGGGTAAAATGGATTTATTTGGGGGTTGGACTCCACTGGGAGTTGGGCATCTGAGTGTTAGAGAGAGGAACACTTCTTAAGCTGCTTTCAATTAAGCCTACAGCTGTTAGGGGATGTGGTTCAGACCTAGGTCTGGCTCAAATCAGGCAGGGCACTGAAGTACCAAGCTGCCAGGGCAGGAAAGCAGGGGCATACATAGTCTTGGCACATCAGTAGGCAGACCCAAGGGAGTTTCTGTGATCCAACCCATCACAGCAGGGTCATGCACTTAGGGACTAATAAGAATTTTTGCTATAAGCTAGGGACTTATCAGGTGGAAGTGACAGAGGAGGAGAAAGAGCTGGTTGTATTGGTTGATCACAGTATGACTATGAGCCACCAATGTGATGCAGCTGTGAAAAAAGGCAAATACAGTCCTAGGATGCATCAAGTGTGGAATTTCCAGTAGAGATAGGGAAGTGTTAATACCATTATACAAGGCTTTGGTGAGACCTCATCTAGAATACTGTTCACAGTTCTGGTCTCCCGTGCTTAAATAAGCTGAATTCAAATTGGAACAGGTGCAGAAAAGGACTACTAGCATAATCAGAAGAAAGGAAAACCTACCTTATGAGAGGAGACTCAAAAAGTTCGGCTTGTTTAGCCTAACCAAACAATTGCTCTTAAATACATGAAAGGGTTCAATACAAGGGAGAGAGAGGAGTTATTTAACTTATGGGCCAATGTGGACACAAGAACAAATGGATTTGAACTGACCATCAATGAGTTTAGGCGTGAAATTAGATATAAGTCTCTAACCATCAGGGGAGTGAAGTTCAAGAATAGTTTGCCAAGGGGAGCAGTGGGGGCAAAAACCTAGCTGGCATCAAGACTAAGCTTGACAGGTTTATGGAGGGGATAGTATTATAAGATTGCCTACAGTAGCTGGTCTGTGACTGCTGGTAGCAGATATTGTCAATGGCCAGTGATAGGAGAGTAGATGGGGAGATCTCTGGTTTACTACAGAGCATTTTTTCCCTGGTGTCCAGCTGTTGGGTCTTGCCAAAATGCTAATCGTCCAACTGACCATCATGTTTGAGTTCAGGAAGGAATTTTCCTCTGCATCTGATTGGCAGTGACCATTGGTTTTTTTCACTTTCTTCTGAATCATGGGGCCTGGGTCACATGCAGGTTTAAACTAGTATAAATGGTGGATTCACTGTAACTTGAAGTCTTTAAACCATGATCTGAGGACTTCAGTAACTCATCCAGAGGTTAAGGGTCTATTACAGGAGTGGGTGGATGAGGTTCTGTGGCCTGTAATGTGCAGGAGCTCAGACTATATGATCATGATGGTGCCTTCTGACCTGAAAGTCTATGAGTCTCTGAACAGAGAGAGCTGCAGCAGACCATGGAGCCTTTCCAGCAACCTCTGCTGGCATGGCAGAGAGAGCAACAGAAGAACCTGCAGAAATTTGTCAGGGAACAAGTGCAAGTGCAGCAGCAGCTGCTTCAGAAACTTGTGAGTCCTGGTATGGAGAACAGTAATTGGATTGACAGGGTTGGATTGTGTAAAATGGGGCCTGTGGGTGACCCAGATGCATTTCCAATGACATTTGAAAGGGCAGCAGTGGGAACCAGCTGGGACAGAGGAAAGTGGGCTTTCCAGTTAGCATCTGTTAGACAGGGGAGGCTCCAGTGGTCTACATGGCCTTGAGTGATGAACAAGCCAGAGACTGTGGTGGTGTTAAAATAGCCATATTAGACTGAATGGGCCTGTCTATGGAGAAGTACTGGCAGAAGTTTCAGGCTGCTAGATGGGCTGGAGGTGTATGGCTGTAGCAGGGTGCTCACATGCTTCTGCCTGGGAAGGGTTAAATCCAGCCTTGCAGAGGGCTGGGGCTGTGGAAGGAAAGAGCTGGGTTGATTGGGGAAAGCAGCTGTAACTGGGCCACATCCCAGTCAGAGCCCAGCTGACCCTGTAAAGAGGCTGGGAGCCAGGCGCTCAGCACTCTCCCTCTGCCTGTAGAGGGAGAAGGGTCTGGCTGCAGGGAATTAGACAAGGTACCTAGAGTGGAGCAGGGCTGGGGAAAGGCAGAGGAGCTAGGGAGTTCCTGCCTGGAAAGCCCCAGGCTGTGGCCTAGCACTAGGCCAAGAGATACTAGGGGTAGCAGGGGGCAGCCCAGGGGTAGACAAAGGCAGCAGGTCCAAAACCCTTTGTGGATGATGAGTGGCTTATATTGCAGTTTGCCTCAGGGAATGGGGGCTAGTTGGAGACTGGACAGTAGCCAATACTGAGGCAAAGTGGGGATAGTGGGGTGGGAGTTCCCCTGGAAGAGGGAGACCCAGTTAAAGGGACATTGGGGTCCTGGGAGGGACATGGAGGCCAGCAGTGGAAGGTGGACCACCGGCCTACAGAGGTGCTCTGGGCTGGATTGAGCTAATTCCCAGGATAACCAGCTGGAGGTGCTGCAGGGGAGAGTCTGGCCTGTCTACAATGGCCCAGGGCAGTCACCTGAAAGATTAACAAATTAGTTACCTGTTGGTCAAAGTCAGATAAGCAAGTGGATGAAATTATGGACCCCAGAATTCTGGAGCAATTTCTACCAGGCCTCACTGACACCCATATTTGGGGTAGGAGGCAACAACTCATAACTCTGGAGTTGGTAGTCAAACTCAGAGTAGTGTGAGGAAGCAGAGTTTCTCCAGAAGTGAATGCGTCCATTAAACAGACCCAGGCTGGGAAAGAAGGTTGGAGAATTGGCAAGGGTAAAGCCTGCAGAGATAAAAATGGAGTTCTTCTGCCCTTCTCCTTCGGAGAGGTATGAAATTACCTTCTACTCGTGCGGGAGACAGGGATATATTAGAAGAGATTGTCCTTATATGGACTGTGGGCTGGCTCAATGTTGTAGTTGGACTGGGACATTGGGGATTGGCAGTGGAAAATACCAACCATCTTGGTGAAGGATCTAGACTGTTCTCAGTGGTACCAAATGCAGATCAAGGAGTAATGGTCTCAAGTTGCAGTGGGGGAGGTTTAGGTTGGATATTAGGAAAACCTTTTTCAGTAGGAGGGTGGGGAAGCACTGGAATGGGTTACCTAGGGAGGTGGTGGAATCTCCTTCCTTAGAGTTTTTTAAGGCCCAGCTTGACAAAGCCCTGGCTGAGAAGATTTAGCTGGGGATTGGTCCTACTTTGAGCAGGGGGCTGGACTAGATGACCTTCTGAGGTCCCTTCCAACCCTGATATTCTATGATTCTAAGGTAGGGAGGAGATGGGAGAGCAGCCTAATGGACATTTCATCAGGGTATTTGCTGGTTAGGAAAGGTGGTAAAGCCACACTGGATACTGCCAGAGAAAAGGATGAGTCTGGAGTGCATCTATGGGGAAATAAGACTCTGCCCAATGGTCAAAATACCTCTGGAGGTCCATAAAAAGTTCAGATGGAAACAGGTGGTGGTTGTGGATGGGTTGCCCCATCCAGTGGTGTTAGGGACAGATTGGAGTCCCTTCCCTTTTAGGAAGAAAATAGGCAATCAGGATCTATTGCAGAAGGGAACTACGCTGTCAAGGACAACTGAGAATGGGTTTGAAGTAGGAGAACAGCAAAACCCTAGCCAGCAGGATACAAGGCAGGAGTGAAAAAGTGAAATGAACATTCCCAAGGAGAAAATGGAGGAAAGCCCAAACTGGCCAAGCAGGCATTCGGAGAAAAAGGAAGCCCGAAAGTTCTGGAGGCGGATGAGTTGTCCACACAATGTTCGCTATCAGGGCCTCAGGAGGAGGAACCCCAAGATCCATTTGTAGGACTAGGAGAACGAGAGGCCATAAAGAAAAAAGATGAACAGATAAGTCATGGCCTGCCCCAAAATAAATGGGAGGAGGGGAAGGAGATTAGATCCTCAAATTGCCCCTGATGAGACAAGGATTATGGGAATATCCCCACCCACAAAATCTGACTTCTGGAGGTGGAGGTGGGATAACCACCCGGAGGGCAAGTATGGAGAAAAGGTACATGGTGCCTTCTCTAAACAAGGGAGGTGTGATGGGATCCCCCTGGGGTACCACTGAGCCCACCTGACCCACCAGCCTGGGCTCCCTTTACACTTTACTGCTGTGACAGGCTCTTAAGCCCCCTCCAGCACACATACAGGTAGGGAAGAGAACTAGCTGCAGCTAGGTACTGATGCTGAGATCAGCTCTGCATGGCAAGGCTTCAGCTAAGGAACTGTCCAGCTCTGTAAGTGCACACGCACCTCTGGAGGATAAACGCAAAATTATACCATCTTTTGCTGCACAGCTAACTGTACAGAGTAAGCTCATGAAATTTGACCCCCTCAATGTGGAAAGGAATATGTGCAGCTTTCTGCCCCAAGTTATGACTCTCTCACACGCTGGTTTTGGACGAAGCAAAATAAAACTTATTAACTACAAAAATAGATTCTAAGTGATTATAAGGGATAGCAAACAAATTAAAGCAGATTACCTAGCAAATAAAACAAAACACACAAACTAAGCTTAATATACTAAAGACATGGGATATGAGTAGCAAATTCTCACCCTAAATGATGATTTAAGCTGGCTGCAGGCTCTTAAGCAGTGAGCTGCACTTGCCTGCAGTTTAAAATCCCCAGGTGTTCCTTTCACAGGCTACAAATCCCTTTCGCCTGGGTCCAGCACTTCCCACCAGTTCAGTCCTTGTTCCTCAGGTGTTTCCAAGAGTGTCCTTTGGGCAGGAAGTCAGTGAGGAACCACGATGATGTCATTCCCCACCTTAAATAGCTTTTGCACTTGGTGGGAACCCTTTGTTTCCATGCTTGATTCCCACGCTGTTCAGTGGGAAAAACACTGTTTTTCCAAGATGGAGTCCAGTATCAGATGATCTGGTCACATAACCCTGTAGTATTCTAGCAGCCATGATTCAGAGGCTGTTTGTATTATTCTCAGGAAGGCTTCCCCAATGGGAGATAAACTTCTTCAAAAGTCTATTGCTTTCTCTAATGGCCCTTCCCAGCCAGCCATCTAGACTGATTGCATTCTGCCTAGCGGGCATTCCCCACGTGTAAACACATTTGTAATACAGATATATAGTCAATATTCCTAACTTCAGATACAAAAATGATACATGCATACAAGCAGGATAATCATATTCAGTAAATCATAACCTTTTCAATGATATCTCACATGACTTATCTTGTATAAAATACATCATAGTTATGCCATAATCATATCATAATATCTCTGTGAAGAGTATGGGATGCAGTGTCACAGGAGGACATGAGGAAAAAGGAACCTTGGCATTCATCATGGGCAGGGGAGGTGTGTGACAGAAGGCTGGAAGCTAGCAGATGATGTCCTCTGATTGCTTAGGCATCAGTTAGTTCACCTGGAGAAGATTGATTGAGGCTAGGAATCTAATTAGCTGATCAGGCTGGGAGGGCTGATGAACAAATTAGCCATCAGCTGAGGGCTATAAAAGAAAAACTGTGGAAAAACTGTGGACTGTTTTCACTCTACTCTGACATTCCTCTTCTATGTGCCAACATGACTTTTGCTGTGCTTGTTCTGTTCATCCAGTAGCACACTTGCAATAGCTGGAGTATGCTTGAGAGGATTTTTGACTAGACTGCAAACTCTTTCAGGCAGGGATTGTCTTGCTATGACATTTCTATGTTATGGGTGCTACAGTGGCATAGCCTCGGCACTGTAGCTATGCTGCTGTAACCCTGTGCTGTAAATGCGGACTATATGGTGATGGAAGGAGTTCCTACAGCAACAGAAAGCCCCCATCTGTCTCAGTGACAGTAGCTAGGTGGATGGAATCATTTTTCTATCTGCCTACCTATGTCTATGCTGGAAGTTACATTGGCATAATTGCAGCACTTCGGGGGATGGATTTTTCAAGTCCCTGAGCACTGTAACCATGTCAATCTATATTTTAAGTGTAGAGATGGCCTATGTGTTTATACAGTACCTAGCACCATGGGGTCTTGATCAGACTGGGGCTTCTGAGTGCTATCATAATGCAAATAAGAAGAATATGACTCAGGTAAGATCTCAAAATTGAACTGAGAGCATGTATCATCTTCCTTAGCAAAGTTAAAACTCAGTCAGGGTGTGTTTGGGAAGAAGAGAAAGGAAAAGTCAATTTATCTTCAGTATTCCAACTGACGTAAACTGAGATATTTCAGCTATCAATTTTTTTATGGATAAAATCAAAATCATTAATGACACCTGCTCTTAGATAGTAATTTTCCTCAGTAGTGCTCAAAGCACCTTACAAAAGAGGTTCCTGTCGCTATTCCCATATTTACAAATGGCAAAACAGAGACATGGAGAGCTGAAGTTCCTTACCCAAGGTCCTATACCTGGTAAGGGGCAGAGCCAAGAACAGAACACAGGTCTCTTGTAGACCAGTCTACTGCTTTAGCTATTAGACCACACTGCCTTGGAACAAGGCAAATGATTTCTGTATTGGTAATTCCCACATGTATCAATCACTCTAGAATAATAGGACTAGAAGGGACTTCAGAGGTCATCTAGTCCAGTCCCAAGCCCTTATGGCAGGATTAAGTAGCTGGGCTCTGTGTTTCTTCTGCTCTATTTCAGTGTTTGGGTGCAAATAGCTGAATTGCTTGCTTCAAAAGTATTCTTTGCTTTTTACCTTGTGCTTCAAACAAAACTAAATAAAGCTGGATGCAAGCTTCCCATACTTTTAATGTGCTTGGATTTGGGATTGAGGCTTGGGTTCAGGCCTGTTTCAGGTTTAAAATATTAATTGCCTCCATTTGCAAAGATGCAAGGCCTGCTTCTTCTCTCATACCAGGAGAAATCAGTAAATTCACTGAAATCAATGTAATCCTGCTGGATGTGAGAAGAGAATCAGATCTACAATCTTTTTTTAACTTGTAAACAGGCGTCTGCTATTGATTTAGAAGAACCAATATCACATTATTACTTACCACTGATCTAGTCAACAACTGTAGGACTGGCCCCACACTGTAGTGAAAATATTAAGTTTTCCCCCTTTTAACAATAATAAATTGTCAGTTTTCTAGTCCTAAGCAATTTCCATGAACAGTGTAATTAATTTGTAAGAAGACCCCAGTCAACTGTAAAGATTGCAGTATAAAATTGCAAATCAGAAACTTGTTGGAAAATAATACTTGCTATAAAAATGATAACAATAGCAACAAAAGTAATTGAAAAGCAACATGTAAATAAATTACTGTGGTGAAGTTCATGCTGCTCTAGTTAATGTTGTGTCAGCACTTCCATTAGAAGATCCATTTTTCAGGGGTTTTTAACTTGGCTATAAAAATTAAAAAATCCTTCCAGGCTGCAACCTGGCATGGAAGGCTTCACCCTGGGAGGGCTTTTGATTATGACTTTGTAAAAGAAACCCACCCTACTGCCACAAAAGTATTCTGTGTTGAGGTGAAAGCAAGATATAAGTTCTCTAGTTTCAGATGCAATTTTTGTACTTGATAAAATTGTGCTTTAAGTTAATGGTTATTTGAATGCAGATGTGGGGGTCCCATGAAATAGGACTCCTAATAGGTGTGCACAGAAGTTTAGGGAGCCCCCAAATCCATCCCTAATGCTGTCTGGCCTGTCCCTTACGCACCTCAGATAATTCTGTACAGGTGGCCTCTGTGGAACTAAGCTCCTGCCACATGGGGGATATGTGGTTGAGTCACTGCTATATGACTCCAGTTCTGTGGCAATGTAACTCCATGCTCATTTCAGTGAAGTTACATCAATACAAAACTGGAATAAGATAATAGTGACTCCGGACACTGTGCAGCCCTTTATGCAGCTGAACTACGTTGGTTCCTTTCCTCCACAGCCACAGAATAGTATTAACCCCATAAGGTCTGGATATTTTCTTGTCCTATTTCATTTAGACTAGAGCTTTGGAAAATTGAACAGACTGTATTTAAATAACAGTGCTGAAAATATCTGCGCAATAATGATTCATGCAACCTTTTTAGGGCCTAGCCTAATCCTGTATTCCTTGAGCAGATTTACGGATGCACCAGGAATGCGGACCCCAGAGCCTGACTGTCATGGAGCAAGGCAATATCTCAGTTGCAATCCCAGTACAATCACGCTCTTCCTGCTTACAGGAGGAAAGTCTGGGATTTTTTTGAAGCCCCAGAATTAGGCTTCATGCATGTAACCTACGTATGTGGTAAATTACCCAGTGGACTCCTGTGGGGATGCAGCGCACCACCCTTCTGAGGTTGACACTCAGGCTTTATCTGGACTAGCATTATATGCAGGGGTTCTTAGCCACTGGGTATACACGAGCATGGATCAAGTGACCCCAGGTTAACACCCTGCATTGCCTATTCCGAGCAAGTACAAAGATCACCACACTGGCCCATAGATATTCCTGGGCAGTTCTGCTTCCAGCACCACACACCCATACGTTAAAGGTCTCTGGTGTGGAGGCTTTACATAGGCCTCCTGCAATGAGATGACGTCCCCCATAATGGAATTTGGCTAAGACCTTGAGGCACAGGAGACATGGATTATCTTCCAAGCCCTGCCACTTTCCAGCTTCATGTCTTTGGCCAAGTCACTTCAGTTCTGTTTCACTTCCCACCCTTCTTTTCTCTCACTTGTGTAGTTTGCAAGCTCTTCAGGGCAGAAACTGTCTCTTACCATGGGCAGGTCAAGGTGTAATTGTAGTGCAGGTAGGCATACCCCTGATAGCTGTAATCTAGTTAGTATGGGTAACAATAGCAGTGAAGACATGGCAACACAGGCTAGCCACCACTTATGAGCCCAGCAGGAACCCAGGTCGTTGGATGACTAGCATATTAAAGCTAGTGTGGTTACGTCTACCTGTGCCACATTCACACCTTAATTGCTGTGTCGGTTTTCATAGTGGTGCCCTGATCTTGATTGGAGTTACTAGGGGACAGATTTTTAAAAGTATGTACACACCTAAAATTGCATCTTCAAGTGCCTACATACCTTCAAAAATCTGAACAATAGGTGCTACTGAAATGCAAGTAACATGTTTGGTGAAGAGAAAAAAATAAAAGTTGCATTGTGGTTAAGAATGTTGTATTGAAAGATGATGAATCTTAATGTGGATTTCTGAGGTTAGGTGAATTTGCTGAATTCCATCTAATTCCAATAAAAAAAACTGCTATGCAACCACATGGCAGCAAACTTTATGAATTCCTATGCAGCTCTGCTCATCTTCCTACATTTGTCTTTAACGTTTTCAATACGGCTATGGTAAATAATAGGGAGGGGAGGGAAGAGGAAGGGTGTCCTTTTTTTAAGAGTAATAGGGTGCATTTCCTAAAACAAAAGCATGTAGCAGATTTATTGATCTTTAGTCTGCCAACAAATAATGGAACAATTAAAAACGTGCAATCCAAAAATACCTGGGAAATAAAAGAGAGAGAGAATGAGAAGCTGCATACTGGTCTTTGTTTTTCAGATTTTGCAATGGAAAAAAATGGTGTTTTGCCAATAATACATCCAGTGTCTCTTTGCTCTCTTATTTGGAAAACATCTCCAATTATTCCCCACTACCCATCCCCATTTGATGTGCACTTTAACGAACAGGAATCATATTAGTGTGATTGCCTTTGCATTAAACATGCGGTTAGTTTGTAAAAGTACAAATGCTCATAATTTTACAACATCCCAGCATGAATTATAAAATAATGTACATTAAAACTAGGCCTGATTTCATAATTATCTGTTGTTATCCCTGGCTAATTAAATATTCAGCACAGAAATGTTAATACTGTGAAGTCTCCATGGCATTTGTTTTTCGTTCTCTTTACAGATCCCATTGAATTACAAGTCATTTAATGGAGTCTGCAGAAGGAAGTATGTTCAAGAGGCATGCATATATGTAAATCTTCAAACACCATCACCCAGAGTTAGCAGTGGAAATTTAATAGGTAGATATTAATTCAGGCTGGTGTCTGGTATACTGCTTTGATTCTGTTTCTTTGTTAAGCTTGCTGATATGGCTGAAATACAGCTTCTTAGGACTATTTTCCATATTTACTTTTTCTACTGGAAATCTAGATCTAGGAAAACTAGCTTATATGATGCATTATCATTCTTTAAGATAAACTATTTTCTGTTTATTGTTAGAACATAAGAGCGGCCGTACTGGGTCAGACCAAAGGTCCATCTAGCCCAGTGTCCTGTCTACTGACAGTGGCCAATGCCAGGTGCCCCAGAGGGAGTTGACCTAACAGGCAATGATCAAGTGATCTCTCTCCTGCCATCCATCTCCATCCTCTGACAAACAGAGACTAGGGACACCATTTCTTACCCACTTATTTGTTAGCGTCCTGTATGAACAACTGAAGATATCTGAAAGTGATATTTCTTAAACATAGAATAGAGAGATGAGTATTTTATTGTTGCATGTATGTACACAACAATAAGAACCTCAGTTCTGTTCCCATTGAAGTCAGTGGCAAGACTCTCACTGGCTTCAAATGGAGACAGATCAGTCTCACTTACAATATTTTCATAGCACTATGAAATCATCCACTCTACTGCTTGGTATTTTTATTGGTAACTTCATATATAGGCCAGGAATTGGAAATAGAATTCAGTACCTCCTGGTTCACAGTCCTGTACTCAATCTATTGGAATGTATCTAGAATACAATGTATTATTAATTATCTTTTGCATTATTGTAGTACTTACGAGCCCTAGTTGTGGACCAAGACCAAGACCCCATTGTGCTAGGCATTATACAATCACAGAACAAAACAGATTGTCTTCCTCTAAGACCTTACAGGCTAAGTATAAGCCAAGATGGACAGTAGCACCAGGAAACAACGATACAGTATTTGTCGGCATAATAGGCAGTGATCTCAACACAACACCAGCCAACACATTAGCAAGTGTTTTGTAGACATCATGGCAAATGAGAACTTTAAGGAGAGGTTTGAAGGAGGATAATGAGTTAGTGTTGAGGATATTTATAGGGATCTTTGTGTAAGGGGCAGCATGGGAGGAAAGCCAAAGGTTCTTGTTTGAAAATTTCACAAGTAGACAATGAGACTGACATCACTAGCCAATCGCAGGCAAAGGTCAACATCTCAATAGTAAATGAGAGATGATAGGTAGAGTAGAACTAACTTGAATGACCTTGAAAGTGAAGACAAGTAGCTTATGTTTGATGTGATAGAGAAGGGGGAGCCAGTGGAGGGATGCAAAGAGAGGGGTGACATGGTCAGAGCAACAGACTGGGAAAAATGATCTTAACAGCAGCATTCTGAATGGATAAGTATGGGGGGCAAGACTGCATTTGTCAAAACCAGACAGGATATTGCAGTAATTGAGACATGAGATGAGAGCTTGGATGAGAGTTTTAGCTGTGTAGCTAGATAGGAAAAGCCATATCTTAGAGCTGCTATGCAGAAAGAATTGGTGCTCTTTAGATACAGATAGTATATCTGATACTACAGGGGCCTGTATATTTGCATATAAAATAAACTTTACATCAATTAACACCATATTTTGATCTCATGTACACTGAGTTTTTCTGTGGGAAGGAGGGAGGACCTGGATCTAATTTCATGCCAGTTTTACACTGGTATAACTCTATTTAAATGGAGTTACTGGTATTTTGCATTGGTGCAAATGAGATGAGGAGGAGGCCTCATGGTTTTAAAACTCTTATTGAACAATCTACAGTGTGAACAGTTTGAGTCTGACCCTACAAATGCTTATGAAGGTGTATAACTTTATTCATCTGAGTAAAATTATGCATGTATATTAGCATTTGTAGGATCAGGACTAGACTCACTGGTACTGTAAAATCCAGCATCCCTGGCATGTTTCCTTAGCGTCTCCTTTAGATTCACCCTCTTGAAGATGCTGAGCTTTGTGAACTCACAATATTTGTCTGCAGCAAATCAGTCCTGATTGTTACTCAGGGATCTCTCAATCCAAGCCTCGGGGTAACTGTATTTTGTGAGGCAGTGCCAAGGAACAAATCAAAGAGGGACACCACGCCTCCATCTGCTTAAAGATTGGCACAAACCCAAAGAGCTTTCATCCAAACTCACTTTTCATTAGATCTTCATTAGATCTCAAACACACACACACGCAAAAGGGTTAACCATAGTAGCAATAGTTACCCACATTCTGGAGGGGTCTCAAGTGGTCAAGTGACAAGGTTCAAGTGGCCAGCTATCCGCCCGTGGCTGGGGATTTCACGAGATGGGCAGAAGGTCAAATCCAAATTCCTCTGACCTCTTTACCCTCTTTTTCCATTAGTAACTTCTACAACTACATGAACATGTCAATTAAAAAAAAAAAACCCAAACAGTTAAGCAAGCAATTTTGAGCTGTTAGTCTTACAGCTGTAACTGTCCTAAAGGTATAGCCAGATTTCCTGTTTTCCAAAGATGCACACCCCAGCAATTTCATAAGAGTGCTTGTCAGGAAGGACACAGGGCCATATTCACTTCTCACGGTCTCTCTATTACCCCCTCCCCTCTTCTTGCCCAGTTGTGCTAAGGGTGCTAGAAAGGCCTTATAGCTGCTGTTGACAATAAGCATGATAATTGGTATTCCAGTACTGACAGTGGCCTATGCATTTAGCTGTCAAAATCTCCCGTTAACACTGACCATCGTGGTGTTCGTCCATAGCAGTCTAGAGTTATGAGCATGCAGCAAGGGCATTTGATTGGCCCTGATATTGTAGTTAGTAGTATTCTCTGACACCACCATTGCAATATGCAGTAATATTAATGTAAACACTAGTGTACCAGTCTGTACATAAGCTTTTATATATTATGCAAATTAGATATAATATTTTAAAGTCATTCATTCACTCTCATATTTTTATGTTTTCATTAGCCATATGTGACCAAGTCATTTCCACTGTATTCATTAATTTTAGCTCATTCCTGCTCCATGTGTAGCATGTGCTTTCCTTTGGCATAACTGCCACTTACAATGTACACTAGTCAACAGGATTGCACAGAAGTAGTAATAATGGACTGGATGATAAAAATAAGTGACTCTCTGTGGAAGCTGTATGTTAAGGGGGCCCCCATTGGTAGCACAAAAGGCAGACCCAGCATAGACTACTCCTGCGTTCCAAGACAGTTGTGCCGCTGGGCTGCTGACATGCATGTCCTCCTGGAAGTGATGTTTCCTGTAGCAACCACAGTAATTCTATTTCTGAACAACATATTTTTCTGTTTTACTGAGGTTTTTTTAAAAAAAAAATTAAACAAACATAAGTTTTCAACTCAACTCTGATATTACTTTGACAAAGTCTTTTAAAGCAAACCTCAGATTTGGCTGTTCTTCTCCTCTATGGCAACATTCATTGCAAACATCATTAAGGATGTGAGGTCTCTCCCTTAATTAAGAACTAAAAGGCTTCATTTCCTAAAACAAAAGCATGTGGCAGGTTTTATTGATCTGGTTTATGTCGCCAGCTGAACACATTAGAAGAGATTATTGATTACTGTAGCAGTAATGAGCTCTGTTTCTTGTCAGGTAAAGCCTACATTTCTAACAAGAGCCTTTCTGAAAGTGGCCGATCTCGATGTATGCATTCCCGAAGATATATGATCAAGTAGGTTTTTAAAGACTTTATTGCCTCTGTATCATTTTTAAAAATTTAACTGTAGTCATTAGAAAGGTTATTTTCCAGTCATTATCTTGTTATAATTTCTCCTGAATGTTAATGATGCACTTAGCAATGGATGCAAAGCCAAAAGAAGTACAATATTTTAAAAATGTAAGCACATATGGCTATTACTACTCTTTAATAACCACCAACGAAAGAATGATCATTATAGTCTAATGACCAACTGCGGTTAAGTACAGTATAGGTAAATCATTACCTAATGGAATAAGCACACCCGGTTTAGGAGAATGAGTTTCAAATTATTAGTTTTTAATCTGCTTTGGTTATGTCCTAACTATAGACTCTATCCAGCCCAAAGTTAACTCTGTGGCTATTCACCTGGGATTGGTCCATGAGCCCTACTGAGCTATGGTGTGTACAGACTGCACTGTAAAAGGTGACTTGATCATGGTCTGTAAGTATTATGCAGGGAGAGGTTTTCTGATAATAAAGGGCTCTTTAATGGAGCAGACAAAAGCATAACAAGTCCCAGTGGCTGGAAGATGAAGCCAGACAAATTCAGACTGAAAATAAGATGCTGAAATGTGCAATATACCAAGCAGCTTCCAAAAGCAGTGCTGGATCCCAATGACCTCATGAGCTTCTGGCTATTCATGGCCCTCCTCTTTATTTATCAATTTAGGTATTTGACTAGGTGTCAAATACGACACAAGATGTTGAGGAGAAAACACCAACAGTATTGACCCAGGTCAACTTATTTGACATCTCACTGTTACAACCTGACTCTGTGCCCCTCCGTACAGGCATCAGTCTGTTGCAAGTGGACCCAATCACTGGGTCCTATGTGCTTCTAAGCCAACTGGGTCTGGGTAGACAGTCACCATTTCTAGTTCTGGGATGACAGGGCACACTTCCAGGCTCTGCCTTCTTGTCTGACATCCTCCCTTTGGATGTGAGATGCTGTTATTAAACTTCCTTAGACCCTGAAATCAATGGCTGGGACCTCGCAAGCCCCTTGTCACTTACACATGCTCTTCCAGGGCTTTGCTGAGGCTCTGGGTTTGTTGGTCTCGTAGTTTACCCTCTTTGGGCACAGTGTGGTAGGAAAGCAAGGAACACAGGCTTAAGCAAACTTAAGAACATTCTTATGTCATTCGAGGGAGAATAAATCACAAGTTACACCAACATAAGTGTTGATGTGGACAGCGCTATGTTAACAGGAGAGCTTCTCACTCCAATATAGCTGCTGCTGCTGCTGGTGGGGGCTGGTGTAGTTAAGCCGACAGGAAAGCTTTCTCCCATCAGCTTAGAGAAGCTACATTAGAGAACTTAATGATGGAGCTGCACTGCTGTAAACTCTCTAATGTAGCTGAGACCTACACTTCATCAGCACTTCTGCCTGTACGGAGTCCCTCTGCTCTCTGTCTCTCTCTCCTGCAAGTCTTCCTTTTATATAACGATTGACTCCTCTGCACATAGCAGGACTTTGCTCTGAAGCAGGGTCTCTGTGTCTTTGCCATGTTCTCCACTGGGATAGTCCACACCACTTTTGTTATTTATGCCCACCTGTGTAGAGAAACCATGGTGGACCACCATCTAATTCATTCACAGTGGACAGCCCCAGATGGATCTCAGTGATAGTCCTTCAACAAGTTATCAAACACCTTTCCTGAATTGGGCATTGTCTGAGGCTATTTCTACACTACAGTTTATGTTGGAATAACTTATGTCGCTCAGGGGTGTGAATAAATCACCCTCCTGAATGACATGAATTACACCAACATAAGTGCCAGTGCACACCGTGCTATGTCGACAGGAGAGCTCTGTCCCATCGGCTTAGAGCGGCTACATTAGAGAGTTGCTACATTGCTGAGGCTGTGCCACTGTAAACTTGCTAGTGTAACCATGTCCTAAATACAGTTAAATAACCTGCATTCAGGTAAGTTTAGACATGAGTTCAACACAGGAATTTTGTAATTTGATACAGGCATATCCCACTCTGTACATGTGTAGAGATTATCCAACAAAGGCAACACTGCTCTTTCCACACCATGGTCCAGTCTGAAACCAGATTGTGAGTGTGACAAACAATGAGACTCTGCACTTATACTGCTGAATCTATCTCCTGCTATCAAAAGCATTGATTGAGAGGAGCTGCTGACATGCAGCCACTTGGCAGGAGCTCCTGGTAAGGCACCAGAATGGGATTTGTTTGTACCTCTTGAACAGAACAAAGAGATGAAAGAATTTCCTCTCACGTGGATTGACACTTAAGAACATAAGAACAGCCATACAGGGTCAGACCAAAGATCCACCTAGCCCAGTATCCTGTCTTCTGACAGTGGCCGATACCAGATGCCGCAGAGGGAATGAACAGAACAGGAATAATCAAATGATCCGTCCCCTGTCACCCATTCCCAGCTTCTTGCAAACAGAGGCTAGGGACACCATCCCTGCTCATCCTGGCTAATAGGCATTGATGCACCTATCCTCCATGAACATACCTAGTTCTTTTTTTAACTGTTACAGTCATAGCCTTCACACCATCCTCTGACAAGGAGCTCTACAGGTTGACTACGTGTTGTGTGAAGAAATACGTCCTTTTGTTTGTTTTAAATCTGCTACCTATTAATTTCATTTGGTGACCCCTAGTTCTTGTGATATGAGAAGAAGTAAATAACACTTCCTTGTTTACTTTCTCTATACCAGTCATGATTTTATAGACCTCTATCATATCACCCCTTACTCATCTCTTTTCCCAGCTGAAAAGTCCCAGTTTTATTAATCTTTCCTCATACAGAAGCTGTTCCATACCCCTAATCATTTTTGTTGCCCTTTTCTGAACCTTTTCCAGTTTAAATATATCTTTTTTGAGATGTGGTGACCACATCTGCACGCAATATTCAAGATGGTGGGTATACCATGGATTTATACAGAGGCAATATGATATTTTCTGTTCTTTTATCTATTCATTCCTTAATGAGTCCCAACGTTCTGTTAACTTTTTTGACTGCTGCTTCACACTGAGTGGATGTTTTCAGAGAACTTTCCACAATGACTCCAAGATCTTTCTTGAGTGGTGACAGCTAATTTAGACCCTATCATTTTATATATATAGCTGGGATTATGTTTTCCAGTGTGCATTACTTTACATTTATCAACATTGAATTTCATCTGCCATTTTGTTGCCCAGCCACCCAGTTTTGTGAGATCCTTTTGTAGCTCTTCAGTCTGCCTGGGATTTAACTATCTTGAGGACTTTTGTATCATCTGCACTACCTCTTATCCTAAATTCAAACATATATATGAAGTACCTGGGGGAGTTGGTGAGACAGCAGAGATTCATACACCACCGGTATGGGGATAACACTCAGTTCTATGTCTTGTTCTCATCCACCGGTGACATGTGGGGCGGGGGAGGGGGCACGCAGGGTTATGTGCCCCCCGAGATTTCTGCTTTCCACTTCCAGCCAGGGATCATCAGTGCTGGGGGACTTGCAGGGAGGAGCTATCACAGTCCAGGGAACTGTCCATGGAGTGACCATGCTGCTGGGCAGCATATTGGGGCCAGACAGGGCCATTGGAGCAGGCGGTAGCAACAAATGAGGCAGGGCTGTTGCTGGCACCTGGCAATGGGGATCTGGGCTCGGAGGGAACCAGCAGATCCCATCCAACCTTCCCTGAACAGCCACAGGTGCTGGGCTCTGCAGGGGTTTCTGCGACCATGGAGTCCATCCAGAGGATGCTCAGCATGAGAGGGCGCCCCTAGCAGGAGGGGTGGTGCCACACATGGGTGCTGCCTCAGGCACAAAGACTAGGAGACAGAGCAGCCCTGTGCTCCAGGGGCTGCTATGGAGCCTGCAGGGTGGAAGTGGGCTTGAAATCACTTCCCTCTGCTCCACTCCAGTGCTTATTGAGGGGTGAAGAGGCTCCCCCATGCTGGCATTGCATGGGGCTCCAGGCAGCTTTAACACATGCAGGGATTGGCTCCTCTTGGGCAGCACCTAATTCAGGAGGTTCTTAGGCTTTCCTGGGGCATTGGCCTGGCCAGAGGCAGCAGGGGAGGAGGGAGCCCACCAGCCAGGCTGCAAAGGTTTGAGCGCTCCGGGAGGGGCTGGTTCTCTGCACAGTGTTGGGAGTGGAAAGTGACCTGCTGGCAGCAGGGCTGGAGCGGGGAGAAAGTGGGGAAGGGACAGTGATAGGAGGAGCAGGGGGAAGTGGCAGCAAAGAAGGAGGTATGCAAAGGGCCAATAGGTGGGCAGCAGAGGTGATGTGGGGTGGCCATCCGCCTCCCCCGAACCTTTAAATTGTGCCCCTCCCCACTATCAATAGTTACACCTCACCTCTATTCTCATCAAAAGCAGCCAAAGCTGTCATACAGATTTCATGATATCTAAAATACATAAGCATATGGATGGATGGAAAAAGTTGGCTCAAGCTCAGTTCAGGGAAAATGGAGGAGATGATGATTGAATAAATAATGTTCCTAGGATACCAAGTAAGATTCATCAACCAGAAATGCTTCCTTTTGCCTTTGATCATAAAGGTTACCTAGTCTGACCTCCTGCATAACACAAGGCAAAGGAAGTCATCCAGTAATTTCTACATCTGGCCTATAACTTCTGTTTGAGCTAAGCCACGGTTCTCAAATTGTGTGTTGAGACACCAGAGGGGGTCGCGGCCTCATTTTAATGTGGTCGCAAGGGCTGGCTTAGACTTGCTGGGGCCCAGGGCCAGAGGCGACACCCAAGCTCTGCTACCCAGGTCCAAAGCTGAAATTCGAGCCCCACTGCCCGGGGCAAAAACCTGAGGGCTTCAGCCTTGGGCAGTGGTGCTCAGTTTACAGTCCTCATGCCTGGGGCTGGAGCTCTTGGGCTTTGGCCTCCCTGCCTGGGGTGGTGGGACTCAGGCAGGATTTGATGCCCTCTCGTGGGGTCGTGAAGTAATTTTTGTTTTCAGAAGGGGCTCACAGTGCTATGAAGTTTGAGAACCCCTGAGCTATAGCATATCTTTTGGAAAGACACCCAGCTTGATGTAAAGACACCAAGTGATAAAGAAATCCACCAAGACTCTATACAGATTGTTAAAATTGTTTATTATCCTCACTGTTAAAAGTTTTTGCTTTACTTCTTGTCTGAATTCTTCTAGATTCAGCTTCCAGTCGTTAGAGATCTTGCCATGCCATTTTCTGCTAAATCAATAGATCAGAACTATCTTTCCCATGTAGGTACTTATAGATGGTGATGAAGTCATCTCTTAACCTTCACTTGGATAAACTAAATAGATTACATTTTTAAGTATTTTATTAAAAGGCATGCTTTCAGATTTCAAATCACATTTGTTTGAGGAGAACTTTTTATCATAAAATGATATTCATTGGCATTAATTATATTACCATTCTTTGCTGATTGCAACCCATATCAGCCTTTCCATGATTCTGCCTGAGATTTATGTCAGGCTAACCAACCTATAGTTACTGAGATCATCCTGTTTATTCTTTTTAACTGTTGGCACAACATTCATTTTTTCCAGGCCTCTGAAACTTCCACAGTGTTTCAAGAGTTGTAAATAGTCAATACAATGGTTAGAAGAGCTCCTTGGTGAATTTTTTGAATCTGAAGTTGTCATAAAAATTGCAACATACTTTTTCATTGGCAGTGGCTCACATGGTTTGGTTTCACTGAAGTTCTGATGGAACCCAGCCCCGATTTCCTGTAAGCTTGTCCACTTGGCTCTTTGATAGCCCACCTCATTGTGTATTAGTCTTTGGATACCATGGTGACAAGGTGCTGGACCAGCTTGTCTTCAGTGACTGTGGATGGGTAACGTTCCTAACAAGTGAAGGTTAGTATTTTTAAAATCTAATTTAAAAACGAAAGACAAAGATTGCTGAATCCAGGAGCAAACTGCCTCCCCATTTGTCATAAACAGATAGTTAAGGGTTAATGTCTCTTTTACCTGTAAAGGGTTAAGAACCTCAGTAAACCTGGCTGACACCTGACCAGAGGACCAATAAGGGGACAAGATACTTTCAAATCTTGATGGAGGGAAGTCCTTGTTTGTGCTCTTTGTTTCATTTGGTTGTTTGCTCTTGGGACTAAGAGGGACCAGACGTACATCCAGGCTCTCCAAATCTTTGTAAATCAGTCTCTCATGTTTCAAACTTGTAAGTAATCAGCCAGGCAAGGCGTGTTAGTCTTATGTTTGTTTTCTCAACTTGTAAATCTTTCTTTTTGCTGGAAGGATTTTTACCTCTGTTTGCTGTAACTTTGAATCTAAGGCTAGAGGGGGTTTCCTCTGGGCTATATCAATCTGAGTACACTGTAAAGTATTTTCCATCCTGATTTTACAGAGATGATTTTTACCTTTTCTTTCTTTAATTAAAACCTTTCTTTTTTAAGAACCTGATTTATTTTTTCTTGTTTTAAGATCCAAGGAGCTTGGATCTGTGTTCACCAGGGAATTGGTGAAGCCTCTGAAGGCAACCCAGGGAGGGAAAAGTTTAGAGGGGACAGGGAGTGCGCCAGACACTGAATTTCTGGCTGGTGACAGTGTTACCAGATCTAAGCTAGTAGGGGGGAAAAAACCTTGACACCATTCCTGAACAAGTGTGTAGGGTTACATTTGTCCAAGGATTTTAGTAGCTCCTAGAGGTTTCTATCGAACTAAAAAGACCAAACCAAGAATAGAAAATTGTGTGTACAGGAAGTAGAGAGGTCCTTGATCTGAGTCATTCTTCCTCTGTGCCACATCCTATCTATTTTAGGTACATATACAGCCCCAATTACCATGACATCGGAGTGCCTCACAACCTTTTATGTTTCTATCCTCACAACAACGCTGTGTATGAGGGAAATATTATCATGGCCCTTTTACAGATGGGTTACAGAGAGGTTAAGAACTTGTCCAAGGTGTCACATAGGAAGTCTTTGGCAGAGCAGGGAATTGCATACAAGTGTCCTAAGTCCCAGGCTAGGGCCCTGACCTCTAGACCATCCTTCATGTCCACATCCTGCTCTGTATGTTTCTTTATTTTCGCTATGTGTACAGCAGGCTAACCTACCCTTTGATCATTATCCTGCTTTATTGCCATAGTACAGTTTCACTAAAATGTACTTAGCCAATATCTATGCACCATTTCAACTGTGCAATCTCCATTCTGTTGTGTGTTCTCTCACAAGGGATGCAGTGAAACAATTGAGAAAACTTGAATCATTTGATGTAGTCAAGCAACCTAAAAGTTCAGAAAGATAAAATTACTTCTCAGCATGAATACACTGTGAGCTATATTTGAAAATTAAGTTTCAAATTGCAATGGTAATTAAAAACTTTATTTTCAAGTACATTTAATGTTATAATACCATGCATCTCTTGCTTCTTGTCTAATCTGTGGACTAAAAAAAGGAACATATTCTATAAATAACATAAGAAAAATCGGAGCAATACTGTGTCAGTAACACATGAAAATACAAAGTATATGACTCATTTTCATTAATTCAATGACTTACAAACACAGATTTCTCCAGGAGGTACCAGAAATCTGCATTGTGCATTAGGCTTTCTAATTTAGCTGAGAGAAGTGTAAAATCCAACTGGATGCATTCCTACAGATTCACAGAAACATCTGAGATGAACATTACAAAGTTTGGATTCTTATCTTGAACATCTTAGGCTTCTGTAGGTTTTAGCAATGGAAGTCGCATATTAGATAAGTGAGGTCAGAAATTAGCAGAGCTGAATAAAAATCAGAATTTCCACCCCACAGGAAATTTCTGACATTTCAACATTTTTTTTCATCTGAAAATAGAATGAAAAGTTGCCATTTCAATTTTTTTTCATGGAATAGAACTGCCAAAATAGTTTGATTGAAAAACATCAAAGTGTTTTGCCTCAGCATTTTTGATCAAAATGAAACATTTTGACATTCCTGAAATACAAATGTTTCATTTTGGGTTTTTTGAACCTACCCAGAACACTTTGTTTTGAATCAGCTCAACATTAAACTGCATTTTCCCCTAGTGATGCATTGCCTCATGAGAAGTAGTTAAAGAAGTCTGATTGCCCCCACTTTCCCCTAAGGCCCAGGCTCCTTGGCCAGACTAAATCTCCCATGATACACCACACATCTCTGTTAGAATGAAATCCACATTTTACTAGCGGAAATGTAGTCTTCTGGGGAGCCTGGCACATAGGGGAGATGGGGACTCTAGTTAGAGCTCCCATAAGGTAATGCACTGATAGGAAAATGCAATTTAACGTTGAACTGATTCAAAGTGAAAGTTTCTAGCCAGTTCAACATATTGAAATATTCTGATTTGGGTTGAACTGATGTGAAATAAAATATTTGGTTCTGAGTTTTCTAACAGAAAATTGAATTTTATCAGCAAATTAAAAAATTCCCCATGGAAATATGTGGAAACTGCATTTTCCATTGAAAAATAATTCCAGTGGAAAATTCCCAACCAGATCAAAACAGATTAGACCCTTGCAGACAGATGCTTTACTGGTGTACACTGTCTTATGTCCACTGTCTTTATTTACACTAAATAGGATTCTGGCCCAATATCTTTCAATTGTGTAAATGGGTAGACCTGGCTGAAAATTTTCTGATGGAAATGCAGATAGACAAAATCTAAACATTTTGTGGGAATGTATCAATTTCATCAACATTTTTTATGGGAAAGTATAAAAATATTTAATTTCAATAAGGGTAAAATGTTTCGTTTCAATAAGGTTTAGAATTTATCATTTTTACTTCTGTTATATTAAATTATAATAAAATGTGAATGGGCAGTTCAGTAGGTATGTTTATGGTCTTAAACTGAGTATAAACCACTAGGGCTATTAAAATATAGAAGATGCTTAAAATTAGAGAGAAAAAAATCTGAATAAATGAAAACAATCCTTTACAAGTCTAAAACATCTTTGGGGGCTGGAGCTGAAGGACAAACAGTGAAAATATTTGGCATTTGAGTCATTACTGTGAGAAACTGGTCAATTTATTTTAACTTCTTTTTGAAGTCTTACAGACCATAACAGATCATCAGCAAAAGGACACCATGGTAACCTGTTACCCTGGATTCCATCTGCTGTAAATCCTCTCTAAGTACTGCATTGCAACTGGAAACATTTAAAAAAAAGAAGCTTCTATTAAAAAGTGTATCTGTCAATACCAGGCAACAAGCAAGAAACTAATAAAATACTGTATCTGGATTTATGCCAGTCAACAGATTTTCTAGAAAACAATGGAAAGTGCTATTTATCTGAAACATGGAAATATTATCTATGCTATGAAAAGACAAATTCAGATATTTGTCAGATGGTAAATAATCACTTCCAGTTTTATCTCTTATATTGTTTTCAAAATGGATAAGTAATAGGCATCAGTCAGTTGTCCTGAATGGATGTCAAATCTAGACTCACTTGTCAGAAAATATGCCAAGGCACAGGACGTGCAACCACTAATCAGTGTAATAGCTGTGTTCTTCTCAAAGTCATAGACTGAGAACCCAATAATGGTTCACTGCTCTCATTACAGAAGTGTTTAAAAGTTCCAGTAATTAGGAAAATTGTGTTGCTTTATAGATTTGAAAGCATGAATGCCTTACTTGTACCAAACTAATTATTTAAACATAGCTGCTTCAAAAAAGAAACAAAGGGGAAAAGTGATTTTTTTAAAAGAGAAATTATTTGTGCAGAAAATGGCAGACTGGTGTATTATCTCTACGAAGTTGAGACACAATCTTTGTAAAAACCAAGGGCAAAATTCTGCCCTCCAAGTCTCCCTGCAGCTCCCTTATCTGCACCATGTACTTCTGTGGGATGTTCTGCGTGCATAACATTTACTGGCATCAAATGCAGCCCACTAGGTGAATAGGAAAAGAGACATTTTTCCACTTAGATGTTCAGGAAACATATCAGAATAATATATTTTATGTATTTCATATATGAGGGCCAGATTTTAATCTCATTTGCTTCTGTGGAATTCTGGGGTTACTCTATTGGCTTCAGATTTTCATAAGCTGGGAGAGAGGGAGGTAAATGAGAGAGCATTTCAAGATATTGGAAAATTGTGTACTGCTGATCATATTCATCTTAAAGATTGTTGGCTAAATTCTGCTTTCATTTACATCACCAGTGCAAAGCTGGAGTAAATCCATTGACTTGTTGTCTGAGAGCAGAATTTGGCCCTGTTGAATTCAAATAGTATAGGAACAGATTGTTTCAAAAACTAAAAACCAAAGAACATGTGAGAGGATGTAACATGCAAAGAGAAGAGTCACATGCATGTATTCTCTTTTTTCCAAATAGCACACACAGAAAGTATGCATGGGCACATTCCAATTGACCCTGAGCAGCTGGAACTCATAACGAGCTCTATCCAGCATAAGATACTGGTACACATGGCCATCTGTTCCTCAGTATCCATGACATTAAAAAATCTGCTCTGCAAGTTCACAAATCTATATATTTTATATTTTAAATTCCTCCAAAATATTGAACAAATCAGCTTTGAGTTAATTTGGGACTCCTGTGGTAAACTCTTTCCCAAATCTGGACCTTAGTGTACAAAATCTGGGTGCTTACTGTGAACCTCCCCAAGCTTATACCCAGCTTGGATCTTATTTCGCTGCCACCAGCCGAAGTTTTCCAGGGTTTCGGCCCCCTCGGGTTCCCCAAACCTTTCCTTGGGGGACCCCTCCAAGACCCAGAGCCCCTGGGTCTCCTCTATCTCATCCCCCAGCTTCCCCCCCTTTCCTGGGTTAGCCGGTGCGATGCTGTCCTATTCCCTTTGAATACAACCAGAGAGGCAATCTAGCTTCCCCGAGGCTATGCATTCAAACCTAGTCAGCTCACACAAGAGATTCACCCCTCCCTTTGTCCCGTAGCCTTTTCCCGCCCTGGGACAATAGGAAAGTAAGACACAGAGCTTGGGCTTTTCCCTCCCCCCCTAGCCTGGCACAGAAATTCCTCTCCCCTCTGCCTCACTAGGAAAAGAAACTCCCACAAGTTTTAAAAAGAAACTTTATATAAAAAGAAAGAAAATACAGAACAATAATACTGCATTAAGAAACTCAATACAGGAATATGGCTTATAAGAAAATAGGAATAAACAGTCTGATTTAAAAGATAGCCCAATTAAACCAGTCCAGCAAATCAACACCCATGTAAATACAAATCAAAGCACATCACAGCCGATTACTTTGGTTCCTTTGTACTCACACTTGATAGTAGCTTTTTGGAAAGAAGATGGAGTTAGAAGAAAAGCTTGTTTACTCACAGCCGAGGAAAACAAAAAGACCCCGAGTTTCCAGTTCCCTCCCAGACTCTTAAAAAAAAATCCAGGTCTCTGATTGGTCCTCTGGTCAGGTGTTTGGTTCCCCCTTTGTTCACCCTTTACAGGTAAAAGAAAATTAACCCTTACCTATCTACTTATGACAACTCCAATCCCATTTTCCTTAGCCAGACACAGCTCTCATTGACTGCAGGATTAGGCTTGTAAAGTGCACATTGTTGGGACTGATTGTTCCACCACAGATTTCCTGAGTGACATTGGGCTCATCACTTATTCTCTCTGTGCCTCAGTTCCCATCTGTAAAATGGGGAATATTATAACTCTCTATTTCACAAGGATGTTGTGAGGATAAATATATTAAAGACTGGGTGAGTGGGAGATATTATGGTAATAGAGGCTATGTAAGTACCTTAGACAGAAAGGGACTCTGGGCTAAAATCTGCATTCATGTGTTCCCAAGCTATTCCACTGAAGCCAATAAAGTTACGTCAGCACAACTGAGGACAGAACGTAGCCTCATCTGTTGAATGGTTTATCTGTATTTAGGAAGGAAAATAAATGCAAAGAAAAGAACACTTGCTAAAGGTGAAATAGAAAATTGGCTTCTATCCTGTGATCTAATAAGCAAAGTGTAAAAAGCCTAGCATAAGATAACAGGTATTATCTGCTTCTGTGTATCCTAGTAAAGACTCTGCTTTTTTTCCTCTGTGAGTGATTTAGTACCTTTGATTTTAATAACACTGCCAGCATTGCTAAGGGTGATTCTTGCTTTATAAGCAGGGTATTTTGGTGGTGATTAAAGGTATGTTCTTCATTGAGTAGGAGGGGTTAAAGAGTTTCCTCTGCTTGCTTTATTTATTTATAGATACACATTATAAAAGACTTAGAATTTTTACTGCTGGGTGGCTATCACATTTTTATTGTAATTCTAATCGTTAGCAGTAAGTCTAAGAATTGTATGGACATTCGAGTGTGATTTCATTAAAAGTAAGATTAGTGAAATGTATGGGATGTGTGACAGTGTGTGAAGTTAAACACATGCATACATCTTTGTAAGATAAGACCCTTAGTCTAGAACTAGTCAACATCATTTCTCACTTCCTTTCCCGCCACCAAAAACCTCAGGGTTGTTAAAATATACTAAGATTCGCAACAACGGACATTTATATCAGTACTATTTTCTTGAATGGACATAGATGTTGTCTGGCACATCATTATGGTTTCAGATGTCTGTTAGCACCTTTTGATTAAGGGTCAGTAGTTTTGTTTCAAGCTGCAGTTCTTTGTTTCAGTATAGATCATTAAGTATGACTAAAATGTCAGAAATCCATGAGCCAATGAAACCAGAGTTTTGGAACATTAATCAGCTTCTTTTGGCTTTGACTTAGAAGGCAAATTATTTTTTTTCTCAAATTTTTAATTTGCAGTGCCAAAAAGTGTGTACTATTCAAAATATGGGAGAAAATATCTAAGTAATTAAAAGTTTAAAATTGGCACAGAAACATTTTAAATAACTTCACATGTTCATTCAGTAGTCCTAGTTCCATTGCCACTTGGAATGACATAATATATTACAAAGCATCTCGTTAAAGACCTACACAACCTTACCAGAAAGTGTACTGAGCAAATTGGGTTGCCTCAGGACAGTAGTCCAGTACCAGGGCTGCATTAGAGCACCCTTGCACAATATAAAGCTGCTTTGTAGCCAGCTTAACTAGCCACACTATCCCCCCTGCTATAGCGGGATCCTCAGATGGCACAGATCAACTATAATGGCCAATGTCACCTCCTACATCTTGTGAATGGTACAGTTGTGGCTGAGGGAAAAGAGGCTGAGGTCAGGAAATTGCTGGCTGCTATACCAGCTTCTAGGGCCATACACAGTTGGTGTAAGCTGTAGAAACATTTAGGGCTGCTCTCTGTTCTCATGGACATGGAGGAGCAGAGAATAGCTATAGTGCAATGCATTCCACATTGACATTTTTGGAACAACACACTTTGACTTTTCATTTTGAACCAACTTTGTGTTTTGACTATTTTTAATATTATAAATGTTCAAATTAAACGTCGAAACTGGCAGGAAACATTTGTGTTTTATTGAAACAAAGCATTTTGATTGGTCCTTGGTGAATTTTTTTTCTTAATTTCATTTCATGAAAAATTTTCAAAAAAAAAAATCCATTTTCATTCCTAATTGGAACAAAACCCAATTTGGACATGCCAGCATTTCCCATGCCAGCATTTCCCATGGAATGGAAATTCCGAGTTTCAACCAGCTCTAAATCACACCCCTTGGTCACACAACCCTTACACAGGTGGCTGGAAGCAAAGCTATTGTAGAGGTCTTATGTTGGCTCTACACCAGATGGAAAGGTGTAGGGGCATTTCTACCTCCTTTACACTCCTTTTACATCACCAGAGAAGCATAAAAGAGGCCTTAGTGTAAGTGAGAATTGGACTCTCAAAGTTGAAGATGAAACTTCACTCTTAACTAATCTGATTATGCCTAGGTATTGTGTTGCAGTATCTTGGCATAAAGCAGGAGGCTGAGGTTGGAGCTTTGAGCATGTGCCTCAAGAGGTCAGTATCTGTCTGGTTTCCACCACAGGAAACAAACCTTGGACCACCTCAGACAAAAATGAGTTTCTGAAGTTGGGCAAAGGTGGACTTCTTCAGTGAAATAATTGCCATAGTGTTTGTGATGCTGGCTGAGCAAGTGCCAGCTCTTGCCAAGGCTTTCGGCAAATTTATTGCTGGAAACCAGTCTGTCTCACCTGTGTGTTAGTAAGGTTAAGAAGGGTATTGAGTTTATTACAATATGTTTAGTGTTTAGACTTTATGAAATGCTTGTAAGTTGTTGCATGTGTTAATCTCACTTATCTTCATCACATGCTATAAGGTAATATTTAAGTTTTTGCTTTATTATCACTGTCAAAAAAATGGTTGCTCTGAAACTGTGAACTGTCAGGAGGGATCATCTCCTGCCCATCAAGAAGGCCTATCAGAACTAAATGAGGCATTTTGGAACATCACAAAGCAAAGACTTTGTTAATTGTCCCTTCACACCAATGAAGAGGCTACATGCAAAAGGGCTCATCCCCTCAGCTTGAGAAAAAAATAAAAATAGCTGACAAGAAATTTTTTCATCCCTCTCTTGGCTGTTTGGACTCTCGCATGGCTGGAACAACAAAAACAACAACAAAAGCAGAAGTCCCCAGGATCAACCTGGGTTAGTCCTAGAAGACACTCAGAGCTGACAGATTACTACAACTCTGTCACCTTTTAAAACTATAGATTGTAACACATATACGTTTGCTTGTTTTAATCTTATAATAACTCTCATTTCTTTTTCCTAGTTCATAAACCTATTATAGGAGTGGCTGCAAGCATTGTCTTTGGTGAGAGGTCTAAGATACAAATTGGCTTGGGGTGAGTGACTGGAATCTCTTGGACTAGAAGCAACCTGAATCTTTCGGGATCTTTAATATACAGCAACCAGTGCTGGCGCTAGACATAAACAGACTAACCCATTGCTTAGGGCCCAACCAGCTTGAGGGGTCCCTCTGTTAATTTATTAGTATGTGTTGAGAAGGGAGGGGGGATATTCTTGCTTAGGGTTCCCAATGGGCTAGCACAGCCTCTCATAGCAACCAACTATCACTAAGTCAAGCTTGCCTGGATGGCGATATAGACTGGAGTGCCCAAGGGAACTGGGACTCCATGGTAAGACTGTTTTAGTGCTTTAGGAGTTTGCATTTGTTACTGAGTTGATGAAATTTAATTATAGAACACACAGCCAGTGGAGAGTGTCTGCCCTGCTTCTTCCCAGTCTGCCCTGAGGGTGGCACTCATGATTGTGAACCACTCCAGATAGCATGACCGTGTTTACCAGTCTGGTTGATATATTGACATTCTCATCATTGCTGTGTCATATTGCTAGCATACCCATAGTTCAAACTCTATCAGCCATGCCCAAAGATGCTCTGCAGACTAGAATGTGGGTTGAGTCTCAGAGGGGAGGGGATGTTATTGTTCAAAAATCAAGTAGTAGGATACATATTACATTGCCCTTCACAAACTAAAACAAAACTGGGTTACAGAAGGCATTTTTGCAATGTCCATTTCTGCTGAGACTGTTTTTGATCTTTGAGTAGCACAGAAATCATCAGGTCATTCAGTAGCTATGAAAAGTTTATCATCATCATGAATCATGTGACATTTATGCAGTTTAAATTTGAGGACTTATCTAAGTCACCGAATATCCAAATGCAGACAGCTCTAAATCTATAGCATTCATGAAAATGGAGAGGTAACATTCACTTAGTGCTTTGAATTTTTCTTTTGAAAATTAATCCTCTGTCTAAGGGAATTTTCCCTGTCCAAGGGCTAGATGATGTCATAGATGATTTTCATGAATGCTAGAGGAAGTCAAAAGTAGATTAAGGGTAAGGGCCAGATTTTCAGAAGGGCTCAACATGCAGCAGCTTCCTTTGAAAGCAATAGGAGGTGCTGCAGGCTGACAAACTGAGATGTAGAGGTGACATGATTTGCCCATGGCTATCCAGCAGGCAAGAAACAGAACCTAGGTCTCCAGACTCCTTGTCAGGTACACTAGCTGCTAGTCCAAACTACCATGAAATACCTTTTACTGTTGTTATTAAGACGAGATAAAGACCTGTCCTGTATTCAGCAGAAAGATCAGCCTTTGATGATAGGTAAAGCACATCGCATTAAAATAAAATTCCCACTAAAACATCTCAAAAATTCAAAACAAAGTAATATCTCTTTTTTGGTGGCGGGGAGGTTAATTCTCTTGTCCCCAGCACTGTAAATATCTCTGCTTTTCCAGATTCCTGTCTGGGAGCTGGATTGGAAGCACCTTCACTGCAAGAGGAAGAGGTACATCGTTCTTGCAGCATTCCTGCATTGTGTAGAGCTGGAAACCTCTCAAGAAAGCATGGTCTCTTCAGCGAAATTAGGGTGGAAGTCTTGTGAGATTTAGCTAAATCTTCAGAGTGAGTGTCTGAAATTTTGACAGCTTTTCAGATCAAAACCAATTTTCTGAGCCTTTTGAAATTAGTTCATCATTAATTACAGAGCTTTTTGATATCTGCTTCTGTCAGACTCTGCTCTGCCTGCCTGCAGCACTGATCAGGAATTAGCAGAAGTAACAGCTCTGATAGTTCACTCAGGAACATGTGCCTCACAGGTAGTGCCAATTTAACACAGTAGTTGAACAGGTGGACCATCTGGCTATATTAGTAGAAGTGGGATGAAAACTTTTATACCAGCTATTTAAATACAGTAGGAGAGATAGAGACTGGCTAACAAATCTGATTCTGATCTTGTATCGGGAGTAATTCCAGTGAAATCAACAGAATCACACCAATATAAAACTCACAGAAATAAAAGCAAAATCAGAACCCTGGAGATCAGCTGATGGAATCCCTATATAAAAATTATGATGCCCTTCACTGAATATTTTAAGATTAAGTAACTAATTATTTGAAATACGGGCAGAAAGGAAAACAGATTGTTATAAAGTATTACATTTAAACAGGTTACCAATGGGAATATATGGAGTCTGCCTTTCTTTTCACACTAGCTTTATTATTATCAACTATTATTATTATTTGCATTACAGTAGCACGGAGCAGCCTCACACATAGTGAGAGACAATCCCTGCCACAAAGATCTGTCTACACTGCAATTAAAAACCTGTGGCTGGCCCATCAGCAGACTCAGGTTCGGTCGAAGAGATCCTCGCAAGAATCCAAGAGCTCGGGCTCCAGCCTGAGCCTAAATGTCTACACTGCAGTTAAACATCCTCTTAGCCCCATAGCCCGAGGCACATGACTCAGCCCAGCTGCAGGTGTTTAACTGCAGTATAGATGTACCCAAAGAACTTAAAACCTTAAATAGACAGGAGGGAAAACAGGCTATAAGAGGGGAAGTGATTCACCTAAGATTACACTACAGGACACTACCAGAGCTGGGATTAGAACCCAGGTCTCCTAAATATACTACTCTAGTGTTCTAGCCACTTGGCTTCACTGCTTCTCCAGTCACATGTATGGTGTAAATCCTTTGCCTTTCATGGAGTTAAGCCCAGTTTATACCAGTGCATGTAAGAGGAGATTCAGCTTTTTGGGGTAGGGACCGTGTTTTCATATGTGTTTATGCCATGCCTAGTCCAGTGGGGGCCTGATCCTTATTGACCTCTCTGGCTGCTCCTGTGATGCTACTAAAATATAATTCATAATAGTTTCCTTCAGTGCACCAGTCTGTTAAATCATTTGCAGAAAACTGCTTCTTTTGATTTAAACCAACCACATTGACAGCAAGCCAAAATGACATCTTGAACAGTTCAGTATCCATACTACATATACCCTTGAGTCTGCTTGTGCATCTGTTTTATATTTAGAGGGTGTTGAATTGTTGATTTTTTTACAAACAACTTTGAATATATTTAAACAGGCAAGAAGATAAACCATGACACAATTGCAATATTACAGTGCTCGATGGAGCCTTTTGTAGCATTATCACTAGATGATGAAAATGTCTTTGATAGCATTGACTGAGATTCTCTCTTTACAGTCTTTGAGAGAATGGGATTATGTGACCACTTTAGCCATTGGATTAAACTGCTTTGCACGAAAACATCTTCCATGTTTATCACCAATAACTGTATTTGGGAACCATTCTCATGACAAAAATTACATTACAAATGTAAATCCTCTGCCAAGGCATGGAGGCTATTATAATGGACTGGAGGACCTGGCAGTGAAGGAAAGGAGCACACAATAGTTGGCAGCCCTGGGGGAAAAAATTAGTGTATTTGGGACAGTTTCCTATGGCTGAACTAAAGATCCTTGCAGCAAGCCTGGATGATAGGTGGGAGATAAATCCATGTGTATTTTGCAGACAGATGTCCATCTCCCTTCCACTTGCTCCCCAGCCAGGGGTACCTAACTCCACAGAGGCCCTGGAGCAGGTAAGTAGATGCTGTGGAAATAGATGATCCCACCATGTTCCCCAGTACAGAGGACAGCTTTGAGATAGGTCACTTCTGTGCTACTAATACCAAAGCCCAGTATCACAATAATATAACGAACGCAAAACATGCTTCCAAGAAAGGTAACGAAAAGGAACAAGACAAGAATAGGGCTAGATCCTGGAGGCTCGCAAGAACCAGAATTCTGCCACCTCTCAGATGCCAGAACAGGACAATGGTATCTGAAAAAGGAGCAACAATATGTATTTAAAGAGATGCCCACAAAAATGGCTGCACTTAAAATGTTCCTTACTGGTTTGGAAGTTCCTCCTGGAACTGGCCAAAATATTTTCTTTGAAATGTTTATTTGAGGAAAAATGCTTTTTTTGTTAAAGTGAGAATTAACACAGGAAATGTTTTTTGATGCATAGCTTTAGGTGTAGGTAAGGTATAAGTTAGAGCCCTAATGCAAGAAGCCCACAGGTCTCAAATCTTGAGACAAAGTTTAGTCAAAGTTGAAGCATAAGGATCCAACACCCTTAGCATAAGTTTCAACATAAGTAGCTGAGCGGGAGGAGCCTGGATCACAAGATATCATGAGATAAAATTCTGTCATAAACAAGTATAAATACATTGTCACCAGGTAACTACAAAATACCAGTTAGTGCTAGTTTTGGATATTTTAGGATAGGAACATCAGCAGATGTATAACTGCAAGAATGCTATGGCAACCTGCTGACATATATGCTAATAAGTTTGAGATAAATGATATATTAGCCTATGAGAAGAAAGCACCCCAACTTTATTTTTCAGAATGAAGAGAGGTAAATAGTGGCGTGTGTCGGGCGTCTGTACTGGGACCAGTCCTATTCAACATTTTCATAAACAATCAGATAAAAGGGGTAAACAGTGAGGTGGCAAAATCTGCAGACGATACAAAATTACTCAAGAGTTAAGCCCAAAGAAGACTGCAATGAGTTACAAAGGGACCTCACAAAATGGGGTGATTGGGCAGCAAAATGGCAGATGAAATTCATTGTTGATAAATGCAAAGTAACGCACACTTGAAACCATAATCCGAACTATACATAGAACATGATAAATTAGCTGTTACCACTCAAAAAGAGATCTTGGTGTCATTGTGGACAGTTCTCTGAAAACATCTGCTCAATGTTCAGTGGCAGTCAAAAAGCTAATAGGATGTTATGAACCATTAGGAAAGGGATAGAAAATAAAATAGAAAATATCATAATTCCTTTATCTAAATCCATGCCCACATTTTAAATACTGCATGCAGATCTGGTGGCCCCATCTCAAAAAAGATATATTGGAATTGGAAAAGGTAGAGAGAAGGGCAACCAAAATTATTAGCTGTATGGAACAGCTTCCATATGAGAGGAGATTAAAAAGACTGGGACTTTTCAGCTTGGAAAAAAGACAACTAAGGGGTGATATGATAGAGGTCTATAAAATCATGATGGGTGGAGAAAGTGAATGAGGAAATTTTATTTCTTCCTTCACATAACACAAGAACTAGGGGTCACCCAATGAAATTAATAGACAGCCAGGTATAAAACAAACTAAAGGAAGTACTTTGTCACACAACGCACAGTCAACCTGTGGAACTCTTTTCCAGGGGATGTTGTGAAAACCAAAACTAAAAGAGGGTTCAAAAAATAACTAGATATGTTCCTGTAGGATAGGTCCATCAATGGCTATTAGCCAGGATGGGCAGGGATGCAAAACCATGCTCTGAGCGTCCCTAGCATCTGTTTGCTAGAAGCTGGGAGTGGATGACAAGGGACGGCTCACTTGATGAGTGTCTATTCTGTTCATTCCCTCTGAAGCACCTATTGTTGGTTACTATGGGAAGACAGGATACTGGGTTAGGTGGACCATTGATCTGACCTAATATGGCTGTTCTTATGTACTTGTTCTTATTAAGGAGAGGCAGTTTAGATATGGATGATGGAGGACAGACATCTTCATGAATATTCATGAATGCCATGTAAACCTATAAGAGAGCTAACCATGATTTAGATCATTGGGATCTTCTTGGCATGCCAGAGATAGGACCATTTGTGGATCTCCTGCTGTATCACTTTTAAGGTCTTCACAGTGGAAGGTATAAATATATGGATGCTCAGACTCTGGCCATTTTGATCATTCTATATTATCTCTACCTACTTTGCTGGGTCAGAGTGTTTGTTCTTTTGCTAACTGTGCTAATAAACACATTACAATGGGGTGGTCAGTAGGCAGACCGTGGGCCTAATCCAGACTACAAGATGCTTTTGACCAGACCCTGAAATCTTTTTATTTACTCATTGTTATCATTATCGGTTTTTTTGTTGTTTGATTGTTTTCCATGTACCTTGACTCTACCTTGACCAAGAAATTTGGATCTTGACAAAAAATAATTGACTACCCCTTCATTACAAGGTCAGAAGGCCTTTTCTAAGTGCGATTGTCTCTCTCATGTGCACTGAAGTTCTTGTAATAATTCTAATACTTGTGGGTCTGATTACGAGACAGGATCCTGCCAGACCTCA
Source organism: Chelonoidis abingdonii (assembly GCF_003597395.2). Taxonomy (NCBI): domain Eukaryota; kingdom Metazoa; phylum Chordata; order Testudines; family Testudinidae; genus Chelonoidis; species Chelonoidis abingdonii. Next base: position 344,787,635 of record NC_133769.1, read on the forward strand.
GAAGGTTAATTGGGTTTACTAGCTGATCAATATAAAGAATATGAATATGCAATCAATAGATCTGCCAACAAATCCAATATATATATCGGGTGGGTTGGATTTCTGTTGTTGAAAAACCCAAGATGTTGCTTGCTTTTTTGGGGGAGGGGAGGAGCAATGGAAAACTGTCCGATAAAGAAAACATTTTCAGCAACTCCTCCAATTTTTGCCTGGCTGAACTTTTTCATTTTTTGGTTGCCAAAACAAGAATGTTTTCTATTTTGGCAAAAAAAAATAAAAACAGAAAAAATGCTATAGAAAAATTTTCATGAAAACAAACCGTAAAAACGTATTCACTAAATTGTTCATGGTTTAAAAAAAATCCAACCAACACTAATTAACAAGAAATTTCCTATATATCAGAATAGTGAATGCTAGTGGAACCAGTAATTACTCCCAACATATTTTTAAGTGACCCTAGTGTAGTTGTAGTCTAAAGATTGTCTAATCAGTCCATGGTGTGTGTTCCCTGTTTTCCTCCTATATCTCAAAATTCTCCTCTTGTTCTTACTGAATGTAACTGGATACATTCTTCAGTAGTCTTGAATGTCTTGTACACAATTTGCTGAAGATAGGTTTGGTTTGGTTATTTGGTTTCCCAGATTGCCAGTTGGCATTTTGATGCATTTGTTATGGATTAAGGTGGGTTGAATATTTCCAGTCTTCTCCCCTCTTTGGTATCATTCAAAAAATGAGTTTCCTCCTGGCCAGCTAGCTTTAGGTGATTGTAAAAAAATATTACGTCTGTCAACCGATTTCAAAGTAGATACTAAGATTGCTTTGACAGTGGAGCTCCTGGATTTATATGAAAATTCCTCTTTCCCTTTTTGCAAGGCAAAAGATATTTATAGAATAGGCAGGGTAATATGGAGAACAAATTCATAGCACAAAATATCCATATACTGGGAATGCCTGAAGGCTTAGAAGCTATCTATTTTTTAAAGAATAGATTTCTGAGCTCTTAAGACAGATATTTCCTCTGGGTTTTAAAATAGCTACAGGAAGATGTCTAAAGGTTTTCACTTTACCAGTATATGAGAAATCCAGAGTAGTGCTAATGAGGTGTTAGACACTTGAAGAAAGGGGAGGAATTTGTGCTATTGGAAAAGAAAAAGACCTGATATTCTGATATTCCTTGTTGCTTTTAACTCTCATTTAACCTGTGCTTGTCCAAGAGATTAAAAAAACACAGACTGAGTTAGGATTAAATTTCTCTCCAATTCCACAAACAGGGAGTTACTAAAGGCCCCAGGATACACAGTTTGAATATTAGGAGGAGGCAAAGTATTTTGATTGAAAGACCAGATCAAAAGCCAGTGAAAAGATTCCTACTGGCCTGCCAACTAATTATGTGAACAAATATTATCACCCACATATTAAATATATTTCTGGACTGTGATGCTGTCCATACAAACAAGATTTATGAAATGAAAATTAAGTATTGGGGTGGGGGACTGGGGAGAATATCAATGTAGGTTATTAAGGTGAGAAATAACTGGCATTCATAGATAAGCAGATCTACTGGAAATAGTGTGTGTATTGTAAACTGAGTCTAGTAAGCTGCTTGGTGTACCTTACCCGACTTTACCAAATCTAGTGTCCTAAACTATTTCATAATATTTCACAAAATTCTTCATTCCTTTACTGTTTCCTAGTAACACTGTACTTTGTAAAAAGAACAAGAATACTTCTGGCACCTTAGAGACTAAAAAATGTATTTAAGCATAAGTTTTTGTGGGCTACAGTCCACTCCACTGGATGCATGCAGTGGAATACAGTAGATAGATAGATAAATAGAGAACATGAAACATATCACCAGCAACCACACAACAAAAACACTAACCCAGGAACCTATCCTTGCAACAAAGCCCATTGCCAACTCTGTCCATTTATATATTCAGAGGATACCATCATAGGACCTAATCACATCAGCCACACTATCAGAGGCTCGTTCACCTGCACATCTACTAATGTGATATATGCCATCATGAGCCAGCAATGCTCCTCTGCCATGTACATTGGCCAAACCAGACAGTCTCTACATAAAAGAATAAATGGACACAAATCACATGTCAAGAATTATAACATTCAAAAACCAGTTGGAGAACACTTCAACCTCCCTGGCCACTTGATTACAGTTGCAATATTACAATAAAAGTCGCAATATTACAATAAAAAACTCCAACGAGAGACTGCTGAATTGGAATTAATTTGCAAATTAGACACCACTAAATTAGGCTTGAATAAAGACTGGGAGTGGATGGGCCATTACACAAAGTAAAACTATTTCCCCATGCTTTCCCCCACCCCCTAGGTTCCTTACATCTTCTTGTCAATTGCTGGAAACTGTACTTTGTATACTCCCTGTATACTATTGTTAACCTCAGGCATTCAATAATCAAGAATCAGGCCTCAAATATAGTGAGTTTGACTTTAAAAATGAAGAGATTTTAAAAAGTAATAAAGGTTGGACTCTTTTTCTTTGTCTCCTGTTGTTGGAATGTTTAGCACTCACATTTTCAAGCTTTCCTCTACAACTATGAGGCTGCAAACATACTTTTTCAAATTAAAGCTTAGTTTCTCTGGTAATAACCTGATTCAATCAGCTCACCTTTAAAGAAAAACATCAACTGTCATGGGACTCGCAATAAAATGAGAGTTGGCAACAGTGAGTAGTACCATTTGAGTCATAAAATAATACAGTACCTATCCAAGGTTAGCGGCTACCTCCCTTGATCTATATTTGAAATGTAATCTACCTACATAATCACAAGACCCAGTTCACTTAATTTGATCCTCTGTTTAATTTGATTAGAACATCAGAGACGAAGGTATTTCTAGTTAAAAATCATTCAAGCAGGGTTTATTTGAGTAATTTGAAGCAGTACAGGTTATTAGAATGCAGGAAAACAAATCTGTCAAAATTAAGGAATCTAGTGAGTAAGGTGAAATGGGAGGAAGTAGTAAAATCTATCAGTGTTGACAAACACTGGGAAATCTTAGACCACTCTAGGTAAGGTCCACGAGACTACAATTCACTAAAAAAACAAGTATGGAAAAAACAAGAGCCAGCCAATGTGATATCGTAAGAGTGCTCCCCTCTCTGTTCAAGTCAGATTACGTCTGCTTCCTCCTCCATGCTGCCTGCACCAGCAGGGAGAACATTGACATCACAGAACAGACAGTAACCCTGCACTCAGTTCCTGTGTGCAGCAGTCCTGACTGCCAGGATGATCCATTACAGGGAAAGTCCTGCTTAGCCCCTTACAGTCCCAGAGCATGCTCAGTGTAGAAGGAATCGTCAGAGAATCTAGCTGACAAACTCTAATAAATCTCTAATGAGCATGTGAAAACTAAGGGCTGGTCTACACTAGGGGAGGGGATCGATCTAAGATACGCAACTTCAGCTACGTGAATAACGTAGCTGAAGTCAAAGTATCTTAGATCGAATTACTTACCGTCCTCACAGCACGGGATTGACATCCGCGGCGCCCCTGTCAACTCTGCTACCGCCGTTCATGTTGGTGGAGTCCCGGAGTCGACAGCAGCGCGTTCGGTGATCGATATATCGCGTCTAGATGAGACGCGATATATCGATCCCCAAGAAATCGATTGCTACCTGCCGATACGGCGGGTAGTGAAGACATAGCCATAGATTGTCAGGGATCTTTAACATAGCCAACTTAAGCAGATTTCCATGGGGACAGCAAAAGGCATATCCCTGATACTAGGATGACAGCCCTGCCAAATTTCAAGAGCCTGTTCTACAGCATAAATGTGCTAGAGCTTCTCAATGAAACAGTTGTATGGATATTTTAACATGGGCAAACCAATGTATTTTTCCCTAACATCATTCAAAGAAATGGCTGAAGTGTTCTTGGTGAAAATTTTCCCCCAAAATTTCAGACTGAGGCAGCTACTTGTCATGGAAATCTTTCAACCAAATGGTTAGTCTGGCAAAGTTGTATAAGCAACTGCAAACAGGGTCTTATAATGGAAAGTGTCAAGTGATCTTAACTAGAAGCATGACTATCTGTGCCACCTGTAATATATGTTTCCAAACAAAAAAAGGTATTAAAAAAAGAATTATTATAAGAGGGTGTTTCAGTGGAGTCCAACTAATAACCCAGAACAAAGGTCAGACTTTCTTTACAAAGTTCTTCACCTTTTAAAAACTCAAATCCCAACATCTCTGAAAATGAGCAGTTAAAAGATCCAGCCGTTCCCCGCACTGTACAATATTTCATCACTCCCAATTCCCTGTGTGACCTACACTACCAAATTGACCTTAACTTAGCACCCTCCAATTTACAGAAATAGAAGTTCAGAATAAATGTTTAAGCTTTTATAAGGTCCCATCACCAGTTCAAGAGAGAGATTCCATCATCTACTAACTTATCATTTTGATCTTTGTATATATTTTGACCCCACCCAGGGACAATGAGGAGAAGGTTGGGTCCCTTATCTATTCATTTCCACTTTTTCAAATTCTGGGATTTTGAAGTGTTTTGGGGTGTTAACTGGACTCAGTTGTTTGCAAGAAAAGTTTTTTTGTTAAGAGAATTTCGCAGATCTGAAATTAACATCCAAGTTCTAAATTGTGTTAGTGTACATGGTCCCTACAGAAAAGAAGCCCTATTCTAACTGATCTTATTTATAGCCATCAAAGCAGGGTTTTCTTCCTGCAGACTTTAGCAAGTCTACCAATGGGAGGGAGTTATCCCTTGTTAGGATATTAGATTATGAGTGACCGATGAAATATGGAGGTGTTCAGATACTATGCTAATGAGAGTCACGTATGTATCCTGATAGATATCCACATGGAACATTTTAAGCTCTTAACATTTGATAATTAGACTGTTTTAAATGTTCAATGTCAACATTTAGTTCAAAAATATTACTCGTGCATAAATGCTTGCAGGCCTATGTTTATGTGTTTACATTTGAGACAGAGAGATACACAGATGTTGTCATCATCATAGAATTTATTTACAAGATGTTTTGCTTTGCACTGTTTGCATATGAATTGTGTATGCCATTCAAATAGTAAGTAAATCAAGAAAGGAGAATTAAGCAATTACTGTTTCCTTTTTCTCCTATCTTCACTGCTTTTCCGAGCAATTTCTGCCAGCTAATTTATGTCTGCTACATGGAAAATTGTTTTAAAAACATGTGGTCAAGGAAACTGGAAACTTCACATATTACATCATATACAGTTGTGATAGTAACTATGTGCCATGATTTTGGAAATCGAAAGACTGTATTAAACATGTGTCTGGCTCTTTGCCATATTTTACTTATAAGAATGTGTACTTATAGATGCTACCTATCCCCTTTACCAAATTAACTCCAGCAATTCATTTGCCTAAACAATGTTTCAATATGAGCATAGAATTTGGAGATGGAAAAAACTTTCAGATAATCTTGTTCATTTCCCTGGAAGCAAAATATCATTCCCTACAACACTAAATAATTTAAAGTACCTTGTTCATGTACTCATAAATAACTCCAGTAACGGGGCTCTTACCACTTCACTTGAGATATTATTCCATATTCTCTAGCATTTAGGACTACATGGGTGGAATTCAAACTCAAGCAGAGGACCATCTTAAAACCTATATACCACTTACATCTTCCTTAAGCCCTATTTTGAAGGTATTATCACTTGACCTTCTGCACATGGCTGAATTTCAGCCCAATGTGATAAACGCAGATGGGGAATCCTAAAGAAATTCCTGCTGAGTCTAAAAACTGAATACAACATGAAAATCTCAATATATTTCTAAAATTCGACCTTTCCATTTCATAGTGGAGAAAAGACCCCTACAGTTTGAACTAATAAATCTTTCAAAGAGCCTTTCTAACCTTAGCACCTCTAACACTGCTCCTTGTTCACTATGAAACAGCTTTCTGGATACATACCATGTCACGTATGACCTCCAGGCAAATGCTTTCAAAATGTGCATTTATTTCAAAGGTAGGGGATTTCTGTGCGATGTGAAAATGGATGCCTCTGGTGTAAAGGAGCGAGAGCAGAGTGAAAATACATTGTGTGGCTGAGTGAGTTAAAGGTATGTGGTGGGAAAATGTATTCCTGGGGGTTTTGCATGGGGCACACACATTGGATTAAATTGCCATTCCGTCAAAAGCATAATGTATAAAACTATGGTCAAGGATCCAGAAGGAATCAATCCTTGACATCTCCACAAAGGTTATCAAATCAAGCATATATAGAAGAGCTTGGACCTGTACAGGTGAAAAATGCTAAGTATTATTATTAGGAGAAGCAATAATAGTTATATTCTAAGGGAATAATTGCTCACCTCCTCATGTCCCAGACATTGGATCAGCTTGTCCTTTGCAGCCTAAACATTACTCGAGGATACTATTTAGAGCTAAATCTTGGATCTGGACCATTAAGAAACTAATTGGTATTTCTCCAAGTAATATTATCTGGCATGCAGTTCAGATGTATGAATTATTTTCTTCAGCTACATTTGAAAATGTTTAGCCTCTTCAGAGCTATTTACATAGGAAGTAATTTACCATTATTAAATAATTTTTCCAACTTTCATTGCTGCTAAAGGAGGCACTGATGAACAGTGGATAAAGCAGGGGACATATGTGGAAGCCAAGGTTCCTTGGTTCAAATCTTGCCTCTGCCTCTGTGAGGAATTGCACAAGTCACTTAGGTAAGAATTGTCAGATGTGGTTTATAAATTTCTATTTCTCCATTTTTTTACTTTAGACATATCAGTCCAGAGTTCAAAAAGAATTTAGTAGAGCTGGCCAGGAAAGGAATTTCAGTGCAGTTAAAAAAAACTGAGTTTTTGGAAAATGTTTCCATCCTGAATTGGGACGTAAACCCCAAAATTCAAAATTTTCCATAGTGCCTAAAATTCTGGAATATTTTGTTTCCGGATCACTGCCTGCCTGCTTGGTGAGCTGCAACAGACCCTGGAGCCTGGAAACCCAGGCTTCCCCACAGCTTGCCTCACAGGCTGTTACAGAACAGGGTTGCTCTGGACAGTTCTGTGATAACAAATCAAAAGTGTCAGAGAACAGTGAAATTTTGCTCAGAAAATTCTGATATTGTGGAAAGTGAATTTTTTCACTGGAAAATCATTCTGACTGAAAATTCTCAGGCAGCTCTAGTATCGAGGTGTTGCTTCACTCAGCATTATAAGGCCTCAGTGACTTGGATGGCTAAGTCCCATTTTCAGAAGAGACTTAGGCTCCTCAATCTCATGAAATGACAATGGGACGTAGGTGCCTACATGCTTAAATCCCACTGATTTTGGCAATTTATGAGCAAATGATATATATGTTTTATGAAGCAGTTGAATGTGCTTTTCGTTAAGAAACCATGATAACTACACATCACAAGGTGATAGTACTATCTCCGAAACAGTGAACGTTGAATACAAATCAACAGGGATATATTGCCTCTTTCTGTACAGTTCAAATAAAAATTTATTAAGCACACGCTGGTTCTGTACAAGACAAAAGGAGGCATGTGAGCTTGATCCTCAGCTGGTGTAAATCAGTCTCACTTCATTGATTTACAGACTCAGTGGGCCTAAAGTGAGTTCACCACTGAGTCTCCACTGCTTTGCATTGTCTGTCATCATTTGCACCCTTCCATGAAGCCTTTGACGCCCATGTTTTACAAACGTAAGTGACTACATGAGGGTGTAAAGCAGTGGAGAATCAGACTAATGGTCCCTGTCCCAATAAACTTACATTCTAAATTAGATAGCAGAATATGCATTGGGAGGCAGACAGCAGTGCTAACTTCTTCTAGATATAATCTTCATCCTCTTCTTCAGAAAATGTACAAAGATTAAAGACAAATGTTTATTTATTTTTTAAAAAGAGGATACGCATTCTAAACTTAAAACCATTCTTGACAACCTGCTGAGCTCGTAACTGTGGAGAGTTACATCAAGTCTGCCTGGTAGGTATTGGCAGAGAGACACGCTGAAAACCCCAAAAGCACAAGCATGCAGGTGTTCACTGACTAAAGATACCCAAGTGCTCAAAACAGTTCCTTATATGGCAAGGAAAGGTCATGGCAGAGGTAAGCATAAAAGAGGCAGAGGTTTTAGCAGGGAAATTAGAGGGCAATTATTGGGCCAAGACCGAGACCAGAACTGCCCCCCTGGGAAGGGGGAGGGCTGATGATTACAATAAAAGGGAAACAGAAAAGGATCTTGGAGCTCACTCCTCAGGATGTGAGGGAGGTAAACAAGTGATACTGCTTTGCTTTCAGTTCTGGCTGAGTCCCTGCTACAATAGATATTAATCTCGTAACCTAAGACTCTAGTTTCTGTGTGGTCCTGTGTGTCGGCTTGGCAAACTGAACAATAGCAGGGATCCTGGGCATCCCCAAAAGTAGCACAATTTCTTCTCACTGCAGTAAAGTACATTACTAACATTAGAATAAGCCACCCCAATCTGATTTTCAATTTAACAGAAAATCATGTTATGAAAACAAAGAATATCACATAACGTGGGTTTGTTCTCATTTTCAGCACTGGCTTTAATCCTTTCCCTGACAAAGACATCCCTGTGCTGAAGAAATGTGGTGGTTTGGGATTTTTTCCCTTCAAAACCTGGTAGCAATGCGCTAGCTTCTGCTGTCAAGTACACTTGTGTACCAGAGGGAGAAATCCTGCAGGGTACTGTGTGCCTCCTGCATTGTCTTTAATTAGACTGCTCATAGGACTGGAGATCCACACAGGATAGGGTAAACCAAACAGGCATTTTATTAACAAGGCTTTCAAATATGCACTTTGCTCTCAGCAGCATAGCTCAGCACGCACCTCTTCAGAGTGAGCCGGTACCTCAGAGTGACTTCCTGTGCCTCTCTTAGAGGGACCATGCATGAATACAATGTACCTCCTAGCAAGTACTGTGCACGCAATGTTTTTTGATGTAAAATGCGCTCATCACCTGATAGGATTGAGCCCTGAGAGCAGAATATGGTCATATGTCCTTTGTCAGGTGCCCTAGTCAAACTGTCATTTTTTTACCTCACACATCCTGTACTTTAACAGCAGTATGTAACTCTTCTTAATATATGTTGAACTACATAGGGACAGCTTCTGCTTCTCTTCCATGGGTAGTAACTCACTTTATGAGGAGTCCCTTTGAGTTCACTAGGGATAATCATGGAGTACTTCAGCCTGGATTTCCTATCTTGCTGCACAGCGCATCTTGTAATCTGCACTGATTGGCACTCAGCACCTTGAAGATCAGACTTCAGGTTAGATTCCCTCCTAGTTCAGAAGCCTAGTGGGGCCCAGATCAATCCAGGCTCCCTCCTAGTACCAAAAACGACAGTGATTTCCTGCCAGTTATGTTTGTATCACAATTCAATATTATTCTTTTCCCTTTCTTTCCCCGGCTTACTCCTGTGCTTTATTTCAAAATGGCAAACTTGATCCTTTTCAACTTGAGCAAGCAGAAGAGAATAATGCAGCTTAAAAAATGTTTGAATAGCTAGTTGCCAGGATATTTAAAGGCAACTGGAAATGTCAAGACAGTAAATTTAGCTTTGAATCCAGTAGGAGACTTGAAACATGTTAGAACATACCTTCTGAACAAGAGGAGAAATTCCTGACAACCACAACCATCACAACTAATCAAAGTTAAGCTTCCCACCACACGAGCACAGTCTGCTTGAATGAAAAGTACATTGCTTTTCTTTAAAATATTTCACTAATAATTTCCACTGTCAATTAAATGAGAAAATATCTATATTTAAGAAACTCCTTGTAGGTTGTAATTACACTTTTTAAATGTTTTCCTTTGACTTGTGGCTTAAGTATAGATTTTTTTATAAACATGGTGCTGCTGGCAGAACTCTCTTACTCACTAATGGGTGAACCTCAAAAGCTTCAGAGGTTTGGCTCACTTCTGCCAAAAAATGGAAGGTTAGATGCTCAGTGAAAGCTTATCTTGATCTATCTGAACCTAATAGGTCTTTGAAACCAGACTCAAATGTCACAAGAATGCCAGGTGTTCCTGTGAGAACTGATGTGATCCTAACAGCATCCCAGTGCAAGAGGACTTGTGGCTCACTGGTTGTGAGTTTCAGCTGACCTTACCAGATGAGTGTACTCTAGCTTACTAATGTCATAACCTGTATCTAAAGCATGCCATATAAGATATCAATAGAAAGCTAATATCATACTGATCATTAATATTATTTCATGGTGTAAGTACAGAGGACAAATTCAAAATTATAGACTTATTGGGATTTATGTTCTTCAAGTGTGTCTGCCAGGCAGGGCTAAAGATACCTTACCCTAGACTAAGGAATGTGTTTCCGCCACCTAGGACGTATATCCAAACTACATTCTGAGACAAAGGTAATGCACTTTACATAGAAGATAAATGGGTCCATCAAGCCAACAAGGGGAGGAGATAACCACTCAACATCATGGCAAGGGGATAAAATTGCAGGAAACAGATCAATTTGCAAACACCAGCAAAGGAAAAACCAGAATGAAACTTAATTCACCAGGAGTCTCCATGTAACCTTCCTCCAGCCTGAATGAACTTTATTTTGCAGGATAACCTTCAGAAGAATCCATTTCAAAGGTTCACCTAACTATTAAAAGAGAGGGGCAAAAAACCCTGAGTTCTTTCACCTAAGAGGACAAACGAACCAAGCATGTTAGACTTTGTGGTAGAAATGGTCAGTCATCTTGCTGAAAGGTATATTGGTAAGGAAACTTCCTTGAACAAAGGCTGTAGCTTGTTTTGTTAAGTCTTAGCCTCTAGAAAGCTTTTTTCTCTTTTATGTGCTTGTAACCATTTCTAACTCTATCCTTTAAACTTAAACTCACTTAAAATTCTATTTCCTTTTGTTAATAAGCTTGTTTTACTTTTAATCTAAACCAACTCCATGTTGTGTTTGAACTGAAGTGATAGGTAACTCCAGTTAAAGTGATAAGCTGTGCATTTTCTCTTTAGAGGAGCAAACAAACTTTATTATTTCTCTGAATGATCAAGGAAAGGGCTGGGCATTGCAGAATCCATGGTTTTGAGAAGGTTCAAAACTGGGGGAGGGGCACCTTGTGGGTCATCTCACCAGGGGTAACCAAGGTTGGTGAAGGCACAGAGTGTGGCAATGATGTAAGAAGCAGGCTGGATTCTGAGCTGTTGTACCAGTGCTGCTTATCACACAGACACTCAGTATAGGCCTGTATATTGGCTGGGAGCACGCAGGCATGGGAACTACAGCTGCATCCAGGTAATAGAGCAGGTGATGGCACAACCCTGCACGTGAAACTGAAAATATTACAAAAACTGACTTTTTCATGATCTTAGGTACTTCTATGGACACCCCCCCATTACCATTGTGGCTGAGCACCTCCGGATCTTTAATATATTTTACATCAGAAGACCCCTTTGAGATAGAGAAGTGCTGTTCTCTCCATTTTACAGATGGGGAACTGAGAGACTTTGTCATGGTCACATATGAAGTCTGTGCTTGTGTAGGCAAGTGAAGCAAAGTCTCCTGAGTCCCAGGCTAGTACTCTAACCACTGGATCATTCTTCCTCCCCACTGGAGTTTGGTGGTTCATGAACGTGACCAACAATAACATTAAAGAATTAACTGCAGTTAAACCTTAAGAAAGGTTTAGGTTCAGTTCAAGTTTTAAACAAAGGTTTGGACAAATTCTTTTTTTATCCGAACCAGTTTTCTGACCCCTAATCATTATCCACTGCTGGTTTCAGTCTCTGAGCTTCTGCCCTCCCCTTGACAGACTACATAATTGTGTTCCACGCTGGGTTAAGAATGGATTAAATAGTTTGTACCAGGCACTATGTCTATTTCTGTGCTGCATACATTGGCGTATGTGCCCTCAGGCCAGCTCTGTTCATTAGTAGCTAAGGAACCTGTATAAGTTTAAAAAAAAGTCAAGATTATTTTTATAAAATGTCAATTGCTTGCTCAAAAGGCTATGAAGAGAATGTCTGAGCCCATGATGACAGATTTAAGCCACTGGTTCCTTTATCCTATTTTATTGGCATTGATGTTATAGAGCAGAAAATGCTAATTATTATTTAATTGAAGATATAAGACCATATGATGAATTTCTTTTATTTACATCTGGCTGAAGTCTACTATCCTTATTCCCGCTGCAGTCCCATGGATTCCTGTAGAAGTTAGCATTCATGGCTTAAGGTATGTGATAGCATGCAAGATGAAGTTAAAGTGGAAGCTTTAGTTAAGATGCAGTAAAAAGGCTTGTATTAGCTATGTTACAATTTAAAAAGTCAGATCTTACTGGGATACATTTTACAATACAGCAACTATAATGACACTTCAGCTACAGCGTAATTGCACTATAGTGGTGCATTTTTATCCAGCTAATTAATAATAAAGTGACATAGCTGTGATATTACCTACATGAGTGAGTGTAATTATAGTGTAAGTAAAAGTTAATATACCTGGCTTTCAAAATATATGTCTTAAATATGCAAACGGGCTAATTAGTAGTTCTGTAATGTAGCTAGCCTCCAGATGTGGATTGTTAGTAGTTACCAAAAATTTCATTTGCAGCATAGTTACTAGTCTTAAATTACAATTTACAGTCACTATATTATAAAGTCTAATACTTTCTGCCTTTATTTTGCTCACACTCATGATCTGACGTGGCAATACAACATGGCTGCAAAACAGCCATTGTAACTTTGGGCTGCATGGATCTAATCCAAATAGGGAAAGCCCCAAGATCTAGTATTTTTTTGAGAAAGTTCTATAGCCTGTCTTATACAGGAGGTCAGGATAAATTATCAAAATGGTCCCTTCTGGCATTAGAATCTATGAATCATTGACTTAGATGGGCTTTGTATTGGGCTCCAGATGCAAAGGTATGGAGGAAGTAGTTGTCTGTTACTAAAGATTTAGAACATGGAAAGAGTGCTTTTATATACAGCTTGCATACTGCATTCATATCTGCTGCTCTCTTATCAGAGGCAGATTGATACAATGGAAGGAGTCAAGTATCAGAGGGGTAGCCGTGTTAGTTGGATCTGTAAAAGCAGCAAAGAATTCTGTGTTACCTTATAGACTAACAGACGTTTTGGAGCATGAGCTTTCGTGTGAGAATACCCTCTTCTTTGGATGCATGGGACATGGGACATGCATCCGACAAAGTGGGTATTCACCCACAAAAGCTCATGCTCCAAAATGTCTGTTAGTCTATAAGGTGCCACAGGATTCTTGAATGGAAGGAGTGTTAACAATAGTGTATCAGAAATTAATCAGGAGGCCTGTGGGAATGAACTCTGGATGGAACTCAAAATTATTCATAGATTCCAAGGCCAGAAGGGACCATTGTGATCATCTAGTCTGATCTCCTGCATAACACAGGTCATAGAACTTCCCTAAAGTATTTATAATAACTATAATCAAGTCACCTCTTAACCTTATTCACACACGTTACATTTGCAGGACCTGGCTGTAGATGTCACTCGTTTCCTTCGGACTGTAGGATTTTTGTGACATTGAATGTATCTTCCTGAGTTTGAACAGCATGTACAGTGACCCCAAGTAGGGTCTTTGGGCAGCACTGAAGTACATGAATAACATTCACTTTCCCTTGTATTTGCCTTTGTTTCCTCATGGCATTTCTTAGACAATTTTAATAGACTGTTTGCAGGTGTAATGAGGAGCTAGATGGAATGCAGCCAATTACATTGCCAGTCTAATGGAATATGGATACTGAGAGAAGTCATAGTTCAGTTACTTTCACCTGCAGAAAATAATGTCCTCTTATGCTGTTATAGTAACTTCCTATGATTTACAAGATGAATATTATAATTCAAGCTGTGCAGAAGGGGTGCTGAGTAGATGAAATTTTTTATTCAGGAAGATAATAGGGATAAAGATATATACTGGAGTTACAAAGAAACAGTTACTAGAAACAAAAGTTTGCTGGTTTTTAAGGAGAAAGAAAAAGAAAAAGAAAGAAAAGAAAGAAAGAAGGAAAAAGATAGATTCCGAATTCTGCAGCCAACAACTTTAATCATCATAGTAAGACATCAAACAAGAAAATTTAATGAACCAGATTTGGCAAAGAAGAAGAAGAAAAGAGAAATCAATGATTTGTTAACTTGCGGTGCTGACTTGTCATTTACAAACTGTGCTCAAGTGAATGTTACAGATCTGGAACAAAATAGATGTTACAAAGGCTTATGTAAATTGCAAATATGTAAGTATGTTGCAGATTTTAACCCAACTGCCTCCGACTTTTGAAGTTCTCTACTGTTCAGGTTTTTGTATTGGCCCACCATGATGGTACTAGAGTTGAAATTATTTTGGTTTTGTTACATTTAGTTTTTTCTTTACTTTTTTTTTTCCTGTTTGTTTGACTACATCTCTCTCTATATAAAAAAAGCAAGCTACCTAGGCTGCTGGCAATTGAGAGACCTAACAAACAGATAACACATATACTATGGTGATTGAATTTTATTCTGCTTCACTCATTGACCAGATTAAAGGCTAAGATCCAAATCACAGCAAAAGTTTTCATTCATGAAGTGAAATCCTGCCCCCACTAAAATCAATGGGAATTTTGCTTTGATTTCAATGGAGCCATGATTTTATGCATCAGTCCATGCTTAATTCATAAAGATGAAGGAAAGTTTTTAGCATGGTAGTCAGTATGATAATTTTTGGCTGTTGTAATTATGTGAGAAGACAATGTTATTGTGGCAAATACTTTCACATGTTGAAGTCAAGGAATGATATGTCTTCATGTTATCATGTCTGGGGTAAATCCTAATCTTTTGACTCACTCAAGTAGTCCCATTGAGTAGGGAGTGAGTAGGAGTGAGTTAGTCAAGCAGGAATACATCTGATGTAAAGAAGATACACAGTAGCCATGGTATGCTTATTCTCACTTTAGGTCTGATGTGACAGGTAGCTCAGGGCTCTCAGCTGATAACCCAGAAGTCAGCACATTGCAAGAGATGGTCAGGATGTCACAGGATAGGGTCTTGTAATGATCAATGTTAATTATTATATGGCAAGGGGAAATAGAGATATCTCATCAATTAGGAGTGGCCAAATGCATCAGCTTCTAAATTTTTAAGGAAATTTTAACAATAAGAAAAGAGCCATGAAATTCAAGAAAGAAAAGCTCTCTCTATATATTTAAGATATCTGGGATCTTAAAAAAAATCAATGAAAATAGCAGCTTACAGTTACCAATTAATTATGGATAATCCAATTTAACTCACTCTTTATGCTATTCAGTAAATTAATGTAATTTAATCATCAATAATCATATTTACAAAATAATGATGGAGGAAAGTTAGCTAACAATAATACTGATCGATACATTTGTTCATTTAATATAATTTATTAGTACAATGTTGTTATCCTTTTTGATCCAAGCAGTTAGCCAAAATTCTGGGTTTTGCAGGTTGTTTCTGTTAGGAGGAGAAATTGATGATGGAGAGAGGAGTTTCTTTGATGCAGTCCTGTTTATTTACAAAGAAAGTACACAAAGTCTTTTTTTCTCTGAACACAGTAGGAATCAAACAACAGGAGACAGATTCTTCACACATGGTTTCAAACCTCTTTCCAGCCAGCTCTGTAACCAAAAGCCCACTCTTAGCTTTTTCATGGAGTAATGCTACAAGTGCTATTCTGGCTGTCTCTGGTGTTTCCTTGCTACCTTCTCTGTGTGAGTCTGTGGTGTTTCTGCTCACTCTCACTCTCTCACACACACAGCTCCATCAAACAGTACCCAACTCCCTGTATGTGCATTCAGCATCCAGTAAAAACCATCTGCCCGCATAGCTCATATTCCTAATCAGCCAGTGTTTTGGGCAGTGGCTCCTTTTGTTTCAGCCATCTGTTCTGTAAAGGAGCTTAATTACTTTTTACATTTATTCTGAAAGAAAGGTTTAACCCAACCCCTGGCAGAGCAGTATCTATTGTAATATTAGAGAATGTCATTACTGTCATTCAACTTAATGTATAGTTAACTGTATAATCCATTTAGTCACCTACCTGTATTTAACCTATTTCCTATTTCTTTAGTTGGCTCTTTTTATCTTTAAAGTTTATGCAGAATAAATTCACTACACTCTCTAAATAACAGGGTGCATATGAAGGTTGCGAGAGAGCAATACCAAACCACTAGTAAGGCTGCTAAATAAGTTGTTTTCCATTCACGGTATAGTAGGGTGAAATAGGCCACCGGGAGCAAGCTGTGTGATTGGAGGCTGGATTCTTCTCTACAGATTGCTGGGTGCCTCTCAAAGAAGCAAGGAGAAGAATGGTACTTTCAATGGGAGTTAGGCACCTAAATCCCTTTGAGGATCTGAGCCTCACCGTTTACTTATACATAGAATTTAAACTAGTGCTTAAGGACAGGGATTGATTGACAAATCCAGGCCCACATGTACAGAAGGACTTGACTGAGTATGAAGAAAAACTCATGCTGTTCTGCAGTATATGTATTTTTGTAATAAAATATAATACTAAAAACCTGTCTGAAGTCAGTCAACTTCAAATTACAAATAACACATACATTTTTAACAATGAGGGTGGTCAACAATTGGAACAGAGTGCCAAAAGAAGTGCTGAATTCTCTGTCTAACATCTTCAGATGAAAACTGCATGCCTCTTTGGAAGAGATGCTTGAGCAAAACATAAGTTTTATGCTTTAGTCAAAAACAAGTTATTGGACTCAATACAGGGTAATCTGGGTGAAATTTAATGGCCTGTCATTATATCAGAGGTCAGAGTAAATGATCTAATGGTCCCTTCTAAACATTATGGGCTTGTCAACACAGTGTGGCAATATGCAACATACAGGTGTGATTTCTAAAGCAGACCAATGAGATGGGCACTAACTGGCCTATGCAGACCTTGCTGGAATGCACTCAGAGTTCCCTGGCGCATGTTAATGTAGCACTGTTAAGTTATTGGGCTCACTACAGGGTTAATTGAGTGAAATTTAATGGCTGTGATACACAAGAGGTCAGACTAGATGATCTAATAGTTCTTTCTGGCCTTAAGCACTATGAATTAATGAAATCTCTATAATGAGATAGGTGGAGGGGAGCTGGAGACAGAGCAAATCTAAGACACAGGTTCTTAGATGTATACAAGCACCTTAGGTTCATCAGCGCATAGTGACAATGGTGTGCTTACCAGCAATTGTAAGGATTGTCTGTTATTCTCACTTCCAAGCAGAAATAATGGCTTTCTTAATTTGCTGTTCAGTTGCACTTAGATGGAAGTAAGCAGCAAGGGAGATTTAAGTTAGATATTAGGAAAAACTTTCTACCTACAAGGATTGTTAAGCACTGGAAGAGTTACCTAGGGAGGTTGTGGAATCCTCATTTTCAAGGTTCCTTCCCCACTCTGAACTTTAGGGTACAGATGTGGGGACCTGCATGGAAACTTCTAAGCTTAATTACCAGCTTAGATCTGGTATTGCTGCCACCACTCACAAGCACTACTTTTCTTCCCTGGGTAGTCTTGAGAGACTTCAGCAATTTCCTGGTGAACACAGATCCAAAATCCTTGGATCTTAAAACAAGGACAAATTAACCATCCCCCCTCCTTTCTCCCACCAGCTCCTGGTGGATCCAGATCCAACCCCCTTGGATCTAAAAACAAGGAAAAAATCAATCAGGTATTAAGAAAAAGGCTTTTAATTAAAGAAAAGAAAGGTAAAAGAAAAGCCTCTGGGAGAGATTAGCATACCAGCTACTCTCACAGACAACAGATTGAAAACACAGAGGATGTTCCCCTGGGCAAAAATCTTAATACACACAAGAATACCCAAATTTGATAATTCCCTTAATGGTACCAAGACAAGTTACAAAGAAAATAAACATAAACCTATTTATCCCTTTCTAAAACTTACTACTCTGATAAGAGGCTGGTTCCTTGATCTTTTTCACTCTGGCTGAAACTGAGACTCTAAACAAAGGAAAACTTCCCTCCTTCCTTTTGAAACATCTTGTTCCCCCATTGGTTCCTCTGGTTAGGTGTCAGCTAGGCTAGGTGAACTTCTTAACCCTTTACAGGTGAAAGAGGCATTAACCCTTAACTATCTGTTTATGACACTCATAATTGGAGGTTTTGAGAACAGGTTAGACAAATACCTGTCAGGGATTGTCTGAGTATATTTAGTCCTGCCTCAGCACAGGTCTCTTGAAGTCCCCTTCAGCCCTACATTGCTATAAACATGTAATTCCCTATAGGTGCCTAACTTACTGCTAGGGGGATGCATAAAGCTGCCTGAGTCCTCATGCTGCTCACAGTTAGTCAGGAGCCCAAAGCCATTGTTTCTGGCAAGATTCTCAAATTAGGCTTTCCCCTCCCTATCTCACCTGTGGACCTGATAAAGTAGTCATCTCAGAGCATGCCTAGCCTGCAGAAGAGATAGCTGGGGTGAGCAAGTTGGGAAGTGGGTATGTGTATCTCAGAACAGGCAACAACCTGGTGGTCAGGGCACTCACTGGGGCTAGGAAAGACCTGGGTTCAAATCCCTGCTCTAAATTACTTGGAGCAGTGATCTGAAAACAGGTCTTCCACATCCCAGATGAATAGCGGAACCACAGGCATTTTGGGCTATAATGGGGTGAGTCTCTGTGTTTTTGTGAGAAAGCACTAACCTGCCTTAGGTGCCTAGCTTTAGGAGAGGATTCACAGCTGAGGATCCTGAGCAGAGATATAGGCTAAGGCCCAGCTCAATGGACTTAGGTGCCTGGATGCCTCTGTAAATCTGGGCTTTGAGCCTCACCTTTTTCCTCTGCATTTCTCTCCTGGCTAGTTTGGGCAGCTCCACACTCAGCTGACTGGCTTCTTAGAATCTTTCTTTGGGCACCTAACTCTTCCTATAAAATACATAGGCACCTAACTCAGAGCTGAGAATTCCCCCAGGCATCACAGCACCTGCAAGTCAGGCATTGAAATGCCTAAGATCCTTTGTGAATCTAGTCCACAATGCCTAACAGAGTGGGCCCCTGATCTTTGATTGGGACATTTATGTGCTCCTGTAATACAAATAATGATAATTATTAACAGTAACAATAATAGGGCAGTTGTAGCTCTTATAGCTAAACTCATCAGATACACTCAGGAATGCAGGATTTACAGAAGACTTTCATTTTTAAATACAGACTATAAAATATTTACAAAGATAGATACAGACTATACAAACTGGTGGGGAAATTAATAAAAGATGACCAGGTGGGGTTTATGTTTGGCAAACATACAACAGGCAATACAAGTAGATTATTTCACGTTGCTTGGGAAATTAAGGATATACTGGAGCCAATTGTGGTCCTATGTTTAGATGAGTAGAAAGTGAGACTCTCTACTCTTTAAAAAACTGGTTTTAGAACTTATTTAGGAAAGTGAGCTGTGCAATATATTCTCATCCTACATTTTGGTTACTGATCAATTATAGATTTATAGATTTTGTGGCAAGAAGGAGACATTCAATCTTCTAATCTGACCTCCTGTATAACGCAGGTCATAGAATTGCACCCAGTTAACCTTGCATTGATCTCAATAACTTGTTTCTGACCAAAGCAGATCTTCCAGCAAGACATCTCATCTTGATTTGAAGACTTCAAGGCATAGCGAATCCACCACTCCCATCAATAGGTTGTTCCCATGGTTAACAGGCCCTTCACCTTGAAAGGTCCCTCAGAATATGTATGCAGTGTTGTTGTAGCCATGAGAGAGACAAGGTGGGTGAGGTAATATCTTTTATTGAACCAGTTTCTACTGGGGAGAGAGACAAGCTTTTGAGGGATGCAAAGCTCTTCTTCAGGTCTGGGAAAGGTACTCCAAGTGTCACAGCTAAATACAAAGTGGAACAGATTGTTTAGCATAAGTAGTTCGCACATATTCAAGGTGAAGTGGTCTGTTAACACCCTTGTAGTCATAGGACAAAAAGGAGAGTTAGTGGGTTAAATGTGTGTGATGAGTATACCAGGCCACTGTGGCCCCCTGCTGGAGGCCCCCAGTCATACCACACCCTGATCAAGGAAATGAACCATGAAAGTGGGTTCTCCAGGCCTGCCTTGGAAGGCTGCACAGAAGCAGCCAATCAAGGCCCAGCAGGCTCAGATAAAAGGAACTACAGCAGTTGAGCAGTTCAGTTCCTGGCTGGGACTGCAGGAGCAAGGAAGGCTGCTCATTGCTGGTAACAGGAACTCAAGAAAAGAGCCAGAAGATGGTTCTTGCATTCAGTAAGGAGGAAAAGGATTTGGGAACTTCAGCCCTGAGGTAAGAGTGAAGGGAAGGGCTACATGGCAAAAGGCCCAGGGAATAGCAGCAATGAACTGAAGGAAGCAGTACATGGCTCCTGTGTGTAGGGTTCCTGGACTGGAGCCCAGAGTAGTTGGGAGGTTGGGTCCCCCCACCAGCCTACTGGCATAGGGGATGAGGTTCTGTTGGGAAACCAAAGTGAATGTCAGAACTTAAAGGGGCCCAGAGACATGATCAAAGACCCTGATAAGGGCAGACAGTATGTTGAACTCTTTGCTACCCTGTAAGGGGGTTAACCATTTAGAATATGACTTGACCAGAGAGCTGAGGTGCAGAAGACCCAACAAGTGAGCATCACACCCAGCAGATGGCAGGCATTCATGAGAGGTGAGTATCCCCAACACAATGTATTAACTACTTATTCTAAACAATCTGTTCCACCTTGTACTTAGTTGTAACAGTCTGAAGAACACTTGAAAAAGAACTCTATGTAGATTGAAAGCTTGCCTCTTTCACCAAGAGAAGTTGGTCCAATAAAAGATATTACCTCATCCACCTTGTGTCTTTATTGTTTGGCTACTCAGTTCAACAAAACTTCCATTTTAAAATGGTCCCTGACTTGATGTAAGCGACAGGTATTCTTCCGGCCAGCAAATCCAATAGTTTAACATTTCTATAAACTATGATGTGAAGTTCTTTGGAAAGTAAAATATCAACCAAGCAAGTGGAAAGGAGCTTTCTTTTGGGCAAACTCAACAACAAAGAAAAATAATGCATTGTACTGGAATAAGTGGATTGGGGATGGGATGATCTAATTTTCAGACTTATTTGACAATGAGGCTTTTATGAAAATCAAAAAACTAAACATCAATTTAAATGACAGTGTTCACTGACAACATTTTTATGATAAAGGACTAATTTTCCTGAACATGAACATAAAAACTCAGGCAACAAAGGCATCAGCCCTCATAGATATATAATTTTTTATTAAAAAAAACTTCTAAAATTTCCAGTTACATAAATGTCGTATGGGAAAAGGACTTATTTTCTCTGCGTATGAATAAAAATTAGGACAAATTTCAGAATAATGCTAAAAACAATTAATATGGCATTAATGCAAGTGGAATTCAAGCTCTTCCACAATTTTCACTGGACATTATTAATGTACATAAAAAAGAGCGTTAATTGATAGAACGCCTTAGTTGTTATCAGAGACCACAACCAAATACTTTGAGAATGCTAAAAGATTACATTATTTTGGCCCAAGGTATCAACAACAATTTAAAAATAATTGGTAAAGAACTGTGATTGGATGCTTCTGCTTTTATTGTGTCTGATGGGTTTTGGAATTGAAAGGATCCCTCAAGCATAACCAGAATGAATCTCTGCTGTCCTGGTGATTGCTAAAGGGTAATTCTGAGGCACTGAAGACTCAGGGCAGATTTAGTTATAAAATCATTTCGACAAGCCTTGCAATAGAAGCCTTATACACTAAGATTTTTGGAGAACAGAAATTAACCAAATAATTTGAATGTGATATGATTCTCATTTTTAAATTTTATAGGGAAAATATATTTAAAGAGTGAGAAAAGCTAATCAACTTAGTGTTAAGGTTACTATTTAAACAATGAGGCCCTGATTCCGGAAAACACTTAATCCTATGCTTAAATTTATGAACATGCTTAAAAACTTTTCTAAATAAGTATCAGAGGGGTAGCCGTGTTAGTCTGGGTTTGTAAAAGCAGCAAAGAGTCCTGTGGCACCTTATAGACATGTGTCCAGTGAAATGAGTATTCATCCACGAAAGCTCATGCTCCAAAACGTCTGTTTGTCTATAAGGTGCCACAGGACTCTTTGCTGCTTTTCCTAAATAAGGATGTTTTCTTGAATGGAGGCATCAGAGAACAAATATAAATATAATGCTATATGGACTAGTCAATATCCTGGGGAAAAATTGGAAAGAGTCCAGTGGCGGGCAACAAAAATGATTAGGGGGCTGGAGGACATGATTTATGAGGAGAGGCTGGGGGAACTGGGATTGTTTAGTCTGCGGAAGAGAAGAATGAGGGGGGGATTTGATAGCTGCTTTCAACTACCTGAAAGGGGGTTCCAAAGAGGGTGGATCTAGACTGTTCTCAGTGATACCTGATGACAGAATAAGGAGTAATGGTCTCAAGTTGCAGTGGGGAGTTCTAGGTTGGATATTGGGGGAAACTTTTTCACTGGGAGGGTGGTGAAGCACTGGAATGGGTTACCTAGGGAGGTGGTGGAATCTCCTTCTTTAGAGGTTTTTAAGGTCAGGCTTGACAAAGCCCTGGCTGAGATGATTTAGTTGGGAATTGGTCCTGCTTTGAGCAGGAGGTTGGACTAGATGACCTCCTGAGGTCCCTTCCAACCCTGATATTCTATGATTCTTTCACACTTATTTGTACACCTGAATAATTTCAGCACATTATTTCCTTTGGTTGGTTTGTTTTAGTATAGCTTTTTATATAAGTCTCAACCATATGCCTTATACAAGACAAGGTAACAGTGCACATCTCCAGAGTACATTCCACTTGTATATTTATCTAGATTTTTATTGACTCAGAACATCAATTTGCATCACATGCAGTTTCTTTCTGCTATTGGTGAGGAATGAATAGTTTTCATGGCTTTAATTGTGTCATTTGAAATTATTCTTCTGGAGGTAAAGACAATAATTAAAATAAACGAAAGCTAGACCCAATTAATTTCCCAGTGGTGATGATGGCCTGCTGTGAGTGGTGGTTACTCATTGCTTAAAGTGCAGGGAAAAGGGGTGTCACAAAGGGTTTGCAGACTCATAAATAAATAAAGCGATAACTAAAACCAGGGCTGGGTTGCTCAGGGGCACACTTTCAGCACTGTGGCTCAGATCCTCAAAGGTATTTTGATGCCAAAGCTGCTGCTCCCAGTTTATGATAGCACTCTCCCCTCACCCCATGCTCATACGCTTTTTATTTAAAAAAAAAAGAAGTATTTGTGGCACCTTAGAGACTAACAAATTTTTTTTCAGCATAAGCTTTCGTGGGCTATAGCTCACTTCTTCAGATGCATAGAATGGAACACACAGGAGATATTTATACATACAGAGAACATGAAAATGTGGAAGTATGCATACCAACTGGAAGAGTCCAATCAATTGAGATGAGCTATTCTCAGCAGGAGAAAAAAACCTTTGAAGTGATAATTGAGATGATCCATAGAAAATGTGAGGAGAACTTAACATAGGGAAATAGAATCAATTAGTGTAATGACCCAACTATTCCTAGTCTCTGTTTAAACCTAAGTTAATTGTATCTAATTTGCATATTCAAGTTCAGCAGTCTCTCTTTGGAGTCTGTTTTTGAAGTTGCCACCTTCAAGTCTATCACTGAATGGTTAGAGAGGAACAGGAGAAGTGAGCTGTACCCCACGAAGCTTATGGTGAAATAAATTTGTTAAGTCTCTAAGGTGCCACAAGTACTCCTGTTCCTTTTGTGGATACAGACTAACATGGCTGCTACTCCTGAAACCTGACACTTTTTTCAAATCACTTTAAGCGCTGTTTACACTGAGGTCTTCCCTGTGGGTTCAACCCCCTTTACTGTCCAGTCAGGGTTCCATAGGGAACTCACCAGTGCAAGTTGTTTTAGGATGTACTGAATCGACATTGTGGGCATGCCTGCTCCTTAACCAGCCCCATCCACTTTTCACTGTGGATCCTTGGCAGAATGGGAGTTGCAGGCACTCTATATCCTGTGGAATTTTGGCTGCTACCTTCTCTTTGCCTGCAGTTATACTGATAGAAGAGACTACAAGCCAGAACTGAACCAAGCCCATTGTTTTCGTCCTCAGTGAGTTTACAAGTGAATATGTAATATTTTGGTAAGTTTAATTCTATAAGATTTGTTCCTAATTTCTCCTTTTTCCCCCAATACTCTCAATAATCCTGGTAATCTGGGTAACATTCAATGGGAGATGATATGGTCTTTGTAGCCTGGAGTTCTTGAACATTGCCTACTTTGATTTCTGATGCTCATAGCAGGTCCGAACCTCAGGCACATCAGCTGCATGCTAAAAGAAATTAAACAAGAAAGGGCTGGTTTTTAATTGCAAGTCTGATGCTATTGAAGAAATCAGAGTAGATGGTCCTGAAATTTATTGGCAGGACGCTTATTTGCTGGAGCAATTAACAATTCACTTTGGCTCTACTTGGCATTCAGATGGGGTTGTTATGCTGAGATAAAAAAAAGTGGATTTAAATTGTAAAGGTTTTTCATTCTTTTCAGAACAAAGAATGTCCCATGTGCCAAGCCTATTACAGTCTAATAGAAATAGCATTACAATCACTTAACTCTTTTAACCCAGCACACTTTCTACGTGTCTGTTTAGAGTGATTTCTGACTCACTTTTACTAGGTATAGCCAAAGATGAAGTATACAAGGACAATGCATTTACAATAAGGTGATAATACAAGCAGGCTGAATTTCTACTATTTACCTTTACAAGGACACTTTGCATAAGGCCTTCCATTCAAATATCACAAGCAACTCTAACAAAATTAATAAACTAAACCTCGCAATGTCCCTATAATGTATAGAAATATATAATTTGTTCCATTGGCTGAATGGGGAAATGTAGACACAAAGAAGTGATGTAACTTTTGAAAGCTCCACACAGTAAGTAAGAGGTAAAGCCTAGAACTAACCTTTCCTGATTCTTAGTAATGCATCTTACTCCGTGGAGTAATTCTGCTTCATGATGGTCAACAACTCAAAGAATCATTGATTGTCATCTGGTCCGGCCCACATTCTCCATATTGGATTGCTTCTGACAACAGCATCTAGTGCTTTGAATAGGTAAAGTTTTAAATGCCCATAGAATGCATCTACCACCTAGAACTGGTCAAAAACTGATTTTGTTTGACTGAAATTCAAAGTTAATGAAAGATTTCACTGAAATTCAAATATATATTCCCAGCATCCTTATGTCCTATGAAAAATTGGGGGTAGATTTTTTTGTCATAACTTTCTTCAGGTGTAGATATATCAAAATAGTGGGGAGAGGCCTTTAGTAGAGAGAAACTAATCATGTTCCTGAAATATTTTGTGAGATTTCAGCAAATAAAATGCTTAGATTTACCTACCTGTGCTCTTCTCTTCTCACTGAAGTTCATTACTTATAAAGTATTGTCTTCTGACCCTTTCCCTATGCATTTTACAATTTCTTGAGAAGTGGTTGTAGTACAGCTGACTTGAAATGCTCTGAAACTTCTACAATTTTTTTTTATTGAACTGTTGAAAAAATAGGAATTTCCTCCCTCCTTTTACTGCTGGTACTGGCATCACAGTCTCATGCATTGTAAGAATGCAACCACTCTGCACACAGAAGTTACATATAATCCTCTTGTTGAAAGTTTTCCACATAACACTACTTTTATTCTTAGCATCCAGAATGTTAATACAGGATAACCAAACACAGAGAGAGACAAAGGAAGCTGCTCCTCACGCCATCCTATTCTAGGATGCTGCTTTCCAGACCAACTCTGGTCACATGCTTCCTGACAGAGCCCCCTAGCCTGGATGCAGGAACAGGAAACCATCACCCTTCCCCCACACACACACATCCAGAAAGCTTGCAATTTCAACATAGTCCTCAATACACTACCTCTTCCAGAACTGAATTTCCAGAGTCTATATGCATGTAAGCAAGAGCATAAATCTGTGTGTTCCCCCGCCATCTTGTGGCATCTACTTAGGCCTTGTCTACACTACATAGTTAAGTTGCCATAAGTCAACTTACTTTGATCTAACTGTGAAGGTGCACACCCTGCAATGACTCCCGCCAATTTAACTCTCCTTCTATGCTGACATAATAAAATTACCTTGAGAAGAAGCATAGCACTTATGGTGACATATTTAGAGTGACACAGTGTCAGTGTAGGCACTGCATTGCTTATGTCACCTTAAGTGGCCTCCAGGAGGGGTCCCACAATGCCCATCATGACTGCTCTGGTCACCAGTTTGAATGCCGCTGTTCTGCAGCCAAGTACACAGGCACGCACTCTTCCCCCTATAAAGCTCTGGGAATTTTTGAAATTCCTCTTCCTGTTTGTTTGGCATGGAGAGCTCACATCACATCTGCCAAGCTGACCTTGCCACTTCCCTCAGCAAATGCGCTCCTGCCTGGAGTACACCAGAGTTGTTGGATCTGCTGGGTCTGTGGGGAGAGGAGACTGTGCAGTCACAGCTCTACTCCAGCTGCAGGAACTTTGATATGTATGGGCAGATTGCTCTTGGCATGGAGGAAAAAGAGCATGATAGGGACATACAGCAGTGCCATGCCAAGGTCAAGGAGCTGAGGCAGAAGGATCAAGGAGCTGAGGAATACCAGAAAGCAAGGGTGGCCAATTGTTGGTCTGGTGCATTGCCAAAGACACGCTGCTTCCAAAGATACAGAGCTGCTCGCTATCCTCAGTAGTGACCACATCTCCACTGTCATGAACCCTGTGGATGCCTTGGTGGCCAGCAGAGGGAATCACAAGAATAATGTGATGGATGAGGAAATGGAGTAGGAGGAGAATGGGAGGACAAGTGACAGGGATGTGTGGTGACATAGGAAATCAGTATCTCTGCTTAATTCTGGAGCGGTCTAGCCACTTCCAGCTTTCTGGTGCGCGCCTGATGCAGGGGAGGGGAACTCCAGTAAGCAATCATTGTACTTTGAAACTGCAGGGAGGCATGAGGTAGAGTTGTGTGTGTGTGTGTGTGTGTTGTTTTTTTTTTTGTTTGTTTTTTTAAATCGGAGTAGAAGAGGGATTGAAATAATCAGCACAGGCACAGTTTGTATCTGCTTCTCATTTCCTGTGCAGGTAGGCAGAGGGAGCCCTGCGGAAGAGTTTGTTGTTGCACACCGAGATGTCCCAGGAATCCTCCATAGAAATCTCCAGGAAACTTTTCTGGAGGTGCTCTGCAATCCTCTGCTGCAGGTTTCTTGGGAGGTCAGCCTTGTTTCTTCCCCTGGTGTAGGAATCTTTGCTGCATCAATCAACAATTACTCTGTGGGCTATAAACCAGCACATAGTTGAACAGCATATGGAACTAGTTTGCAGCCACATGCAAGCAGGAGCTTCACCTTTGCATCCTCAATTACCCTCAGGAACAAGATATCAGGTGCCGTCACCCCTGCCTGTGGAAAACAGGACCAGTATTCAGAATAGTGGCCCTAGGTACTTGTAGTGATATCCCTCTGAAACCCTCCCACCTGTATTTCCATCTTGTCCCTTCCCCCTGAACCAAATTCACCATGGCTGGGGCTTCTGTCATGGCTGTGTACCTGCCAGGGGGAGGTGAGGAAGTGATGTTTCTAACTCGTTTCAATCAAGGCTGAGAGTGCACTTAGAAAAGTACCTCTGTCTATTGTTTCTTTAGCTTCTGCAGATGTGCCCTTGACAGTCTCCTCCTGCACACCAGCTGAGTGGCTCCATCAGATAAGGAAATGAAATAGGATGCGTCAGAAAAGCATGTGCTGGGAAGTACGGCAATCTTCTGATGCTTCCAATTGCAAGCAGAGAATATGGAGAGAGGTAATCAATAAGAAAGTATGTATGGATAGTCAAAAGAAGAAACAGGGGCAGGAGTGGATGTTACAGCTGCTACAGGACCAAACATGCTGCGGTACCTGATTGAACTGCAGGTGGAACACATCCATGCTTGCCTCCCCCTGCAGTCCATACAAAACTGCCTTCCATGCCCTTCCTCCACTTCCCCTCCCGCCCCCCATATTCCCAGGCCATCTCAATACCCTATGAACTCCACCCCGAGGGACATGTATCACAATGAAAGCTGGACATACACCCAACCATGAGAACTTCATTTGGAAGTGTGATCTTCATTTTCATGTTCCTTGTAGAAATAGCAATGTTTGTATCACTATTGAATAAAAATGTACTTAAAAAAGTTAAGGAATCTTTAGTGGTCTCCTAGAAGGGTGATTGCTGCTAAAATTCATACAGGCTGTCTATTGGTGCATTTGCACTGTAAAATTAATACCATAGAAAAGTAGCCCTTTCTGTTGATGTCACAAGATGGTGTGGTGCCAAAATGGGGATGTGTGCCTTCTGTCATCCTGCTACGGTTCAGGAATCCCATTGCCGCAAAGCCATCCACCATTTCCTGCACATTGACCAGAGTCATAGTCCTTCATAGCAGAATGTGATTAATGGCCCTGTACACTTTCATCAATACAATCCCCAGGATGGACTTCCCAAATCCAAACTGATTCGCAACTGACCAGTAGCAGTCCGGAGTTGCCAACTTCCACATAGTGATTGTCACTTGCTTCTCCACTGCTAGGGCAGCATTCATTTTGGTGTTGGAAGGTAGCTTTGCACATCCAAAAGTTCTGCAGCCACTGCTCATCATCACATACCTTCAAACGATGCAATCGCACCACTCAGTGCTTGTTTCCCACACCCAGAACTGATGGTCCACTGTGTGCAGCTGCTCCATGAATGCCAGCAGCAATCTTTAATTGTTTCTTTCGATGGCACACAACAGTGCAGACACCACAGAGTCATTATCAGATTCACAGATCATGAAATACTGCAGAATCAGCTGCATTGTGTTCATAATGCGTATCACAATACTGGTGAGCGGTTCAGGACCCATGTTTTGAGACAGAGATGAGAGGCACGCAATTTACAGGGGCTGTTGAAAAGTAGTGGGAAATGTAATCAGAAGCCCATGGAATGATGGGACAGAGAAAACGGGATCATGGGATGGTGAGCCATCCCACATGAGGCACTGCAAACCCTTCCCAGAACACCCAGGGGCAGATGGTGGTGAGATGCACAGTAGGATAGGTACCCACAGTGTACTGCTCTCTCTGTCAGTGCAAGAGCACCAGCTATGGACGCACTCCACCATCACAAGGAGCATTACATGGATGTGCAAAACTGGTTTAATTACAGCAGTGGTTGATCATCAACATAACTAAAGTTGACTTAACTTTGTAGTGTAGATATGTCCTTACTCACTGAAACCTAGAGCCCCATTGAATTGAATCATGCTTTGCATAGGTGTAAAGGTCTACCTGCATTTTTCTGCTTCCAGAATCAGGGCTTTAGTCCTCTCTAGGATCTGGCCACCAGGAGATTTATCCAGTACTCACTGACATCAATGGAAAGACTCCTATCAACTTCAGTGGAACCGAGTCAAGTCCTAGCTCATGAACAGTAGAATAACGATACTTCCCTAGAACCCCTTTCTCAACCACTCAGACTCACCCTTTTCTCACATACTGGGGAATAAAGTCACCGTAACTGGGCACACCTGTATATCCTTGCAATGAGAGTTGGAAACTGGAGTCTTTCCTCTAATATAGTTAAGGCTTTCCCTGCCAGCTTCAGGATTAGTCCATCCCACTGGTCTTTTCCAAGTTAGTTTCAATCAGGCTCTAGGGGATACCAATAGCAGTACATAATTTGTTATAGAAGTTATAGATGCTATATTCTATACTTAAAAGCTATTTCCCTTCTCTGGATTCTATGAGCTCATTGGCATTTTCCGTCAATAGCCTTTCAGATTTGTTCATAAAGCCTACTTCTAGCAGACACAATTGCTGGTGAACATGGATAAAATATATAAGATAAAATGTGCTGACTTAAGCTAATTTAACTATAAGTGCAGTAGGACCTTTGTATAAAGAATTTAAAATACCATGTTTGACTGGAAGTTTCTGCCTTGATGACTTTGGGAGCAGTTATTTTCCCTGGAGGTCTCTTGACTTGCTTGTATGAATAACTATTCAACCATGTGAGGGAGGGCTCCCCACCCTGGCAGCAAGGAAGAATTGCTGGTGAGATGTTGCATCAAGAATTTAAGGACCAGATTCTGTCACCCTTGCTCACACTGAGTAGTTCTATCAATGGGATTATTTATGGGTAAGGTACTACACAATGAGAATAAGCTTGGAGGAATCTGTCTCCAAGGCTGAACTGCAAATAACAAGAGAACAGTGACCATATCTCCCTCTGCTCTGTTTCGTAGCACTCTTTATTTTATCCATTTATTTTTGCATGTTAGCTCTCTTTCACTCCACATGTGCATACCTTTCCTTGTGTCTCTTCTGGCTGATGGACTGTAAGTGAATCCATTTGGTAATCAAGGGATAAGGAGGCATTTGTTTTTTAGGATGCCAACCTGTCTTAATCAGATACGAATCCCACCAAAGACAGGAGTAGATCAAAAGAAATATAAAAATTCAGGATTTCTTTGTCCAATGTTTGCTTTTATTTGTTGATGTTTCTCCTGCTGATATTGTATTCTGTGCATTTGCCTGCAGTGAACTCATTCTCCTTATTACCCTAATCTAAAAGAAAGAAAGTTAAATAATCGGAAAAGGCCAGGGGGCAGAACTTGTTTGGGATTATGAAATGGCAACACCACTCTTGTTGGCATCGAAGCAAGGTAAGTGATATCAGTTTTGAAGGAGACATTGCCACTTTTGATCTCTGCACTCTCCCTTTCTACTTCAATTGATTGGTCACCACAAAAACCACCAGGAATGATAAATAGAGAATAAAGACATAAATCAGAGATTAGATTTGTAATGTGAGCTGATGTCCTATAGGATCAAAATATGGAACATGCCCTTCCCAAAGTGGCTAAAATTGAAGAGAAAGTTACTTTTTGGGGCTTAACAGAGGATCATTGTGCTATGAATAGTACTGAGATACTCAAGTGAAATGTAAATGAGCCTCTCAGGCCAAATCCTGCTCACCTTATTCAAACTACAGGGCCGCCCAGAGGATTCAGGGGGTCTGGGGCAAAGTAATTTCAGAGGCCCCTTCCATACAAAAAAAGTTGCAATACTATGAAATACTATATTCTTGTGGGGGCCCCTGTGGGGTCCAGGGCCTGGGTCAAATTGCCCCACTACCGCCCCCTCCCTCTGGGCGGCCCTGTCAAACTAATAGTTCAGTTGAAATCAATGGGACTGCTCAGGAATAAGGCAAGAAGGATTTCTGTGTTGGGAATGAAAAATCCCACTGTGGTGGAGCCTGCATGACACTGTGATGCTGGAGAAGGCAAAAGCCAATTTGGAATGGGAAGTTGTTACTTTTGAGTCTTAGGGAACATCACGAATGAGTCAAATAGAATCACATAGCTGTGGTCCAGATCCTGCCACCCTCATTCCCTAGCCTGCAAACAGCCTCAATGGCCATGGAGAATATTTTGGTCAAAGTGTGTGTGTGCGAGTATGTGCTGTTGTCAGGATACTTTATATAACTTTTGATCCTTCTGTGAGAGGTTCTGTGATCCCCACTGGTGCCCCGTCCTTGGTTCAAAAGGCAGAGGTCTCCTATGAGAGCAACAGCATTGCGCAGCACTAATCCTCAATCATTTCAATTTCTTCACCACTGCCATAGAGATCAAACAGGAGTTGTCTTTGTGTCATGTGGTTAGACCCTGCCCCCTCCTGGTCTAGTATAGATTAATCTTCCTTGTAAATAGATTTTTTTATTAGTGTAGTTCAGGTTAGTTTAGTGTAGATAGCCCTTCCCTTATCCCTTACTTGGCCCATGTAAGGCCTTGAGCCCTGCAAGGGCTTCAAGAGATGTGGTCTTGTCCAGGAACTGATGCCCATATATGGTGCCTCCTATGCCTGGGAGAAACCCGTTTCCATAAACCAATGTACAATCTATTATGCCTTCACCTCCTTGCACTGGATGGCAGAAACACTTGAGGTTTCAGGCTCAGTGTCTACAGCCTGATAGTTTGATGAACCCATCCAAGATATTGAGACCAGCCATTGTGCCAAAGTGCTCTGAATCAGGACCCAAGATGCACTTTGTTGCTGTGGCCTCAGTGCGCCTTTTTATTGTGGGCTCAAGACTGGATTCTCCTCAGCCATCTACTAGGAGCAAATCCTTCTGTCACCAGTGTCTGCACCACTGGCACTGATGAAATCTAAAGTGGCACTGAAGATCAAAGCAGCACAATCTATTAATTTCTCATTAGCCTTGGCAGTCTGCTTAGTTTACATGCAATGTAGGGATGGCAACTTTTTATTTGCAGAAAACTGAACACCCTTGCCATGCCCCTTGTCACACCCCTTTTCCGAGGCCACATCCCCACTCACTCCATCCCCATCCCTCCATCGCTCGCTCTCCCCCAACCTCACTCACTCGTTCATTTTCACCGGGCTGGGGCAGAGGGTTGGGGTGTGGGAAGGAATGGCATTGAGGGCTCCGGCTGCAGGTACAGGCTCTGGGGTGGGGCTGGAGATGAGGGGTTTGGGAGGCAGGAGAAGGCTCCAGGCTGAGGCAAGGGGTTGGGGTGTGGGAGAGAGTATG
Source organism: Chelonoidis abingdonii (assembly GCF_003597395.2). Classification (NCBI taxonomy): domain Eukaryota; kingdom Metazoa; phylum Chordata; order Testudines; family Testudinidae; genus Chelonoidis; species Chelonoidis abingdonii. The sequence goes on from NC_133769.1 coordinate 344,820,307, forward strand.
GGCTCTGGCCTGGGGTTGCAGGCTCCCAGGTGGGGCCAGAAATGAGGGGTTCAGGGTGTGTGTGGAGGATCTGGGATGAGGCAGGGGTTGGATGTGGGGGTTGGGTGGTGAGGGTTCCAGCTGTGCATATGGGTTCTCGGGTGGGGTCAGAGATGAGAGGCTCGGGGTGCAGGAAAATGCTCTGCCCTGAGGCGGGGGTTGGCATGTGGGAGGGAGTGAACTCTGGGTTGAGGGGGGTGCAGCCTCCAGAGTGGGGCTATAAATGACAGGTTTGGGGTGAAAGAGAGGGATCTGGGATGGGGCAGGTGGTTTGGTTGGTGCAGAGTGGATGAGGGCTCTGTGGGGGGGCAGGTTTGGGTGCAGGAGAGGGTGAAGATTCTGGGTGATGCTTACCTCAGGCAGTTCTCAGGACGCTGCCGGCATCTCCCTCCAGCCCCTAAGTGAAGGCATGACCATGTGGCTCTCCACGCTGCCCGCGCCTGCAGGCACTGCCCCCTCAGCTCCTGTTGGCTATGGTTCCTAGCCAATGGAAGCAGCTCAACTGGTGATGGGGGTGGGGGCAGCATGCAGAGTCCCCATGGCCATCCCTCTGCCTAGGAGCCAAAGGGACATGCCGGCAACTTCCCAGGAGCCATGTGGAGCCAGGTAGGGAACCTGCCTGCACTACCCACCAGATTTTAACAGCCTAGTCTGCAGTGCTGACCAAAGCCACCAGGGTCCCTTTTCAACTGGATGTTCCTGTCATAAAACAGATTTATGGCAATCCTAGCGCAACATGCCTCAGATGGCTCATGACTATGACTTATCACCAAATTTGGTCCACCAGTTGAATCATTAGCTTTCCTGGCCCAGGCCAGGTACTGGTGGGGGGCATGTGAGTGCTGAGCCATGCCCCCAAAAGATATCACTTGGCACTTACTCTGCACCCAGCACCACTGCCTTTTGCCATAACCTCAGACTTGTCCTGCAGTGCTAACACCTCAGCCTCAGTACCACAGGTCCACTCAGATGCCAGTTTGGGCAGAAAAAGGGAGAAAAAGAAAAACACACAAGGATCACAAGCAAAGAAAAGGAGGAATTACCATCCTCACTCCTTTTGTATTCACTGCTCCATGAGAGCCTTTAAAGACTCTCAGACACCTTCCTCATCACACTCCTCCAGAATCAGAGGCCCTGACACTGACTAACTTGGAGTTATCACCAGTTCAACTCCCCATTACCTCTTTTATCTATCTGAATGGGGACAGGGGGGTCTATTATCCAGGCTACTAGAGGTGCCTACTGCATGTTTTTCTACTGCTGAACTCTGTGCTGGTCCTGACTCCTACGGTCTCCTTCCAGAACCACTTCAGGGATTTTTGACATCTTTTGAGAGGAACTTAGCTAGTTAAAAAAAAAAGTTACAAAGGGCAAATGATTACAATTTTAATCTCTAAAAAGAACACCAAGATCCAGTCTATTCTGGTAAATACTGTTTATCATTTTGTTTCAAAACCAAATTTCTAGTAACCGATACTACCTATGATGGAGTGTCACAATCTATGTCTGAATTCAGGAGTTTTTAGCATATGCGTTTAAACTTAGAGGTGACTGGAAAGTTTTGAGGATATTTGTTTACTTTCTCAAAAGGATTTCTGCTTGAGTGTTTGCCATCTAAAAAGTTATAGGCACCATTTTTCCTCCTTTTCAGTGGCAAAATGGAGGAGGGGGGAGAAGAAAAGAAGGGGGAAGAATGAGAAAAGGGGGAACACACCTGAAATTACCAAACCTGAAACATTCTCTTTTTTAATGAAAAAATTGGAAAATTTTACTAAATAAATAAATAGGATTAAAACAAATAGAGAAAATAAAAATTGTTCAAATTCTTCTTGTGAAAAGTATTTACCATTCTTTGACCAGCTCCTCTGCTCCTGTAAGTGAGGCTGGACAAATGAGAGATTGATTATCCCCAAACTGGAGAGTAAATCTTGATTTAAATGCCAAAGACCTGATCCTGTGAGGTGTCTTCCACCAAAGTCAAGCTATTCAAATACATCTGCAGAAATCAGGACAATTCATGACTAGAATAAAATGTCTAATGGGAAAATTGCTTCTTGTCCTACATGCCAGCATAAGGCACTCCTTTATTCACCTGGTGACTCCCAGCACAGGGCAACAAACAGACTCCAAGGGGCTGCTGCTCCCCAGTCTATGCTGGTGGTGGTGAATGAGGCAACACTTCAAAATAGGCTGAATCTTCCACAATGCACCACTAGAGCAAACACAGAAGAAAGTAAACTGCTACTGGTATAGCCTAATAGAAGATTGCTTTTCCTTTGGAGCAAGGTGGCTGAAGATGAGAATTGTGAATGACTCAAGAACAGACTGTCAGATGTCCTGCAATCTGCCCACTCCTCTGAGAAGGGAAATAGGAGATAAAGCGTCTTAGTGCTTCTCTCCCCTTCCTGAAATTTACCTCTGACAGGAAGAAGAGAGGACCTTAGAGAGCTCCCTGACCCAGTAAGTTTCAAAGTGGTGGCTGAAAGTGGGGTTAAAAAATCCAGAAAATGTAATAAAACCAACTATTTGTAGCAATAAAAAATAGCTGTGTGTGAATATGTGCATTTTACCTTTAGCTTCAGGCAATGTACCATAATCTCATGGACTGTTTATTCCCATCTGGTAGTATTTTATCTAGCTGTGAGAGGAAAGCAACAATCTAACTGTCTCTCTGCAGAGGGAGAGAGCAAGGGAGAGTGCTCTTTCCTGAGGCCAACTAAAGACTCTAACCTTCTAGTCCTCCTCTGCTGCTTTGTCATAAGGCTTTTGTTGGACACGTGGATTGGACATTCTGCATGTAATTGAAACCAATGGCAAAATGTTCTGTAGCAGCATTTAGATGAAGTTCTAGCAGAAGAACTTGCAGCCACATTTTATCCTTCTAATTCATTCTGAAAACATGAAAATAACATATCCTCCCTTTCTAGATACTGTTGTTAAAGATACAGCTTTCCAGGAATCTAACCACTGATGGATGTAGGAAATGTTTAAGTATCAATGCCTTAAGAATGAATTTTCTCATGAGTTTAAAGAAAAATCTTTCTGCAGCCAGTTTTCAATCACACTGACTTAGTCATCCTCCTGTGCACTTTCTGTCATCAGAAAGGGCACTAGTGTAGTAGAGGGAAAACACTGGGTTGAGATAAATCTGCAACCTAGTGCTCTTAGGGCAGGTCTGTAGTACAGATTTATGCCTGCGCAGCTGCAGCTCATCTGGTGAAGATGCTCTAAGCCAGTGGCTGAGAGTTCTCCCATCAGTTTAATAATTCCACCTCCCCGAGAGGCGATAGTTATGTTGGTGGGAGAAAGTCTCCCTCTATCTACAAGGTGGGCTAAGGTCAGTATGTCTCTCATTGGTGTGGGTTTTTCACACCCCTGAGCAATGTAGTTATACTGAAGTAAATATGTAATCTAGACAAAGCCTCGATCTGGCAGAAACTAGTCTGTGTGATACAAATGGTATTTGTCTGATCAGTTGGCAAAAGCAAATGGGACAAACGCAACTTTTGTCAAAAAAGTGGAGTGCGGAGGAATGTTTTGGTGGGGCCAGCAGCATTGCCAGCCCGGCACGGAGGAGAGGCAAGGCTCAAGCTAGCAGCGATGCCAGCCCCGGTCTCATGCAGGAGGCAGGCAGGGCTCGGGCGAGCAGCAATGCCAGCCCCATGTGGAGACAGGGGTCAGGGCTCGGGCAAGTGGCTCAGGCCAGCCCCACGCAGGGGGAGGGGTAGGTCGGCCTAGCCCCAAGCTATGTCCTGTTTTCCTTTTGGGAAATATGGTCACCCTAATGTTAATATAATGACTGTCTTCAAAAATGTTTCATATTCAGGCTATGTGTCACATATTTTCTATGTGGTATGAGAGCAAAATCATTGCAGTGACCTGTTTTCAATGGAATGAATTTTTACCAATGGGATTTCCTTATTATACTGCCAAAGGTAATTGCTTTTCCAAATTTCATTATTCTGTCATCCAAACCAACTGTTGGCCACAATTAACATGTCTACTTTTCTTATATCACTCATGATACAGAGTATGCTTAGATGTGTTCATCTGTGAATTTGATTATATGGTTTACTTAGACTGGAAGATTTTTGCAGTGGGGACTTTCTTTTTGCTATAGGTTTGTTCATTTGACTAGCCCAACAGAACTGCAGCCTTCAAATGCAACCTCAGTAAACACCAGACATATAATACATCAGATGTACCAGTTATACGATGTACTAAGCCATGATAGGGAAATGTATTTCTAAAATAATAAATACTATAAAATATACTTAGTGCTTTACAACACCCAGTACAATGGCATTTCAGACAAGATACTTTGGAATGTATTTGTAACAGATTTTATTTTAAAAGCATTTTGTTAGCTCTGTCATTGTATGAACTAACATTAGTTACACAAAGTACTTACTGTATTTTAATTTATTAACTGAAGTGCATTTCACTGGGTGTAAATTTAGATCCAGAATTAAGCGTTTAATTATGACCAATGCAGCAAATTAAATTGATTGAGGTTTAAAGGAGCTAGAACTTTATGATTTTTCTAAAAAAATTTTCTTTTGTTCGACTATTCATTAGTTACACCCTATGTTTTTTTGTGGAACAAAGAATGAGGGCGAATATTAAGAGACTGTAAGCCAAATCCTTACTTTCTGGGTGTAAATTAAGATATTTATTGATGATACACCAATAAATAAGAGCGGAAGATCTGGCCTGTATATATACTTAGGTACATACTACTGTAATTGGTATTCTAAATGGAGCTTATCCAGTGCTGTGTACAGAGGAATTCTTACTTCTGTGAATATGTCCTAGTACCGTATTTGCCTTTTATACTACTGCCTACTGCTCATTCAGGGCTTGGTTCAACTGCTGTTGAAGTCATGAGTCGTTTTATCGACTGAACTGAGTTGGATCCAGCCTTTACTCTAGTATTCATTCACTAAATTTCTCTGCTTTGCTACTATCAAGCCAGCTCTTTCCCATCTGGTATTTTTGTTCTTATTTAAGTGCAGTTTTGCATTTCCCATCTTTAAATTTCATTTCTCTTATCCTTTTCTGACTCTTCCATATGTCTGTTTACTGCCAGGATTCTGCACCATCTTTTCTGTACACTGAGTCTAAATTTGGTCCCTTGGAACTGATTTATGGATCTATGAGGTTGTATTTGTTTCCAAGGAAAAGGCTGCTTGTTGATACCATGTTGGGAACACCATTGTACAATGTGTAGAATGAGGCTCTGCACATCATATCCAAATGAATGCTTGAATGCCAGAAAAGGAATCAACTTTTTCCGATTATTCATCAGAAAGGAAGCACTTGAAAACAGTTGAACAGCTGGTATGTATTCAGAGGTGCAAAGATGAGCTACCGTAGTCTACACTCTAAATGTGTTTTAATGGATAAATTTCTTTTTATTTATGCTTATACTTTATACAAAAACTATAATCTCCCTCTCTTCTCCCCCTCACTTCCATCCCAGCCCAGCAAATACTTTTCTCTGTCCAGCTTGAAATTGATACTAATATTTTATAACGTCAACAAAATTGGTGAAATGAAATGGGACCCCCAATTTTCAAGAGAAAATCAGGTATCTAAATTCTCATTTTAGGTACTTAAGAACTCATTTAAGCATTTAAATCCCAATCTTATTTAGGCCTCTGAATTCCCTGTGTTATGAAAAGATAATCTGTGTTTTTGAATCACTAACAACTCAAGGATGCAGAATACAAGTGTAGTTATTGTCTACTGCTCTGTGAAAGTGTACTTGTTAATGTGATGAATGTGTTTTGTAGATAACTAAACATACCTGATCAAGTGCTCCAATGAAGCACAAGAAAATACATTCACAGTTGAATGAGGAATTCACATTGCATTGCATAAATGTTTTGGATTCAGGTATATGCCAGAAAGCTCTCACAGAAAAACCAGTCAACAACTGTTTGTTTGTTTGTTTTTGCCTCATTACCATATACTATGCAGAAACTTGGCTGATTTGTAAAGGAGACACCTGGCCCTTTATATGAATACTACTAAAAATCATATAAACATTTACAATTGTGTGTAATGTTAACCCTGTACAATTCTTATTTGTATCATAAACTTGCATCATATATTCAAACAGAATTAGGAAACCCATGTCCTTTATATATTTGGTCAAAATCCTAGAGTACTTGGTTTCTTCTCAGGTAAACTCCCTTTAACTCCAAATCATAATTGACTTCAGTGAGAGTTTAGCTCGAGGGAGGCTATATAGAGGTTGCAGAATTTGGCTTTTGATTTTTTTCTTCGGTTTTTAACTGTAATAAAAGAGTCATATTTTAAATAATGTTTTGCACTTTTAGGACATCTTTTAATGACTTATGAGCGAGGAATGAAAAATGCTCAAAACAGTACTAGTCAAAAATACTAGCGCCGAAATTTTTTAAATGGATGCTTAGTTTGGCTCTTCAATGAGTTTTATTTGGGAATCTAAAGTCAGATTTAGAACCCAAATTTACATACCCATTTTCAACAATCTTCACCCATGGTTTTCTGTTGAAAATAAACAAACACAAAAACTGATCTGTATAAGGTCTAGCCACGACATGCAAACTTAATAATTTCAAGATTTTGTTGTTCTAATTATCTATATTTTTAAAAAATCATGCAGTCTTTTAACATTTTTGCTCACTTAAATAAAAACCAACTAAGCTGATCTTTCCTCAAATGTTCCAAAGCCAACTTGCCTTTGAACAGAGACACAAGTGATGGGAAGATTCAGCCTCCAGGGAAACTGATCAAGAATGGTGTAAGTGAATGAAAAAAAGTCTGTCGTGACTGGATTTGCAAACTTGACTGTACTGACCCATAAGTTCACATACAGCAAGTGGTTCCACATACAGCAGTCCACTTGCTACTCTGTGCAGAGTGATCAGGAAAAAAACACCTTATAACAATGCTCTGTGCTGTAGATTCTTTACCAAAACAATGGCTAGCAATGGCCAAGTCATAACTGACAAAGGTTATGATGTATAAGTGAAGTGTAAAATAAGTATTTAACATACACGTAAATAACCCATATAACTACTGTACATAATTTGACATATCAAATTTGACATATCTCTCTCCTTTATCCTTCATATGTCATACAAACACTCACCAAAAAAATAGAATTAACAAGACATGTGCCCACTTTGCTTGTATATTGCAGTCAGCTGCTTCTCAGTCAGCTTGTTTTTGTCTTCTTAAACTATACATTGTTTGGGGCAAGACCTGTTGGTTACAATGTATTTCCATAATCCCCCCTGATTGTGTTTGAAGTCTTTGGGCAATACAGCAATACATTATAATAATAATAATAATCGCTTTGTCCATTTCAAGGTTCATGTTTTCATAGATGTTAAGGCCATTATGGTCATCTAGTCTGACCTCCTGCCTAACCCAAGGCATACAACCCACCCAGTACTTAATGCATTTCACCCACAACTTCTGTCTTTGTGCTTATCCGAGTCTCAAATGTATTTGGGCCTGGCTATCTCAGAGATCCTTCTCCCTCTCTTCCCCTCTCCACCCCTGCCCCCCGCTATGGCAGCAATGGTCAATGTAGATACTACGGTTGATGAAGATAAGATCCTAATTCTTTAATCTTTCTCATGGCTCTTCTCTGAACCGCCTCTAATTTATTAACACTCTTGAATTGTAGACATCAGAACTGGACACAGTATTCCAGTAGCAGTCGCACCAGTGCCAAATATAGAGGTAATATAACCCCCCTACTCCTACTCAATATTCCTCTGTTTATACATCCAATGGCATTAGCCCTTTTGACAATAGCATGACACAGGGAGCTCATGTTCAGCTGATCATCTGCCATGACCTCCAAGTCTTTTATGAAGCCACTACTACCCATCCCATAAGTATTTCCTGCATACTTTGTTCTTAGATGTAATTCCACATTTGGCCATATTAGAACACATATTGTTTGCATGCTCCCAGCTTACCAAATGATCCAGATTACTCTATATCAGTGACTTGTCCTTTTTGTTCTTTACTCCAGTGTTTCTGTTGTCTACCAACTCTATCAGTAATCATTTTGTTTTCTTCCAGACCAATGATAAAAATGTTAAATAATGTAGGGCCAACAACTTATTCTAGCAGGACCCCACTAGAAGCACATCCACTTGAAGATATTCTCTGTTGACACTTACATTTTAAGACCTGTCATTTAGCCAGTTTTTAATCCATTGAATGTGTACCATGTTGATAGTAGGCCATTCTAATTTCTTCATTAAAATTAAACACTATTATCAATCAAAATTGTAATCTCATAAAAAAGATATTGAGTTAGTTTAATGGATCTATTTTCCATAAATCCATCTGGATTGGATTAATTATATTACCTTCCTGAAATTCTTTATTAATCAAGTCCCATATCAGCTGCTCCATTATTTTTCCCAAGACTGATGTCAGGCTGGCAGACACAGGTATTTACACAGGTCACTGCTTACCTTTTTTAAAATACAGGCACAGCATTAGATTTCTTTCAGTTCCGCTGAAACTTTCATAGTTCAAAATTAATATTAACAGTTCTCACCCAGCTCCTTTTAAAATTAGCAGATCCAGATAGCTGTCAATGAAGACATTTTACAATATCTAGCTTTAATAGTGGTTATTTAACATCCTCCTTAATTACTGTTAAAATGGAAAGTATATAATCATATGATATGATGACAACATCTGTTTTTTTCCAGATATGGGACAGAAAATATTTATTGAATACTTCTGCCTCTTCTGCATTATTTTTCTATTATTTCCAGCTAATAATGGACCAATGCCATTGTTATGATTTCTTTTGTTTCTAATGTGCTTTAAAACCTTTTTTTATTGTCCTTAACTCTACTATCTATATTTCTCCTATGTCCTTTTTCATCCCTTGTCAATTTTCTACAATTCCTAGCTTCTGATTTATATTCATTACTATCAACTTCCCCTTTTTTCCACTTATTAAATATGGTTTTTGTTTTATTTTTTCTTAGCTGCTTTCACTACCTTTCTTAACCAGATTGAGTTTGTAAGCAATGTGGCCTTCATTCTTATTTGTAGCTTTGAGCATCTAGTTAAATGTTCTTAAACAATTCCTAATTATTATTCACATCTTTGCTATTTAAATTTTTTAACCCAGCTGATTTGGCACATAACTGTTTTCAGCCTTGTGAAATCAAGATTTCCTTATTTATGTCTGAACTACAAAAAGGGAGTGTCAGGAATAAATCAATGGGAACCCAGTACTTCCATCTGATAAATGATTGATACAAACAAGCGAGTTCTCATCTAAAGCTACAATGTATATAAGCAAACACAGACATAAGCAATATGTTTAGGACATCCCAAACAATTACCAAAAATCTAAGATGGTAACTAGCAGCAGGTCAACCCACTGGGGAGTACGGTGTCAGGAAAAATTCTCTCAGGATAGCTTCAGAGAAATACTCCACAATACCCCTTTTTATCTAGTCTTTCAATAACTAACTCTTACAAAACAAACAGCTCATAGTGACCCCCACTGGGTCATCAGTTCTCCTAACTTCAATTAACTACTTATTAATAAATCATTCCTAACAATCCTAGCCATAATAAGCTTCTATATCTAAGGTGCCCACACTCAGAGTTTCCATCCACTTATCTTCTTTCAGTTTCATAATTTGTTGACTCTTTTCTCCCCTCCTCCGATTGTGGTTAGCAGAAACTCGCCTGCAACTAGTATTTGACCTTGACTCCAAAAGCCCTGCTTGTCCAAATTAACCCTTAACTATGTGGTGTTCTATTTTATTAATTAATGATGGCGGAATGCACACAATACGGCTGTGATTAGCTTGGGGAGGTTCTGAGGTAATGCTCCCCTCATTTCTGGGTAACAATAGTGGATCACAAGCTAAATATGAGTGAACACTGTAACACTCTTGCAAACAAAAGCAAATATCATTCTGGGATGTATTAGAAGGAATGTTCTAAGCAAGACACGAAAAGTAATTCTTGAGCTCTACTCCATGCTGATTAGGCCTCAGCTGGAGTATTGTGTCCAGTTCTGGGTGCCACATTTCAGGAAAGATGTGCACAAATTGGAGAAAGTCCAGAGAAGAGCAACAAAAATTATTAAAAAACTAGAAAACATGAAAAAGCTCGGTTTGTTTAGTCTGAAGAAGAGAAGACTGAGAGGGGACATGATAAGAGTTTTAAAGTACATAAAAGGTTGTTACAAGGAAGAGGGAGAAAAAATGTTCTGCTTAACCTTTGAGGATAGGACAAGAACCAATGGGCTTCAATAGCACTAAGGGCAGTTAAAGTTGGACATTAGGAAAAACTTCCTGTGAAGGTGGTTAAGTACTGGATAAATTGCCTAGGGAGGTTGTGGAATCTCCATCACTGGAGATTTTTAAGAGCAGGTTAGACAAACAATTCTCAGGGATGGTCCAGATAATACGTAGTCCTGCCATGAGTGCAGGGGACTGGACTACATGACCTCTCAAGGTCCCTTCCAGTCCTATGATTCTATGAAAGACAGTGAGTTGGTATGGAGAGCTGGTACATACTGAAAATAGTTCATGAGAACTAAAGAGATGTAAACCTCAACAGACTAATTCTCTGTAAGATGTATAAACTTTAATTATAAAAATATTTTAAAAATCTAATATCTGACATTTTCAAGAAAACTGCAACAATTTCCTGTGTTCTTACAATCCAAGAGACTAACCAAACAGCCAACATATTTGTTTACCTACAACAAACAAGTAAATGTCAACTATTCTTACTGAAAAATGAATTTCAAGAATTATACTTGATGGGCAGAGATTTGCATAATTGCTAAAGTTTAAGAAAAGTTTTCCCATTATGCTTAGCTTTCACATACAAATACATATATCTGTACCTGATCTGCTTTACCTCATCTTCTTCAGATGGCACAAAGGACAAAAGAAGATTACATAATGGTTAGCCACTGGCAAACAACTTGTATATAACAGGACTCAACCAGAACCTTCAAAACTCCAGCAGAACCTTCCAATAAACAAGAAGTGCCCAAAGTTTTCTCACTTCTCTAGACAGTCCATTTTTATCTGATTTCGTTAAAACAAGCAGAGAGCTAGATAATTAGCTAATGTAAATGGATGTAGGTTTGTCTTCGCCAGATGAAATGCTGGCTCTAAGCCTTATCTATTACAATTTTACACTTTCAACTGAAACAACAGTTTCCCTTTTAAGTCAATGCTGCTTCCCACGCTAACAGTTAAAACTACTGGCATGCACGACATTAGCACAAGTCTATTCCAATCCTCTTTTGCACTGCCTGCACTGCTACTTTGCTTCTTCACTTAGCCTCTTACTCCCTTCCACTGATTAGTTGTTTTACCTCTAAGTCCTTGTGGTATGTGCCTGCTGAGCACGTACTCTAACTTTAATCATCAGCCCTCTACTTTCCACAATGATGTTTACCACCATTATGTCCCTCTTTGACCTTGTCTGATATATTGACCTCTCACTTCTTGTTTTATCCTATTAACTTTGTTCTGCTTTTATAGCATGCCCCATGAGAAGTTTTCTTCTTTTATAAAAATACGCTGAATTATATCAGGGGTTATGGAAGGGGCTCGATTGGAAGCCTGGGCATCCAAAGTCATCTTTTTGTCCACAGAGGACTGGAGAGTTGCATTTAGCCACGGGCCCAAGTAGAGAAAAATGCTGCAGGCGGAGTTCAAAGAGGATTGTGTCTCAAGGAATTATAATCTTCCCTTTTGGCCCAGAGCACAGAACTATGATGCTGCACTCTCCTTTAGCACAATCCAGGCTATTCCATCTGATGCATTCATCCTACTTTGCAAGCTCTGATACTGTTTCTTTGCTTGCTTTGGTGCACACAAAGAAAGCAATCCCTGCCCTGCCTGGTATCTGTACCAGGGTCTATCCATGCTACACAAAGAGTGAGGTCCTTCATTCCACCTATGATGGGGTGTTTACCCCACACTGGCAGGGAATGGGTTAAAAGCACCCTAGGGAGGCTGCTCAGGGAGCAGCCTATCAGGGCCCAGAGGGCTTACCCAAAAGGAGCTGCAGGGCCAGAGACAGTCAGCTGCTGCAAGGAGCCCAAGGAGAGAGGACTGTGTTCATAGTGGGCTGCTGGAAGGTAGTACCTTGGACAGAGCAATTGCTGACAGGGAGCAGGGCAGCAAGAGGGGACTCCTGGCTGGCTGCTGGGAAATGCTGACTGGAGGCCCTGAGAAGAGGGTGAAGAAGATGCTGAGGCCATAGGGAAGTGGCCCAAAGAATTGAAGCAATGTTGGTGGAGAAGTTAAGAGAGGCAGCATGAGGCTGCTGTCTAGAGGGTTTCTGAGCCAGGATCCGGAATAGAGGGAGGGTCTGGGTCCCCCCACTTGCCACTGGGGAAGTGGCTGGATTGGACTGAGAAGTCTCCCCCACCAGAAAGGTAACATGGCCGGAGGGCTGAGTCATGAAGGGGATGCTTTGATTCCTGTACTGAGGAGAGTCTTCAAGTGGAGAAGGAAGTGGGAGCGGCACCACCAGAAGAAATCATTCTGCCTGAAAGAGCTAATCCCTGAGATGGCCAGCATGACACACTGTGACACACTCCTCGGACTTCCTGTGTGCCACCCTCCCAATCCCCTCTATTTCAGGGATTCACTGCCACTCATCCCACCTCCTCCCTCACATCAGGGCCTCGTGTGCATCCCCATTCTCCCCTTCTGCCATGACAGGGACTCTATGGGTTCTCTTATTCACCCTTCTCCCAGACTAGGCTTTTGAGTACCCTGAATTCCCTCCAGGGCAGGAGGTCTATATGCCCTCATGCCAGAGACTCTCTGTACCACCATTGTCTATTACACCACGTCAGGAGCTCTGTATGCCCCCTATTCTCTTCCATACAATTGTCCTCTATTCCTCCCCATGCCAGGCATTCTGTGTGCCCCCACATTCTCCCCTGCCCCTCATGGCTCTTTTTGACCCCCCATACCCCTCTCTCCCTCCATACCAAGGTTCCCCATTCTCCCCCCCACCAGGGGTTTTGTGTGCACCCCCATACTTAGTTCCTTTCTTCCTGTCTGAGAGCTCATTTTTTCAGGGTAGTAACATTTTGGCAGAGCTGTGATGGGGTGGGAGGGGGATTGATATCCTCCTGTGTCCCTCATTTTTCTCTTCTAGTTTTCCAGTTTTCACTAATATCAAGAGAGTTGTGCTCGTCGTTGCTTAGACTATCCCCTGAAGTTTTGGAATTGACCAGATGTGGCATTCAAAAGCTATTATGGGGCAGAGAGACAGACAGGGAAATGCTCTTGAGCTTCATATAAGACTTTGCTTCATTTGGACAATTCCTATTTATTTATATTTCAAAGTAGCAGGTAGATGGGGACCCAGTATGTCAGTCACTGTAATAATGCATAGTTATATCCATTCTCTGCCCCAAAGAGTAGACAAGAATGATGAAGCATAGGAGTGGACACAAAGGTGAACTGATGTGCCCAAAGAATGCTTGTCTTCGAGACTAATCACATAGTCCTCCAGAAATCTTTTAAGTTACTAACCATATAGGATTGCAGGATATCTGATTCCATGGCTATGACAAAAATTCTGCTGGTAAATTATTCTTGCTAACGTATATAGAAATTATACTGAAAAAATATGCCATAATTTCTTAACACCTATGGTGTAAAAAAAAATCCCATCTTGAAATGTTTCTTTAAAAATCTAAAACAATTATAGTTCAAATAAAGATCACTGTCAGAGAATCAAGATGTTCAATTCTGGAAATTACCCACAAGCAAGCAGATCTGGAATCTAGCAGCTCTCCATTTCATACAGAGTACTAGGTACTCAGCCAGTAACAGATTTAAAATAACAGTGCAAGTGACTGGTGGCTAACCAGCTTGGATTTCCCAGTCACTAAATAGTTCATTTCTGTTATTTCATTTGTATTGCTCCCCTAGCTCCTGACTCATTTTTACAGAAATCTTCATTCTGTATAAAATTATATTAAAAAGAACGACTTTTACAGATACATCCAAGTAAAAAGAAATACTAGGGTGAAAATGGGAGGGAGTGATTAAATTAGCAATAGCACAAAAATAGCTGAGATAATGAACTATTTGTAAAGTCTTTATCAAGTAAACTATAGAAAGAAACTTTGAAAGCTTAGGAACGAAGGAAGATATGGAAAAATAGCTAGTGATACAGAAATGTTTAGAAGCTCCTTAAAAAATAAATATCAACATTTAAAACTCATGTGAGCCAGATGACACGCCTCCTAACCAGCTAAGGGCCTTCTCTAAAGTCCATTGAAGTCAAAGGCAGTCATTGATATCAGTGGGTTTTGGTTCAGATCCTAGGGGAATTAGTTAATTAATAGATTACCAAAAAAAAAATATTTCTGAAAAATTGAATTACTATCTGTGGGGGGTATCAAAAGAGAGGAATAAAAAATATGTAGTACCCATTTTCCAGAAAGGGAATCTTGGCAATTACTATTCCATAAATCTAACTTTGATCTCTAATAAGGTAATAGAGCAAATAATAAGAGAAAATCACAAGCCTCTAGAGTTAATGGAGCTGAGTAATGGGTTTGTAAAGAAGGAATCTTCTGAAATAATTACTAAATTAATTAAAAATTAATGGACTAAAGCAATATATAGTAGTTCGGTATTTGAGTATTGAAAAAAACAACAACTCAGATTGGCTTGGATAAGAATAGTCTCTAGTGTGTTACAAGAGACAAAAAAAAATGTATTGAGTTGTGGGGGAAGGGATCTGTAAGATTAGTAGTTATTTCTATAGATCTTTAGAAGGGCAGAGCACTCTGCAGACCATAACAGATAGACTGTGACTTGGAAGTACACACTGGCCAGGGGAATAAGACCCCTTCCCTTACACCCATAAACTGGCTCCCCAGGTTTGAGTCTCTGTGTGTGTAGGTATAATAAGATGCTGCAGGCCTGCTTACCCTCTACGCAGAGTCACAGGGAGAGCTGGAGAAAGACCATGTGGCTCACTGGTGAGAGTAGCTGAGCCAGCGTGAGATGCAGTACTAAAGTATTGCTGGTATAGATCATATCAGTTATTATCACCTGGCAGCAGGCAGTAGGTGGAGGAAGAACTGTGACTCTGAGAGGTGTCTCTGAGTCAAAATGCCTCCTGGGGCAATGAAATTTATGCACCATACCCTGATCAGAGCCCTGCCTAAGGTCAGAATCTAGCCCACTCAAACCAGGGGGAGCTTTGCCATTGAATAAAATGGGAATAAGATTGAGCACTAAATGAAACAGACCTGTGAATACCCATCAGAAGAAAAAAAGTATGGATAGAAAATATCAACATGAAATTCACCTTGTACAAAATGCAAACTATATCTGTGGGGAAAATCGTCCAAAGGACATAGTGAGAGTGGGAACACTGGGAAGCAGTAATAACTGAAAGGAGCAAATTAGTGGAAAGCAAATTAGAAATGAATTTGCCCTAAAATATAGCTCCAAAAAAATCCAGAGCTCTTTTTGGAGGCATATACAAGCAAATTTCATCACAGAAGAGATTATGCTTGTTAAGAGATGATGTAAAGACATGAAAAAGGAAGTCATTTGAAGTGCTGCAAAGCAACAAGTTTTATTGGTCCTACAAAACCCAAGAACTGTGCTACATGTTGAATGCCAGCTAGTGGCTCCATATCTATAATTACCTAAATATTTATGTATTTACAGATATAGTGTTCTTTCCTAACAATAGCCCTTCAGTATGCAGCTCTGCGATCAGAGGAAAGTGAAAAAATGACCGTTCTTTTGTTTTTTATTTCTGTGGTGCACTGGGCTTTTAAATCTAGATTCACTCAGAATCTTTTTTTCTTTGAACTTACATTTAGCTATTTTTCATAAACATTTGATTAAGAGCTCACGCATGCCTGTGGTTATAGGACATGTTACTATAGCATCCACAAGGAGAACGATCAGTTTATTCTTACCTTAATGATAACCCACAGTAGGATCACAATGTGGATGCTGAAAGTAAAAGGAACCTGTGCAACTGAAAACCAGAAAGTATATAACAGTCCTATCAATGGTTTTGAAGGCAATAACATCTACTGGTTTCCTATTACAGCAGCAGAATCCACACAAGGTCTAATGATCAAAAACATCAATGTATTCCTGTCACGTCTTTAGTCTCCCCCTTGCTTTTAATTAAACCCACTTACATTCAGCTGTGGTGTATATAACGCTTCAGTTGTACATAAGATAAAACCCCTTGCTGTACCTAATGCTGGTAGCGCATATCGTTACTCTGACAAAGCTTCATTCTCATATAAATGGGCTAAGCCTGGCCTCTGTGAATACCTACATAATTTGAATTTTAAGAATCCAAAGTGGTGGGATAGTCTTGGGACCTTTTGGTGGCAGCAGGGTTTCACACACGCACACACACACACACACACTCTATTTTTTTCCCCTTTAGATTCCACAACATTCACTTCAACTATTTAAGGCTGATGTTTTCTAACCGTGATAATACCTAGCAACCTGCAGCATGTTTGCAGGACTGGTCCTTGAATTCCAGAAATCTGGCTGTGAATGGACAGTGTATTGTGACTGCTACAACAGAAAAGTTGTATAGAATTGGTATCTGGATCTGGATGTCGAAAATCCCCAAAATTCATCAGTATTTGGATCTACAGTTTTGGTTCTGTCAGTCATAGAAACAGATGCACTAAAAGGAGCAGTGCTTCTGAGAAGAGAAAAATAATACGTGATCATGTAACTATACATATCCTGCATATGCACAAGGCTGAAGATTTAAGGTTGTATGAGCAGCCTGCGTTGATCCATTTACTAAACTGAATGCTTGACCTTGCAACCATAGTAATATTCTTCTCTAATTTAAGATATAAATGAAGGGGAAAGATAGCCATATTTCTTTATAGTTGTTATAAATATCTTAAAATTCATGTGTGTGTTTATCTGGACACTGAAGCACTCTTCTTTTCATGAGCCTGGCACTTTCATCTCTCCAAGAAGAACTCTATACTAGATCTTTAATTTTTGTTGTAGCTCTTTCTTGTCTATGTAAGTCTGACTGTCGCATAAACTCAGCTGTAGCTTTTGAGGCAGATGCTAATAAAAAGGTTGAGGTGCCAGTAAATTCAGTGGTTTTCACTATTATTTAAGAGGACAGAGAAAAGTGTGGCATAATCACATGGCTCATTGCGTAAGAATTTCAGCTTGGCCTGTCAGTGTTCTATGAACTGAATATATTGTCTTATTCATCCTCAAGTATCTTTGAAATTCTGAAGCTTTTAGTTACTCTCCAGACACTCAGGGGATAAGATGTTTCTTCCAAAAGGACTCTGTAGTATATTGAAAACTATTTTAAAAATACAAACCATAACTTTAAATGTAAGGTGTTTCCTGGTCTTGCTTGCAGGGTAGGGGCTCTTTAGGGAAGCATACGATCTGGGTCTGTGCTGTCAGTCTTCAAAGAGCCAGCCTACAGCAAGGTGAGTTGAGCAGTGCCTCTCTGCCTTAGGGAGCAGTCTGCTTTGTCTCCCTCAGGTTTTTGTTCTCGTGTGTTAGGGTTCTGTTTTCTAAGAAATAAAACAGTGTTACATTGCAACCTTCCAGAAAGAGTATTTTATGTTTCTATCTAACTTTCTCTGTGTGTATGCCATGATCATAACAACACCCAATTAGATAAAAGCACAAATCCTATTAATAAATATTAGAATATTGTTAATACCTAACACACACTCTGCTTTCAAAGTATAAACTCAGATTTCTACCATCTCCATTTTCCAATCTAAATAAAATGTGTTTGCAAATATTTTACAGATCTAAAATGATGTCTAACAATTAATAAGAGGTAATGAAAAATGAAAGGCTCAGGCTAACTAAGAAAGCAAACAGTGCTTTCATTTTCAAAGTACAGTGCATTATTTTTACAATACCCTTGCCCCAAACTTTGATCTGAGCTGCTAGTCAATGTTTGCGCTTATGTGGGTGTTCCAGATAGAAGTAGAAATTGATGGAGACTGGTATTTTCGTTGGTGCAATCTTGTTTTTTATTGAGAACATACAAAAACCTTCTTCTCTGAACTCAGGAGGAACCAAGAACAAAAGGAGCAGTTTCTAAGTTTACAGCTCCCAAGCATCTTTAGCCAACGCCAGACCCAAAAGCCCTCACTAGCTTTTTTGGGGTCACACAGTGCTTACAGACTCCTGCTTGGCTTTGTTGCTCTCTGCCTCTGCCTCTCACTCTGTTCTTGTCTGATCTCTGTTTCTACATATTTTGCTTCCCTTCCTCTGCACACATACACCTACCCAAAACAATAGTCCTTGGGAGGTTTACACACTATTCTAAGATGGGAGCTTATGCTTACAGCTATGTTAATTGAAGGTGAGTTCAGATCTGCCCATCTCAATGGGGTTTTAATTAAACCCATAAAAATGTTTCAACCAGCTTATAAAAATACTTTTATATTGTGAACCCTTTAGGGCAGGGAACATTTGTCACCATGATTAAGAAGACGACATTATAATAGTTTGCATTGGCACTGCTACAATGAAACTATTTGTTATAAATAAAGTAATATGAATTCCAAAGTATTGTTTTTCCGTCCATCACTATGAGGGCAGAGTTAAACAGCTTTTGAGTACTTACTTAGGGCTAGTCTACACTGGCAATGTTAAAGAGCTGTTTAACGTGGCTTGTGTAGTCACGGCAAAGGTAAAAAAACCCCACCTCCACGATGGGAGTAGCTACCAGCGCTGAGAGCACAGCTCCCAGTGCTGGTGCACTGTCTATACTGCCGCTTTACAGCACTGAAGCTTGCTGTGCTCAAGGATGTGTTTTTTCACACCCCTGAGCGAGAAAGTTGCAGCACTGTAAAGTACCAGTGTAGACAAGCCTTTAGACTGTAAGGTCCTTGGCACAGGGGCCATGATTTTGTTCTGTGTTTGTAAAGCTCCTCGCACATGAGTGGGCCTGTTAGACAATACCACAGTACAGATAATAAAGTAATAATAGAGAACCCAGAACTTCAATCTTAACTCTGCATTTCTGGGGTTTCTACTATTTTTTGTTTGTTTGGAGTCTAAACTAATATGAAGATAATAGGCTCTCAAACCACTGGGATGTGCCCTCAGCCTTAACTTGGCTTTAACTAATTTGATGCATATGTGAGAGGAATTACATACTAACATGAATGCCAGGAAATTAGAGATTTCTTAGAGAGGAAGCTCTGTTTTAAAAGGGCCACACAAAAAGACCTTGAAAATGGAGCAGACTGAAGTATGCTAATATGGGCATGTTTTATCTTACACACTGGAATAGGGTTCATGTTATTGATAGCGATCTTTCTGCATAATTCACAGCTTGTTTAGTAAGCTTAGAAGACACTGTTCTATATTTTATTGATCTAGCTAATACCATCAGTTTTCTATGGTGACAGCCAAAAAGATCAGTCAAACACAGTGGGTTTTAGTAACAGAATTAAAATTGTCTTGCCCTCTTTTTTTCCCCCATTTGACTTACTCTTAACATGCATGTTTAAGCTATGCACTGATCAGATGTTGCCTGCTTTTGAACTATGCAGTAGACTCTAGTAATAGCAATTAGTCTCATCTTCAGGATTAAAGAAAATTGCAAATGGACCAGATTGTGTCTACTAGGATGCTGTTAAGTTCAGAGACCCACTACTCAGCCACTCCCAATCCAGTCCCTACAGCACGTCTCATGAGAGAAAGGCCAACATTTGACCTTCTTTTTCTTCTATACAGTTCTTTTAATAAATGATGGTATTGCACAGTGACGGATGTCCAAGAGATGGATAGATACTGAATTGTTTCAAGGGCGAAATCACTGCATAATATATAATTGCTCATAAAAGAAATCTAGGGGAAAAAAATCATCTACAACTAAATTAGTGCCCATGAACCCAATCCCATCCTAAATGGAATACAAAAATAATAATTACAAATCTGTGCAAACACTTAAAAAAACCCAGGGCTATGGCTCTGTATTAATGTAGTCCCCTGCATCTGAAACAAAAATAACAGGAGAGGTACTAATACATTTCTATGTTACAGGAGTGTTGTAAGGATTTATACATTAATTACCGTAAGGTGCTCAGATACTGCGGTGATGGGGGCAGGTGTTAAAACCTAGATAGTTAGTGGAGCCCTTACCCCTGAAGTACTCCCTGTGGGATCACTGGAATGAATCAGTGCTTCCAGTGTGACTAAGAGCGACACAGTCTGACCTAACTTTGACATTGCTAAGGGAAACTGCTGGTCCCTTCTGACCTTAAAGTCTATGAGTTAGCAAAAGAAGTATTAGCATTAGCAAAATGTCCATGTTGTGATTGGTCCCAAGTATCAGAGGGGTAGCCATGTTAGTTTTTATGTACAAAAACAACAAGGAGTCCGGTGGCACTTTAAAGACTAACAGAATTATTTGGGCATAAGCTTTCGTGGGTAAAAAACCCACTTCTTCAGATGCATGGAGTGAAAATTATGGATACAGGCTGACTCACTACAAAAGCAATTTTCCTTCTCTTGGTATTGACGCCTCCTCATCAATTATTGGGAGTGGACCACATCCATCCTGACTGAATTGGCCTTCTCAACACTGGTTCTCCACTTGTAAGGTAACTCCCTTCTCTTCATGCACCAATATATCCATTCCCGTATCTGTAATTTTCACTTCATGCATCTGAAGAAGTGGATTTTTTACCCACAAAAGCTTATGCCCAAATAAATCTGTTAATCTTTAAGGTACCACCAGACTCCTCGGTGTTCATATCATGATTAACGCTGACATTTTTCTGAGTGTGGGAGTAGAAATACAGAGGCACAGAAAGATGAAGTGATTTGCCCGAGGTCACACAGCAGGGCAATGGTAGAGCCAAGATTAGAAGTCAGGTCTCCTGACTCCTAGTTTAGTCCTCATTCACTAGAATATACAGCCATCCCAGCATTACTGGAGGAAAGGACAATAGCTCATTTTCCTCTTATGCACTAGCTATTGGTCAGATGCTACATCTGATATCCAAATGGTCTAATCTGTTCTGGCAAATCCCAGGGTCTCTGTCCCTTCTTCTTTAGTCCCACTTTCCTCTATTACTCTTCACCCATTGACATATCTATTGTATAGCTATTTCTCCTTTGGGTATTGTTCTAGAGAGACTCAGGAGTTACTACCTTCAACTATATTCATAACCTCTCCTTAATTCTCATGAAAATATTGGTAGTTCTGGAGGGTGGACAATAATGTCCAGCCTCTCCATAAGTGGTGACTCACTCTCATAAACTAATGTTGCTTTGGATGATGCTGGAGCTTACCTTCCCCAGTGGACTACAGGGTAGAGATGAACCAAACTCAAAAACAAGTAATTACAACTTCCCAAACTTTGTGGTTGTTCAGATGCAAGGACCTGATCCAGAAAAGTTCTTTAAGTACATACTTAACTGTCAGCATGTGTTTAGATCCTATAAATGCTTTTGCTGAATTCAGATATAACTCCTGGTCTGAAATTTGTGGCTGAGGTCTATTGGTAATGCAGAATTAACATTAAGTTCCATGGCTCCATAGTGGTTAATTATCCTTTGCCCTTCACCTGCACCTTCCCCTTTTTTTACTTCTGTGTTTACTCATGTAATCTTCTGGAGCGATATAGTACAGAAAAACAAATATTCAATTTAATATTTCTTCTTTAATATATAAATCATGATGGACCTTAGGGGGGTACAAGTTAGTAGAATTAATAGGTATTATCAGCAGTGGCTCCACGCATCAGCACTCCAAGCGTGTGCCTGGGGCAGCAAGCCACACGGGGTGCCCTGCCAATCCTGTGAAGGCGGCAGTCAGGCAGCCTTAGGTGGTGTTTCTGTGGCAGGTCTGCCGGTCCTGTGGATTCGGTGGCAATCTGGCGGTGGGTACGCTGAAGCCGCGGGACTGGAGGACCTCCCACAGGCAAGCCGCCGAAGGCTGCCTGACTGCTGTGCTTGGGACGGCAAAAAAACTAGAGCCATCCCTGGGTAGAATTATACCAACTGAGTATCATTAGCACTACTTCCAGTGTGTGCATATGTAATTTCATTGGTCCTGGTTTATCAAATATGGAAGATTCCAATGGAATATTGGATGTGATATGTTATTAATCTTGCTTTTTACATAGAGCATTTAGGGCCAGATCCTCAGCTACCATAAATGTGTGTTGCTCCATTGACTTTAATGGTGATATATTGATTTATACCAGCTGAGGATCTAGCCTTTGCATGTAATATTTATCAAAATACTACTCTATAATTGCCCTGGGATGCATGTTGAAAGTTCACATTGACTTTAAAGGGATCTCTGCAGCTATAATCAAGGCAAAGTTTTGCCCCTTTTTCCTTCAGTTCACAAAGCCTCAAAGTTAAACACATGAAGGAAAATAAGGATTCTTACCTTTATAACAGAGTGCAAATAATGGATCTGATTCATTGTTTATCAAATTTTATGCCATTTCATTATACTGGCATAAATCTTGCAATGGTGATTTATCTTATGTGGTTTTAAAAATAGAATTTGAATATACAAAATCTATGACCAATTTTATTTGAAGATTTAACATATTAGTCAACAAACCTTGTGCTCAGCTTCATCATCTCCTTATTATGAGGCATTATATTAAAAAATACTTTGGCTGTAATTAATGTTCATTTTGTTACAAACACCATCTGAAAATATGACACATTTGATGCTTTGTGTGCAGAGTATGCTATTTTGGGGATTGTTTTTAAGTCCTGGCATAAAGCATCAAATAAACGAAGTATGATAGCTGCACACTAGAATTTTCAGGTTTTTCAAAAATACATATATAATGTCTTTAAATGCTTCTTTTTTTTTTTAACAATGTCTGAGGTAAAACTCCCTGTGTCAGATGCCATTGGGAAAACAATCAAAACACAGCATTACTCACAGTTACATGAGTACTCATATTCAAAATAAACACATGCTCTCAAAACAACTAGATGGGATTTGGAAATAAAAGAAGATCTGTCCTCAGGAAGGAAAATGTGTAGACAGGCAGCAGAATGTACTAGAAAAAAGAGATGGAAACAGGAGTTGGATGTTTTTGCTTAGATGATTAGCTGTGAAAATGATAGAATCATAGAGTTTAAGTCCAGAAGGGACCATCGGATCATCTAGTCTGACCCCTGTATATTACAGGCTACTAACACCCCCCACCCTCCTGCACACTAAATACAACAACCAAAATTACACCAAAGTATTACAGCCCATCCCATTCAATGTCCCATCTCTAGCCATGGCCATCCGTCATGGTTCAGAGGAAGTTGGTAAAAAACAAATAATCCCAGAACACACAGAGGAAGGGGAGGAATGCCTTTCTGACCCTTGCAGGTGGCCAGCTGAAACCCTGCATCATGAGCTTTTAGGAATATAAAACATAAACCTGAAGTGAGCCCCAGGGCTACTAAACTCTGAACTTCACCCCACTGATGGTTAGAAACCTTCTTCTAATTTCCAGCCCAACTTTGTTTATGACCAATTCTTGTTCCTTTGCTAATTTTGTCCTATAGCTTAAATAGCTCCTCATCCTCCCCCTATTTACTCCCATTCCCTATTCATAGAGAGCAATCATATAATCTCTCAGACTTCTTTTTGCTAGACTAAATAAGCCAAGCTCCTAAATCGCTCTCATAAGATAGGCCCTCTATTCCCTTAATCATCCTTATAGCTTTTCTCTGTACATGTTCCAGTTTAAATGCATCTCTCTTGAACAAGGGTGGCCAGAAATGTTCATAGTATTCCAAATAAGATCTTACTAGTGCCTTGTACAATAGCATTAATACTTCTCTATTGCTACTGGAAGTGCCACACCTGATACATCCTAGGATCACATTTGCCTTTTTCACAGCTGTATTATGTTTATTCATAGTCATACTGTGATCAGCCCACACACTCAGGTCTCTCTCATCCTCTGTTGTTTCCAACTGATGATCCCCAGCTTGTAGTAGAAATTCTGATTATTAGACCCTAGAGTGCATGCCCTTACTCTTTGTGCATTTGAATTTTTTCCCATTTCTCTCACTCTAGTTTTCAAGGTCATCCAGATCTTCCAGTATAAAAAAAAGTCATAGAATTATATAAATGTAAGGCTGGAAGGGACTTTGAGAAGTCATCTAAGTCCAGACCCCTGCACTGAAGCAGGACCAAGTAAACCTAGACTGTCATTGACAGGTGTTTGTCCAACCTATTTTTAAAAACCTCCAGTTATAGGAATCCACAACCTACCTTGGAAGCTTATTTCAGAACTTAACTATCTTTAGAGTTAGGAAGTTTTTCCTAATATCTAACCTAAATCTCCTATTACTTCTTTTCCTACCTTCAGCGGACATGGAGAACAATTGATCACACTCCTCTTTACAAGAGCCCTAAACATATTCAAAGACTGTTACCAGCTTCCTCCTGCCCCGTCTTCTTTTCTCAAGAATAAATATGCCCAGTTTTTTTAACCTTTCCCCAGGTTTTCTAAATCTTTCAACATTTTTGTTGTTCTCCTCTGCACTCTCTCCAGTTTGTCCACATCTTCCCTAAAGTGTGGCACCCAGACTTGTAGTAAGTACTCCAGCAGAGGCCCCACCAGTGCCAAGCAGAGCAGGACAATTATCTCCCAGGTCTTCCATACAACACTCCTATTAATATACCCTAGAATGGTATTAGCCTTTTTTACAATGCATCACATTGTTGGATCATATCCAATTTGTGATCCACCCCCAGAATCTTTTCAGTATTATTACCACCTCCCCAGTTATTTCTCATTTTGTAGCTGTGCATTTGAGTTTTCCTTCTTATATGAAGTACTTTCCACTTGTCTTTGTTAAATTTCACCTTGTTGGTTTCAGACCAATTCTACAGTTTGTCAAGGTTGTTGTTAATTCTAATCCTGTCCTCTAAAGTGCTTGCAACCCTCCCAGCTTGACATCATCTGCAAATTTTATAAGCATACTTCCCACTCCATTATCCAAGTCATTAATGAAAATATTGAATAGTACCAGACTCAAGAATGATCCCTGTGGGACTCTATTAGATATATCCTCCCAGTATTTCAGGGAACCATTGATAATTACTCTTTGAGTACAGTCTTGCAACCAGTTGTGCACTCACCTTCTAGTAAATTATAAGTTGCATTTCTCAAGTTTGCCTATGAGAATGTTGTGTGGAACTGTGTCAATAGCCTTAATAAAATCAAGATATATCACACCTACTGCTTTCCCTCTATCCGTTTGGCCAGTAATTCTGTCAGCGAAGGAAATTAAGCTGGTGTGGCATTATTTGTTCTTGACAAATCCATGCTGGCTATTCCTTATAACCCTATCATCCTCTAGGTGCTTACAAACTGATTGTTTAATAATTAATAATATTCAAATCCTCTGTATTGACAATGCCTCCCAGCTTTTTATCATCATCAAATGTCATTAGCACACTCCTATTTTTTGTGCAAAGGTCATTAATAAAAAGTATTGAACTAGGTTGTTCCCAAGACTCATCCTTGAGGAACTCTACTACTAACCTCCTTTCAGTCTGATAATCCACCTTTTAGCACAATCCATTGCTTTCTCCCTTCTAGACAGTTCCTTATCCATCTTACAATTCTTGTACTGATCCCCATCTTCCCTAATGTAACTAATAATTTTGTACATGGTATTGTGTCAAATGCTTTACTGAAGTCCAAGTATATTAGATCTACTGCACTTCCCTCATCTAAAACAATCAGTTATTTTCTCAAAGGAAAAGACAAGTTAGTCTGGCACGATCAGCCTTTGGTAATTCCATGTTGCATTACATTCCCCTTACTATTTACCTCCATTAATTTAATTATTCTTCCTGTCAAAATTTGTTCTAAAGTCTTATATACTACTAAATTCAGACTAACTGCTCTGTAATTGCCCAGATCACCTTTTCCCCCATTCTTAAATATAGGTATGATATTATCTATTCTCTGGTCATATGGTAATACCTCTGAATAGACAGGTTTATTAAAAATCCTTGCTAGTGGACTAGCAATCTCATATGCCAAATTCTCCAGTCCCCCGATTTGAGCACATTAAGCTCTTCAAGCTATTTTTCCATCTCAGATGGGATTCTTTCCATTAGCCGTACTGCCTTCATGCACGTGTTCCACAGTATCATCCATGCTGAAAACCAATACAAAAATATTAATTTAGTTTTGGGGTCATACCAAGATTATCTTTATTCTCCTTCCCATTCACACTGCCTAGTGGCCCAGCCTAATCCTTTCTTATTCTTTTTTTAATTACATAGCTAAAACCCTCTTATTATGTATTTTAATTTCCTCGACAAGAGCTAATTCACTAATTCTCACTTTATTCCTACATTTTTTTTACCTTCACATGAAGCTTTCTTTACCAATCAACCCCTTCTTCCATTCTATATAGGCTCTCTGCTTACTCCTAAGAACATTTTTCAGCTGATTATTCATCCAGATGGATCTGGAACCTTACCTACAAGATTTTTCCCCTCGCTTGGGATGCAAATGTCAGATAGTTTTGTAGAGTTGATCTAAAGAAATTGCAAGCTTCCACAGCACTTAAATCCTTGAACTCTTCAGTTCAGATGATTTCTTTAACTAATTTCCTTCATTTCCCAAAGTCCACAGTTTTGAAATAAAAAATCATAGTTGATAAATTGGTTTTGATTCTCCTTCCATTTAATTGAAACTGAATCAACTTGTGATCACTTGATCCAAGGTTATTTCCCACAACCATCTACAATGTCCGCACTACTTACCAAAACCAAGTCTGGAAATACTAACACTAGCGCAAGTGAGAGGAATGCTCCTATGTGGTAACATTTTCCACCAACATTGCACTGGGTGTGAATGACTACACTAGGCGCAAGGCAGTGAAGAATCAGGTCCGGTATTTAACGGGGTTCATATTGCCATAAAAGTTCCACCTCCCACCTCGCTTTTTTGTCAAAAATTGCTGAGCTGAGCCTAAATCTATGAGAAATTTGTCAGACTTCAAGGATCAGAATCTGGGAATTATTTCGCTTATAAGCTATCTGGCAGAATCCAGCTGCAATGCTACAAATAAAGACCCACTTGTTAAAAAAGTCAGATATCTGGATGAAAATCGCCTAGTTTCTGGTTTGGGTCAATCCAGTCTACAATCTCCAAATGCTTGGCTGAGATTCCAGTGCTTTCAGCCAACCAGAGCAAAGTTTTTGCTGAGTTTGATATGATTTTTTAGCAGGTCTGGCAGAGTATCTGGAAGCGCAGGCCACAGGGCCATTGGCCATTGGCTGGGAGCTGTGGGGGGCCGTGCCTGCAGACAGTCAACATAAACAAAATGTCTCGTGGCCCACCAGCTGATTATCTTGATGGGCCGCATGCTGAAGGTTGCCAACCTCTGATCTAGAGTTAACAAGTTGACTTACATACAGTGCCAGGTTTCAGCCATACAGAAGCCAGTTGTTTTACATGGTTTAGATATGAAACCACTCAAAACTGAAGTTGAACTTTGATTCCAAAGAAGCTAAAAACTTATGAAAAAATTCAAAGACTTTTATTCAGCATTGCAAATACAGAATAACTCACCTCAACAGGTGCAGCACAGATAAAGTAGGGGAAATTGGCTTATTTAGGGATGTTTGAGTCTCCAAATTATTATTATTCAGTTATGCTCTTATGAATAGCAAATATTTCCCCTAAAGTAAGGGTCAGTTTGTGAATGATACATAAACAGAAAAAAAAACAACTACACTGAATAATCAATGACAAAGAGTCCTGTGGCACCTTATAGACTAACAGACATATCGGAGCATAAGCTTTTGTGGGTGAATACGCACTTTGTCAGATAAATGTAGTGGAAATTTCGAGAGGCAGGTATAAATAGGCAGGCAACAATCAGTCTAGAGATAATGAAGTTAGTTCAATTCAGGGGGCATGAGGCCCTCTTCTAGCAGTTGAGGTATAAACACCAAGGAAGGAGAAACTGCTTTTGTAGTTGGCTAGCCATTCACAATCTTTGTTTAATCCTGAGCTGATGGTGTCAAATTTGCAAATGAACTGAAGTTCAGCAGTTTCTCTTTGAAGTCTGGTCTGAAGCTTTTTGTTTCTGCTGATGGCTGCCCTTTAAATCTGCTATTGTGTCAAGAGGTTGAAGTGTTCTCCTCTCCAGGGTTTTTTGTATATTGCCATTCCCAATATCTGACTTGTGTCCACGTAGATCCTTTATGTAAGGGACTGCCTAGCTTTGGCCGATAGTACATAGCAGAGGGTCATTTGTGTGCTGCCACATGAGGCATATATTACATTGGTGGACATGCCAGGTGAAATGAACCGGTGGATTTGTGGCTGATTGGTTAGGTCCTGTGATGGTGTCCGCTGGTGTAGGTATGTAGGCAGAGTTGGCAATCTAGGTTTGTTGCATGGGTATTGGTTCCTTCGATAGAAATTACTATGTTGTGGGGTGTGTGATTGCTGGTGAAATAATTCTTACAACGTTGGTTGGCTTCTGTGAAGGCGAGAGACTGGTCTGCTCCAAAACCTGTGAAAGTTGAGGGATCATTGTCCAGGATGGGTTGTAGATCACTGATGATGCATTGGAGAGGTTTTAGCTGAGTGAGACAAGCTTTTCAGCTTCTTCAGGTCTGGAAAACTACTCAGTGATACAGCTAAATACAGGGTAGAGCAGATTGTTTAGAATGAGTAGTTAACATATACTATATTTTAAGGGACCATTCAAGATGAAGTGGCCATTAAACACCTCTCCAATCATAAGGGGTAAAGGAGAGGAAAACAGCTGGAGTGGGGGACTTAATGGGTTAAACATTTTTGTAAGAATCCATAGCTCCAGTGTCTCTGTTCAGACCATGGGTATTAATGTCTATCAAAGTTATGAATTTAAGCTCCGAGGCTCATCTTTTGAAAGATGTTAAGCAGGTTTCTTTTGAGGATGAGGACTAATAGTGTTCACCACAGGTGACGTGTTCTTTCTATCTTCTATCATTTTTCTGTGTGAATTCATTAAGCAGCACAGTGACTGTCCCGTTTCATCCACATAGTTATTATTGGGATATTTAATACATTGGATGAGGTACACCATATTTTGATAGGAATATGTAGGACCCATGGATCTTGAAAAGTGTGTTGTGGGGGGTTTGACAATCATAGCAGTGGAGAGATGTCTACAGGTTTTTCATCTGTTGTTTTGGTAGGGTCTGGTGCCGCTTTGAGTTGGTGTGTTCTGGCCTGTGGGAAGCTTGCTTCTGATGATGAGATTGGAGAGGTTGGGGCTGGGGGTAGGTTGTTTGAAGGCCAGAAGACGGGGTTCAAGAAAGATTTCTTTCAGAGTTTGGTCCCCATTGAGCATGTCATAGAATCCTAGAAGATTAGGGTTGGAAGAGATCTCAGGAGGTCATCTAGTCCAACTCCTTGCTCAAGGCAGGACCAACACCAACTAAATTTGTCTCACTTGCCAACAGAAATGGGTCCAATAAAAGATATTACCTCACCTATCTTGTCTATCTAATATTCTGGGGACAATACAGTCATAACAACATGGCAAACAGTAAATAAGTTGAGTTGTTCCCATAGTTACAACCAAAGCAAGTACATTCAGTATTAGTGTTTATGAACAATATGTTGCCAATCCATGCAACTTTCATAATCCTCCTCCACTTTTTCCAATGCACATTTAAAAACTTGTCCTCATTGAGTCTTTTAATTTCATTTCCTTAGTTTCCATGGCCCCATTGAATTCTAGCCCCATTGAAGTAAATGGCAGTTATGGGGTGCTGCTTCGGTTTTGGAACTGAACACTGCTGAGACACATTTGACTATTACACAGTTGTTTTTATGGTCACTCCTTTTGATTCTTCTTAACAAACATTTTGGGGTTATGTGGTGACCCATGGGCTTTCCAACAGTAACAGCAGGCACACAATCAGGTTGGGCTTTTCCAATACGTATCCACTTCATGAATTAGTTTTCTTAAAAGAAAGGAATGAAGCATGATAGGTCAAATAGGTTGCACATGAAAAAATGTTTATGCTCTTTTGAAATATATTTTGGATTTCAGCAAAATTTCAGTGGAACATTAAGCCTAAAGGAGGTTCACTTAGACTACAGAAGCCATGCCGTCTTTCTGCACGAATGTCAAATAGTAAAGCACAAACACCCCCCATGCACCCTCATGGTCACAGGCCCTGGGAATATCCCTCTTACAATTCTATCTAATGTTTACTTGGTATGCAGTCTTCGTTAAGAGATTGAGTATTGTCTTGTTCATAATGTGCAGGCTTATAGACCAAATCCATCACGTGAAACTATTAATGACATTCCTACCCTTCTCTATTATTGTCATTAAAATCAGGAAATAAACATGCATCCAGTTCTTTACTCCTTCATTTTTTCTCTGTTAGAGGTCAGGAACCTGACAAAAGGAAGAAAGGAGAGCAGCAGAATACAGACCCTGGTCTTCAGAAAAGCAGACTTTGACTCCCTCAGGGAACTGATGGGCAGAATCCCCTGGGAGGCTAATATGAGGGAGAAAGGAGTCTAGGAGAGCTGGTTGTATTTTAAAGAAGCCTTATTGAGGATGCAGGAACAAACCATCTCTATGTGCAGAAAGAAAGAATAGCAAATATGGCAGGCGACCAGCTTGGCTTAACAGAGAACTCTTCGGTGATCTTAACCACAAAAACGAAGCTTACAAGAAGTGGAAACTTGTACAGATGACTAGGGAGGAATATAAAAATATTGCTTGAGGATGCAGGGATATAATCAGGAAGGCCAAAGCACAATTGGAATTGAAGATAGCAAGGGATGTGAAGTGTGACAATAAGGGTTTCTAGAGGTATGTTAGCAACAAGAAGAAGGTCAGGGAAAGTGTGGGCGCTTATTGAATGTGGAAAAAGCTGAAGTACTCAATGTTTTTTTTGCCTTGGTCTTCACAGACAAGGTCAGCTCCCAGACTGCTGCACTGGGATGCACAGTATGGGGAGTAGGTGAGCAGCCCTCTGTGGTGAGAGATCAGGTTAAGGACAATTTAGAAAATAGTGCACAAGTCCATGGGTCCGACTCTAATGCATCCGACGGTGCTGAGGGAGTTGGCTGATGTGATTGCAGAGCCATTGGCCATTATTTTTGAAAACTCGTGGTGATCAGGGGAGGTCCCAGACAATTGGAAAAGGCAAATATAGTGCCCATCTTTAAAAAAAGGAGGAAGGAGAATCCAGGGAACTACAGACCGGTCAGCCTCACCTCAGTCCTTGGAAAAATCATGGAGCAGATCCTCAAGGAATCACTTTTGTAGCACTTGGAGGAGAGGAAGGTGATCAGGAACAGTCAACATGGATTCAACAAGGGCAAGTCATGCCTGACCAACCTGATTGCTTTCTACGATGAGATAACTGGCTCCGTGGATAAGGGGAAAGTAGTGGACATGCTAAATCTTAACTTTAGCAAAGTTTTGTACAGTCTCCCACAGTATTCTTGCCAGCAAATTTAAAAAGTATGGATTGGATGAATGGACTGTAAGGTGGATATAAAGCTGACTTGATCATCAGGCTCAACAGATAGTGACCAATGACTCAATGTTAGTGAGCAATGGTATCAAGTTGAGTGCCTCCAGGTGATCGGTCCTGGAGCCAGTTTGTTTTCAACATCTTCATTAATGATGCTGGATATGGGGATGATTGCACCCTTGCAAGTTTGCGGATGACACTCAAGCTTAGAGGGGAGCTAGGACAGACTTACACTGGCGGTAGGAATGGGCTTCCAGGAGTGCCTAGACAAATTGAAGGGATTGGGCTAAAAAAAATCTGGATAAGGATTCAACACAGAGACCAGTGTCAGACTCTGCACTTATGAACCGAAAAAACCCATTGGCAGTGGCTTGCGATCGCTGGGATACTGACTCGGCTTAAGCAACCAGTTTACATGCAGAAAGGACCTGGGGGATTAACATGTGGAGAGAAAAGTGGATATGATCACCAGTCTGCCCCTGTGTGACAAGAAGCTTTGGCACATATTGGGCTGCATTAGTAGGACTTGCCCTAGCAGATGAAGGAGAGTGATTATTTTCCTCTCTATTGTGCCTGGTGAGCCACATCTGGAGTATTGTGTCCACGTTTGGGCCCCACACTAACAGAAAGGATGTGGACAATTGGAGAGATCCAGTGGAGGCAATGGCAATGATCTAGGGCGGCTGGGGCACATGAGTACTGACGAGGAGAGGCTAAGCGTACTGGCGATTATTTAGTCTAGCAGAAAAGGAAGGTGAAGAGGGGATTCGATAACAGCTGATATCCATACCTGAAGCTGTGGGGGTTCCAAACAGAGGGACGATTAGGCTGTTCTCATAGTGGTGGCAATGACAGAACAAGGAGTATGGTCTCAAGTTGCAAGGGTCGAAGTGGTCTAGGTTGGATATTAAGAAACACTATTTCACTAGTGAGGGTGTAAGTACTGGAATGGTTACCTAGAAGGTGGTGGAATCTCCATCCTTAGAGGTTTAATGCCTGGCTTGACAAAGCCCTAGCTCGGATGCTTTTGTTGGGGTTGGGGTATGCGTTTGGTCCTGCTTAGCAGGGGGTGGACTAGATGAGCTCTTCCATGAGGGTGTATTCCAACTCTAAACGTCTATGATTCTATGATTATTCATTCGCACTCCCAGCACGTAGAAAGAGATTTACACCATATGTTCCATATCTCTTTGCCGCAGTTCCTGTAATTCAAATGATTGTGTGCCTGAATTTCCAATGTGGTTATACTTACAGTTATATCTTAAAACAAATTTATCTTCATTTTATCTCTCCTACTCAGACATAGTCTTGTTCTTCCTATCTCAAGTGGCATAAGATTATAATGATGAATGAATCCTCTTATGCTCTTTAGCTAAATGAAAAAAGGTTCAAGGACATTGATTTCAGTGTGAATAGACTTGCTTGTTGGTTACTCATGATGAAGAATACTTAGGCATTTACAGCAGGGTACTGTACATTGTTCACATATTAGACTGTACATTTTCAATTATATAGGAATGTTCCTACAAAAGGTCTACATGTAATTTTTCCTTTCCATTGCTAATGGCCAGTAAAACCAGATGAGATTTTCAGATTTCACTATTAGATCAGGGCTCAATCTGATTTCAGATGCACAGGGTCATCTCAATTTCATCCAGCTCTCAAAATTGGACAATTGCAATAGCCTTGCCTCTTCAGATAAGGCCGAGTTTATGAAGAGATACCCCAATATGCACCCCACAGGCCTGGAAGCCGAATTGGTTCACACGCGGTAGGGAAGACAACAGGCCAGATTCTTCCAGGTAGAAGTCGAAGGTGTGAGGAGTGTTTGTTCCCTCCAAGGGTCCTTTGAGAGTTAGAACAGTCTAACTTACTCCACTGGCATAGGGTACTAATCAACCCGTAGGGCTTGGCTACACTTGCAAGTTGCAGCGCTGGTGAGGGGTTACAGCACTGCAACTTACTCGTGTCCCACTTACAAAGCTCAGCCAGCGCTGCAATCCCTGGCTGCAGCGCTGAGCTGTACGTCCTGGTCTGCTACGGTGTAGCGATCTAGCGCTGGTGATTGCAGCGCTGCTCATCAGGTGTGGACACTCACCAGTGCTGTTATTGGCCTCCAGTATTAAGAGGTATCCGAATTCTGTCTACACAAACTGGAGGTATCCCCGAGCTACCAAACACAGCTGCTCTTGCTCCAGCGAGCAAGCGGAGCCAAGGCTTTGGATGTTCACGTTGTTTGGGAGACAAACAGCACGGCGGAGGGGCGAGGGCAGTCGTCGGAGAAGCTGCTTATTGGTCTGAAGCCTTTTTCATTTAGAGTAGTTGAGAGAGGGGGGTGGAAATGGCCAGAATTTGCAAGGCAGGGAGCTCACATTCTTGCTCCAAAAATCCGCTCTCTCTGTCTCCCGACGCTCCTGTCACTTCCACTCACCCTCGCTTTTGAACTTGCAAGGCAGGGAGCTGTCACAGTGTCTGCTCCAAAAATCTGCTCTCTCTGTCTCCCCGACGCTCCCTCTCACACTCCATCCCACCCCCCTCTTTTAAAAAGCACGTTGCAGCCACTTGAACGCTGGAATATCTGCCCACAATCCACCGCTCCTAACAGCGCTGCAAATGCTGCAAATGTGGCCACACTGCAGCGCTGGTAGCTGTCAGTGTGGCCACACTGCAGCGCTGGTAGCTGTCAGTGTGGCCACACTGCAGCGCTGTTCCTACACAGCTGTACGACCACAGCTGTAACTCCCAGCGCTGCACATTTCCAAGTGTAGCCATACCCTTAGTCTTGGGGAGAACTGGCATTGTGGAGCTCTGCATTACCACTCCCTCTAACACACCCACTCTATGGTGGTGGGAGAAGTATCTGCTGCAGGGGCCATCTCCATCAATGGTGAATTCCCGAACATCAGGAAAATTCCCTGCTGACCATCCCGGAACAATCTGGCTCACTGTCTATACACATGGGGCTGTGTCTGGCTGCTCCAGGGATAAGCAAGCAGAGGAAAAGAAACAGCAATCCAACCCCACATCCTCTGTGACCTCGCATGGCAGCCAGGCACAGCTGCAACCACTGGGATAAAAACAATCTAAAGGGTCATGGTCTCAGCCCCCTATTAACAGGGTAGCAGAGCTGGATGGGTGCTCAAGAGGCACCAGGCATGTCCACCCTTTATGCCAGAGAGCTTCTGGAAATTCTGCACTGCACTGCACTGCCACAGATCAGTCCCTATAAATTGAGGCCTCACTGTTTTTATTTTTTCTAATGGCTTCTCACTCCTGAGAGCCTCTGCATGGTCCTTGAGATGGAAAGCAGAACCCCCCCCCCCCACTAAAAACTGATGGCCTGTCTTCTCCCGCTCTCAGCTCAGACCTCTGAAAGAAAAAGACAACAAAAGGGATTGTGAGGGCTGGGAGTGGAGTAAACTACTACACGCAGCTGGCTTGGTCAACAAGATTCTGCACTTGACCTCAGATTAACCTTGAAAGTATTGGCTGGCGAGAACAGTTATATAGCTGTCACACAATAGTTACATTACAGACCTTACTAATCATGTTGATCTGATAGTTTATGAGCCAGAAGGGAACACGGCTGAGAGAAAGAACAGACCAAACCAACCAAACAGCACCTCATTGCTCAAACAAGAAACAGCAATGCAAACCAAAACCTGACAACAAAACAACTTCCCTTATTAAATGAACATTTTAATTCCACCATTTATGGCTGCCGTGCTGCATTATTTTTCATACTAAGTAATAAATATGTTTTATGGTACTTGCCTAAGTAATGCAGATTCTCTTCTGAAAGGTTTTTCATTTCAAAATGTGCTGTGCTGTTCTATGAGGGCTGTGATGAGGTGGCTAATGTAATTGCCTTTTATAACAGGTCAGCTGGTATGAATTCCATCATCAGTAATGGAGAGAACTACATTAAGATAAAGCTGATTGGAAGGAATCATTACAGGTTATTAGCATAAAGATCATTCATTTCCCAAAGCTTACACCAGATAAATATGCATGAGTATTTAGCAGAAATTATATCTGTTTAAACAATTCTGTGAGCACTTTTTTTCCCCTTTTCCACCTTGTATTAGACAAATGAGAACTGATTGCACGTTAAAATGTATTTGAAAGATTTGAAGGTAAAAAATCTCATGATATGAAAATTATAGAATAATGATTTATTTATTTTTCATTGAAAACTGATACTAACATGACAAAATTAATAACTCATCCTGTTTAAACTTTATTCCTAATCAATGGTGACATCATAAATAATTATAACAACTTGCACTTCTGTTGCTTGAGAGCTAGTTGAGAATCTGAATTTTCATCCTGTAGGAAATTCTGATATTTCAAAAATTATTGTAATCCAAATCAGGAGAAAAAGTCAAAATATTGAAATTTTTGGAAATATATATTTGCAGGAATATTTATGCTGTAAGTGCTAGTGGCCAGTTTAACTACTCTTTCTGGTCTGCAAGTTAAAAGGGGAACATAGGAGGTTTCCCCTGTCTTGCATGTATGTGCTTGAGCAGCCAAGGTAATGGAGGCTTTGATGACTATAAAAGGTGGGCCATAACACAGCATATCTTTCTAATGTGCCTGGGGAACTACCGTCTGAACCATCTGAATTTTAGAGACGTGAGGAGACAGATGAGACGTTATCTTGAACTCAGGAGTAATATCAAAGGTGAAATTCTCATGATGTGCCCTGATCCAGCAGATATTGTGCAGAAGTCCCCGATAAGACCATCTGATTATTCAAAATCATAAAATA
Organism: Chelonoidis abingdonii; assembly: GCF_003597395.2. NCBI lineage: Eukaryota > Metazoa > Chordata > Testudines > Testudinidae > Chelonoidis > Chelonoidis abingdonii. Next base: position 344,856,698 of record NC_133769.1, read on the forward strand.
GATCCAAGATAAGCAAACTGTGAACAAAAGGCTGATGCCTTTTGACATTTAGCAGAATGAACACAACATTAAGGCAATACAGGATGTCTCCCTCCCATCTGTACCCTATCTGGGAAAAAAGCAGAAAAATTGGTTTTGTGATTGGCACCAGTGTTCCAGAGACAGTATTGTTCAAGTGTAAATGTGAAAGAGGGTCAATTTATGAATTTGCAAGGTGCCACTTAGATTTTTAAAGCTGAAATCTAACAAACTAGGTTTGCTATCTTACTAGTTTAACACTGGGTTCTCATCAGGTCAACTTTTAACATTAACAGCATTTCTCAAATCAGGACATTTGCTTATTCTTAACCAGCTAACAATTTATTAATTCATCAGAATTCCATTAATATGTAATCAACAGTTCTCCACTCAAATGTAGATATACCAATTTTGTGTACTACACAAACACACAATACTGTCTTGCAAAAAATTATTACAGACCTGAATTGAGGGTCAGCAGTTATAAGCAAAAGAACAATACAAATTACGAAGATTTCTTATTACGTTTACTCATGATCAGTAATTTTCAAAACTTTGGTATCTAACACATTTATCACACTTCCAAGAATTTACTTGCCTTTAAGACACTTTGAAGCATATGGTTACTTCTCTTTGATTAGACTGAGCAGAAAGAGACAAGTTTGAAATATTACAAGCAATTGCTTAAAACAATGTTTTTCAATGTCTCTTAGGCTAACTTTCTTGGATTTATAAAGGAGTTAAAATCTGAATATGGTTACTTGAGGTCTGACTAGAATCACAGGGGCTGGCAACCTTCAGCATGTGGGCCATCAGGGTGATCAGCTGGTGGGCCATGAGACATTTTGTTTACATTGGCCATCCGCAGGTACTGCCTCCCATAGCTCCCAGTGGCCATGATTTGCTGTTCCTGCCAAATGGGAGCTGTGGAAAGCAGAGGCCAGCACGTCCCTGCTGGCACAATTGATATGAGAGACTTTAACTAGGAGATGAGAGGAGAAGGTTGTGAAAGACCTGTGAAGTTTCCATGCCTGGCATCAAAACACAGGAGGAGGAAAATCAGCTAAATGGAGATATCATATGGGATAATGGAACACCAGAAGGTGTGAGCTTGGCCAGCAAGGAAAAAAAAACTATTGATTTGAATAGTAGTCAGGTGATGTTACAGTTAGTGAAAGGACTATATATAATGTACCTAAAAAACTGGACTATATCTAATGTACCTAAAAATCAGAGGAGTAGCCGTGTTAGTCTGGATCTGTAAAAGCAGCAAAGAATCCTGTGGCACCTTATAGACTAACAGACATTTTGGAGCATGAGCTTCAGGGTGAATACATGATGCATGCTACGAGTGGGTATTCACCCACGAAAGCTCATGGCTCCAAAATGTCTGTTAGTCTATTAAGGTCCACAGGTTCTTGCTGCTGCTTAAAAAACTGCGGTGAGCCTCCAAGAGAAACAACGAAATCTTGTATGAAGCAAGTCTGTGCAAAAAAGTGGAGGAATGAAAACTACTGTGCAGGAAGGTCACACCAGATAAACGAGATTGCAAAACATGGTGGAAAGCGTACGCATGGACTAGGATACAGGTAGTATCCTAGCGATACAGGTATACGAAGGTTATATGATGTTAGCATAGATGAGGGATAAAGGTAGGTGGTGAGGTAGCATCGTACATGACAAAGAAGCAATAACATGTAAAGAAATAAGAAGTGATAGTATGGACAAAGTAGAGATCTGTTTTGGGTCAAAATGTCACTTTGGAGAAGGATTGTAAAATACTTTCTGTTGGAACTATGCAGTAGATAGGGCCCATACCAAATTCACAGCTATGAATAACACGCATTATATGGCCTGAAATTCTGGTCCTTCCCACGAAATCTGTCTTTGTGTACGCGTACTTATAGGGTAAAAGTATACAAAATACACCAATGATTCTCAACCGAAAAGGGGTCAGAAGCAATTAAGCGGGTCACAGCATTGCCACCTTCCCTTACTCTATGCTGCTGCGCTGGCGGTGTGCCTCCAAGCTAGCAGGCCCGAGCCAGCAGACGCTGCTTTTCCGGCCACCCAGCTCTGAAGCAGCGGCAAAGGATAGGGGTGGAAATATTGTACCCCCACCTACAAAGATGTGTACCACTTGGGCTTGGGCCCACTTGAGAAAACAAGCTGAGTCTTAAGGATTGACATCTATATTTTGCTATTTTAAAATTAGCATATTTCATATTTTCTACAAACACTGTGAATATTGGAAGTTAAATATCTGAAACCATGAAATTCAACTTTAAAAAATGCAATGACTGTGAAATTTACAAAAATGGACTGTGAATTGGAGGGCACGAACTAAGACTCTAGGGTCCAGACTTGATAGAATATGTTCATATTATGAGAAAAGATAAATACTTTGTGGATTGTGTTATAAATGGAGACCTTAAACTTCCCAATAACAGTTGGAAATAAATGCTACTAATACAGGTAGCCCAATTATTCTGGATGTGTAGGGTGAAGTTTTCTTCCATCAAATCATCATCTGAACCAAACAAGAAGTGATGCGCAAGTTTAGACCACTCTGCACAGTTGCAAATGACTACCACAATTTGGAGAATCGGAGATCAACTCTTTCTTAATTAAAATGTAGAAAGGGGTTCAATCAAAAACTTTTACAAAGAACACTGACTCTCTCATTAAATATTTTTCCCAGAGTAGTTTAGACCTGGAGCTTTATTATCTGAGGGAAAAGCAAGTTCTCATTGCTGAAAATAAAATTTCCTCAGCAGTGGAACGTATTTTCAGGTTTGGCAGCTCGTTCAGAGCATCCATCTGTGTAGTCTCACAGGAAAAGCATACACATTTTAAAAACAAGTCTCTCCACAAAAATGAAAAAAACTTGGACTAGTTCTTAACGCAACAACCTCATAAGGCATGAAAATACAGCTCGCACAGAAAATCTGAGCAAATTAAAGGAAACACCACACAAAAACCTGAACGCCTCATTAAGAGAAGCCATGAGAGTTCTCCTGGTCTTGTTTGTATTTCAGTATCAGTTTGATCGAATCTAAACACCATGCGTGATGAATATTCAGTGCCTCTCGCTCAGCATGTAAGAATGAGCACTTCATAAGAGGTTCAAAGAAAAATGAACAATGGTGAACTTTGTAGCACTGTAGTTGATAATTTCAGGCTTTCAGCTCCCAATTCTTGTTCTCCTGTCCTTGCAGGGCTTCAGCAGCATTTCAAGGCAGTTATCGAGGATGGGTGTTTTTGTTGTTGTTGTTGTTTTTTGTTAACAACGTCGCTTCATGCCTTTGCTAAGGCAAATGTCTCTTCCAGATGCCAAAAGCCCCTCGCCTTCCTTGTCTAGAGTTCGACGGTTCCTTATCTGCTCCGCCCTCCAGTTCGCTTTCTGCATGCCCATCTGAGAAACTCTGGGTAGTGAACACACACCTAAGGCCAGGTCTACCTACAAACTACATTTGGTTTTAAAACTACCTTGCTGGGGCATGTGAAAAAACTCCATCCAAACTAACTCCCCTGTGTGACATCCTACTGTATGTCGAGAGCTTCTCCCTGTCGACACGCTCCGTCACTGTATGAAGGTGGCATTAATATGTCTATTGGGAGAATTCTCGCCGTCACATATCCCATTCTTAACTAAAGTGCTAAAGCCTTTTAAGTGCATGACCTGTCCCAAGATGGGTTCAGGACACAGAGGGTAAGAACTGTGTGAAATTTTTATCAGAAGCGGGAGGGAGAGGCAAGGAGCTAAAATTGGGTTTTCAAATAATTCTCATCGCAAGTTGTAAACATCTTTATTTTTTTTCTGAAAAGAATATCACTTCTCATTCCTCCCGAATTTTTTATTGGATGACATTACAAAATGTTCAGATGGTGAACAATTTGATCACTATTTTGATTAAAAGTTGGGGAAAAGGAAACATTTGGAAAAAAGGATCCATTTTGAAAACTTTCACAACGCAAAGCAACTTCAAGAGTTTACCTTTTTATACAAACTAAGTTTTCATCTTACACCCACTCTGCGCGATAAATAGCCACCCAGAGATGGCAGCACCATAGATGTGATTCCCTCTCTACTAAAAAAAGTCAAGACTCAGAATGAGGTAGTTTAGGAACATAGAGGGGGTATTCTGCATGGGGAAGAATAGAAGAACTGAAAGAACAAGCAGAACTAAATGATAATAATTTCGATAAATCATGTTATTTACAAGTAAGCTGTGTGAAATTGATTATTCAGTTGGTGTTGAAAATAATCATTTATTCAATCTGTGATGGGTGGTCTGAGGTCAGAAGACCTCTGGTGGGGCCTTTGGCCCTGCATACCTGCCCCAGAAAAGGCAAGTAGAGAGATCCTCCAAGCTGCCTTAAGTGCTGTATGGGAAGCAGCCAATAGGGACCAGCAGGCTAGTATAAAGTACACGCTGCAGGGCCAGAAAGAGTCAGTTCCTTGCTAGACATAGCAGGAGAAGTGGATGTTGCCTGGCTGCTGAGGAGCGCCAGACTTGGACCAGCGGTGGTGCTGCCAAAGCCAAGGACAGCACAAAGTAGCTCTGCTGACTGCGGGACTCCACCCAGGACAGGCTCTGAGTCGGTGTTAAAATGTGATTGAGCCACGGGAAGTGGCCCAGGGATTAGGGCAAGCAGTGGTGCTTAGACTTGGAGTACAGGGCCTGGGAAAAGTGGCTGGCCTTAGCACCACATCCCAGAAGATTGAGCGTGAACTGTCCGGGCGCAGCTCGGACCAGCTGCAGCCAGAAGTGTCCTAGAGGTGAGACACTGCTCCAGGAGGGAGAGCTGGGGCACCACTCTATACCAGAGCAGGACAATTTGAGAGAGATTTACAGAGGGCACTTGAGAGAGTGCACCTGTGACTTGTTACTCAGAATGGGTTTGCTTTGTGTTTTATTCACAGTCAGACTGTGGTGTGACTTCAGGGCGGTCTTACACAGTGGGGGAAAAGATCGATTTTAGATACGCACGTTAAACACGTGACTACGTAGCTGAGTCGGAATGAGCTAAAATCGATTACTCACCCGGTCTCACCGGGATGATGTCCGGCTCGCGTGTCGAATTCCGGAACTCCGTTGGGTTGGTGGGAGTTCCAGAATCGATTAAGCCCCGTGGCCCTCGAAGGGATCGATATAAGTCGCGTCTAGATGTAGACACGATATATCGAATCCCCCGAGCAATGATTTAACCGCCGATACGGCGGGTAGTCTAGACGTGGCTTCAGCCAGAGTCAGCTAAGGCCCACCACAAAGGAAGAGTGAGAGTGTGCAGGCACATGCACTTGGCCACAGGATGCTCGCAAGTGGGGAGTTCACCCCATTACACAACCCAAAGTGACAAATTTTCAATTTTTTCAGCAAAACCAAAATGTTTTAAAAAAATGTTCTAGGTCAAACAAAATGTTTTAATTGTTGAAGGGGTTTGAGGTTATTTTTTTAACAAAAAACGAAGTAAAATTCAAAATAAAAGTAATTTTCAAATCAAAATATCAAAACATTTTGTTTTGAAATTGTTAAAACAACTATTTAATCATTCTTAGATTTTTTATTTTTAGAAACAATTTCAACAAATTTAATGCAAATTCAAAAGATATTTCATTTGACCCAAATGTGCATTTATCATTGAAAAAAATTCTGCCAAAAAACTTTGCGTAGCTCTGTTTACAAGGAGCAACTCATCCAGCATTACAGCTGATGGACTGAGATGGCTCTGATTTTACACAACTGTACATTCCTCATAATTTTAATTTCTGTTTTTATTTGGGTTGTTTCAATATTTTTGTAATTCATTTAAAATATTAATATAAAATAAAGACACAGACTATCTGCTCAGCAACATGATAGTCATTAAAATCAGGAGCATGGGTGAATAACAGGTCTTGCGTGAAGGGAAGTCTATCATAGTTTTAGGACAAGTCCTTCAGCTGATAAAAAGGCAAAGCAGCTGAAGTAGCATCACAAGTACAAAATTAAGTCCTCTTTCCAGGGGTGTCCTACAAGCAATGTCATGACCAGTCACCTCCTAGAAGGACTGTTCGAAGGGGTAATATACAAGCCACCATTTGGATGTGTTGCTCAGTGCCATGTTAGTGAAGATGACAATAGTAGATTTATCCTTGTACTGACATATGGAGGAACTGAGTTTCTTTAAGTGGATTCTGGTTGAAGCTGTAAGTACTAATAAAGATGACATCTCTGCTCTTGATATGTGAATATTCTGAGGACTAATTAGAGCTGAGTTCCTCAATATGACTATGCCAGTGCCAAGAATATTGCCAGAGCAATATAAACATGTCCGTTCACCACAGGGATTAGTTTCAGTAAACTGTTCCACTTTTTCATCTGACTACATATCATTTATGATGTGTAAATATAAAGGAACTCTCAAACTGCTCCAGGCAATATCAGATAGTGAAAACGTTTGTTAAGAAGGTTATTCTTGTCATTGTATGTATTTTACTGCAAAACCAGGGATATTATATTTTTCATTTGATCCCCAGAACTTTCAAGTGAATCACTTCTAATGCTTTGACAGGAGAGTAAAACACAGGAAACAGCTGAACGTTCACTTCTGTTATGAAAACTTGAGGAAACGTGTCAATGATTCACTATATTATCTGCAGTCAAAGTGGGGGAGTTCTGGTGGAACAACCTGTGTTTTGCTGCTCCATGGTAATCACAAAATGGGATTTCAGATTGTCATGGTATAATTCCCCACCCTGAACCTTAGTGTCCAAAAGATGAGGTACCAGCATGAATTCCTCTAAGCTTAATTACCAGCTTAGAACCTGTAGTGCTGCCACCAACCAGGAATTCCAGTGCCTGTAACTCTGTCCCCAAAAACTTGCCAGGGACTCCAGAGGGGCTGGAGTCTACCCAAGAAAGTAAAACTCTTCCCCCGTGCCTCCCAGTCTTCCCTCCCTGGTTACCCTGAAGATTACTGTGAATTCAAATCCTTAATCCAAAACAGTAGAGGAAATCAGCTCCCTTCCTTCTTTTCCCTCTCCCTAACTCTCCCTGAAGAAAAGTAATCCTGAACACAAGAGAAAATGAACTTCTTCTCTCCCCTTCCCTCCTTCTCTCCACAATTCCCCTGGTGATTCAGTCATCCCGGGGTCTCACCAGAATAAAAAAAACAATCAGTGAAACACTCTGATCTCCCCAACTCCCTGGGACCCAAAGAACGCAAACTCACTTGATTCTTAAAACCAGGAGAAATAAACCATTCCCCCTTCTTTCCCCTCCCAGACTTTCCCCCTCCCTGCTATCCTGAGAGATCTGATACAACCTTCTTGAAATCACAATACAGAGAAGATGACCCTTCCTCCACAAAGAGGCAAACATGAAATCAGGAAAACACGAGAGCGATTCTATCTCTCCCTTCCCTTCCGCCACACAGTCCTGGTAGGTCATATCACCAATCCCTGGATAAAACAAGGGAAAAGCAAAGAAAAGTCTCAGGCTTCAAGACAAAGCTCTTTTAATAAAGAAGAAGACAAAAGTAGCAGAATCTATCTTCAGTACTTCAAGATTAATATACATCACACTAGTAAAGAAACTTTCGCCCCGTACAATACAAAATCAATATATTCCAGCAACTACAGCCATATAAAAGTTAATGCCAGCCAGATCCACACTTGCAAAATAGAGGTAAAAACAACAAAGCTAAAATTGCCATTTTACTTCTCACTATTCTGAATAGATAAGGACGTGTAGCAGGGAGTTGCAGAGAGACCTGGTTTCATTTCTAGTCCCTGTCAGGACCCGACGAGAACAAGGAAACCAAAAAGCACAAACAAAGGCTTCCTCCCTTGAGATTCAAGTACTGTTTCCTGATTGGCTCTGGTCCAGGGTCGTGTTGTTTGTTAACCTATTCCAGTGAAAGAGACATTAACCTCTAGCTAACTCTGTTAATGAACAGGTCTCTTAAAAACAAGAAAAGCTTATTTAATTAAAGAAGAAAACAGTAAAAATTATCTTTGTAAAATTTAAGATGGATAGGTAGCAGGTTTTTGCAGCTGTAGACACTGGGAATAGCCTCCCAGCCTAAGTATACAGTACAAATAAAATCCTTTTAGCAAAACACAAATTTAAAACTTCTTTCACAAATTTACACAATTGAACTCCTCCAGCCAAATGCACACTTGCAAATAAAGAAAACAAGACATAAGTCTTAACTCGCCTATCTACCTATAGTCACTATTCTGAACTTAATAAGAGCCTGTATACAGAGAGATTGGAGGAGAAAGCCTGGTTGCACGTCTGGTCACTCTCAGCAACCAGAAGAACACGCACAAAATAACGCACACGGAAACTCCCTCCTCAGATTTGAAGTTCCGTCCCCTGATTGGTCCTCTGGTCAGGTGACAGCCAGGCTTACTGAACTTGTTAACCCTTTACAGTCAAAAGAGATATAAAGTACTTCTGTTCTATAAACTCCTACTATCTGTTTATGACACAGATAAAGGACCAAATTATGATACCTTTTCTCTTCTTGAATAGTACCTTACTCCTTGAATACTCCCACTGATCGTAATGGACCGATTTGCAGCATAGGGTGCTATTCATTACAAATCAGGTTGGCAGAATCTGGCTCAAAATGAATATGGTCCAGTAAATGTCAAAAGTCAGAAATAGGTGTCAATATATACAGTGATAAAAGGTGAGTAGGGAAAGCAAAACCCTCTCAAATGAGGTACATTTTTATTCTCCCATGCCATTATTATCTGATTTGATGTATTCAGTGTGCTGCTCTAAGATGACAATCCCATGAAACAGACTTCATCTGCATTCCGATTGATGTTTCTGTGCCTAGAGGATGTAGAAAAATCTGATGCAGATCAGTTTATTGGTATGCTGCCATCTAGAGTGATAAAAACAAGACATTTGAAGTATTGCTGCAATGTTGCCAAATTTTGTCTCTGAACTGATGTGATTTTTTTTTTTACCATAAATACTCAGGAATCCATAATATCAGAATGTCTTTTTCAAGACTCTTCTTAAAATATTTACCTTTTTAAGGAAGAGGATTGGCATCTCCAGGCTGGCCAGGATGCAAAAATCCCATGTTATTTCCTAGAATTGACATACTTAATATTTTCTGGACTTCTGCATCACCTACACTCCTTTTCCATTCAAAAGGATGTTGGTCTCCTCTGCCCTCTGTGACAGCTGTCTGAGCTAGCATGCACATAACCTACTGTCGTCACAGTTAGTGAAATGAGTCTTCTAACCAGCAGTGTTTTCCTGTCCAAAGAGGTGTTCAAAACAAGGTCAGTGGAAACACATTGGAGGTTCCCAGTTCATTGGGGAAAATCAGCAGAAAGGCTTGCTGCATCTGGAGCTCATGTTAAATCACACTGGCATCTATGCATGCTGAGTGTGGTCACCTTCCTGGGAAATGACCCAGTCAAGCAGGCCAGCAACTCAGAAAAGTGATATCAAGGCCTGTGTTAAAGTCAACTATTGGTACAGGGTGACAGTGAAATATTGCGCCAGCTCTTCAGATGGCCTAAATCAGCATCACACGTACACATCAAAGCCAGAAGGGCCCATTATGATTATCTAAACTGACATCAGTGGAACTATCAGTTTGCCCCATTATAGCTATATCTGCAAATATGTGTTTCAGTTTAGTTTTTCTACTGTTAACATGAACACCTTCTGTGAGGTCCCTCTTTACTGTAATTCTCTGGCAACAGAATCCCCTGCAAGATTTACCTGTTATCCCAGTTGCCATAGAAATCCTCCACCTGCTGCAAAAAGCACTTTTCTTTTTGAATTTGTGGCAGTAACAACTACCATTTTGTGCTCTGTTTTGTTGTGGCGTTTTTTTCAGGTCAAATGATCAATAGGTCAAAGAGGTGGGGGTGGGAAGGGAAATGTAATTGGAAATCTAGGCCCAAATTCTCTGCTCAGCATAGCAGAGACAGGCCTATGCTTACAGCCCCTATTCTATGCATCAGGCTCGGCCTCTGTCATTTACAGCTAACCAATGGTAGCTACCAATGGTCCCCAAGGGACTGCCCGCCAGCTGCGGATTGCCAGAGTTCTGCATGCTCCAGTCACTTTCCCCTCACAAAACCAGAAGACACATTTCCATATCACCTCAGAGGGATCATAACTTTTTGAAGGGGAAGTTAGGTGATGTTGGGATGGGGTTTCTGATTTGATTTAAAGCTCAAGACTATAAAGAACTAACTACTGAACAACCTCAGACACTTAATTATCTTTTTGAAAAAGATGGGTGATATAGACTCTCAAAATAATTAAGTAGCCTTTCTGTGGGGAAAACCTGAAACGGGGTTAAATCCATAGCTGCGATGATCAGTATAGCCCCCAATGACTTTCCTCCTCCTGTTGCATTCAGGAACTAGTGTTTGTGGATGAGTTTTCCTCAGGCAACTGCTCAGTCAGCCCTCTTTCCCCTTGGCAGTGCAGTTCTTGCAGAGTCTTAATCCCCTTGGCAGGAGTCCTGCTCCCAGTGACCACATGTGCCTTCTTCCTCTAAATCGGTATCAGAGCAAAGGCACTGAGTGACATGGCTGCCCTCCAGGAGACAGGCTGTGTAACAAACATAAGGCTTTTGGACTACAGACTTAAGCTAAAGCTTGGGGGAAAGGCCTAAAAACATCCAGAATCTTGCTAAGGGGGGACCCAGTGTACAGCAGAAAATTATTTGAAGACATGGACTCTGGGGAATTGCTTTGAGACTGTGCAAGGTTGGTTTGTGAATTAAGAGGTTTGGGTTAGAAGAATGACTGCAGGCTCTGGAAGGACTGCAATGACAAGCCTCATTGTTTATACATAGGATGAGATACAAGAAGTACATTGGTGGGAGGACAAGGGCAACAGTGAAACAACCGTGATTAGCAGAAGTAATCTCAGCATGCGAAGGGCTTGACCCTGTAAGGTTCTGACTGCTCTGGCTAAGATCCAGCAAAGCATTTAAGCACCTTGAGGCACAATTCCTTCCTTGTCCTCACCTTTCCCCTGGTGGGCTGTATCCTGCAACTGGCTCCAACGAATAGCAAGAGCCCCCCTTTAAACCAGCTCAGCTGCACTGGCCAGCGGGGCAAAGCCAAGTTTCTGTCCGTTCCCTACCCACTCCTTTCTCCCCCCTCTCATGACACAGGTGTGCAGGAAGTACAAGTGTGCAGTCCCAGTTCTCTTTCTCCCCACTACCTCCATATGCCAACAGTGGAAACACAGGGAGATGGCACATGAGCGTGGGTGAGACTTATTCCCCTGAAACCTTTGTGCAGAGTATAATGTTGGCTCATGATCTGGCCCAGATTGAGCAGCACAGTCGCCTTTCATTAATTTTACTTTCCACACTGATCCAATGATGATTTTTTTTTATCCCTTTCAGAATCTGGCCCTGGGGCATAGAGTGGCAATGTGGATTGCAGCATACATGCATAGTACCTCTTCAGCTTGTCTTACTCAGAGCTGCTCTGGGTCAACCAAGCTGACTCACTTTTTTCCAATTTTCTTTTTGCCACTTCAGTTCCTGGCCTTCACTTCTCCTCAAATATTTGTTTCTTTAGGCTGCTGGTGGGTGGTTGTATGTTGGCACGCATGCAGTGGGTTTTCTGGAAAAAGAGAGGAATCTACTACTCCTTTGAACTGAATCTACAAAAGAAAAACACTCCTCTTCCTTCTGCATATGTTGCATGCAGTTCCATAACTAAAAACTAAGTGTAAACTATTTTAATCCCTAAAAATGCAACTAAGCCATAGATGTTTAGAGAAGTAAGTAGACATAAGCTTAGTTTTAGGAAGGAAGGGGATTATTCAAACCAAATTGAACTGCTGAGCCACTTAAGTTTATTATGATTATTATTTATAGAGCACAAATAGTGTGCTCAGATCACATAGCACACAGGGAAGGCCACAGAGCCAAATTTTGACCCTCCTTCTGCAAACATTAAACACAGCCATAACTTTACCCACTTGAGCAGTCCCACTGATGTCAATGGGACTATTTAACTGACTGAACTTATGGATGTGCTCTTGGTTGCAGTGCAAGGTGCACTAACACCAATGAAAACAGATGCTAAATTTCAATAGCGGGGGCATATCTGCTTACTCCACAGCTGAAAGCATCCCACAGACCCTGCCCTCAAAAAGATCACTGACCCAAAGATCCAGATTCATTGCCAGTGTAAATCTAATGGCCTCAGTTGAAATAACGCCTGGAACTAATTTTACCAGCACTGGACTAGAGTGGCATTGGAAAGTCCTTCTTGCCTTGTAACACTAACAGATACCCCAAGGAGCACTCACTGGCAAATATTCTGTACAGGTGAGTACAATATTATCTTCATTACCACCATCATCATTGTTTTGATGAGGAGAGCTGAAAGATTTTGGTGCTCAGGCTGGTAAACTTTTTGTGCAAATTTACTGAAGCTCATTTCAGCAAAAATACCACTACAGTGTGAGATGGTGAACTGATCTTAGAGCAGTACCATTTTTTTCCCCTTTTACTTGTCTTTTCCTTTTTGGATTATTTATAAGGCCATACTTGAATTGCAGGATGATTGTCAAATAATTGCAGCTGAGTGATGGACAGGACATGGAAAATTGTGGAAAAGTAATAATGGACCTTTTCTAATTGCAGTCATTTGGAAAAGCCAGCTGCCCAGGGCTGACAGAGGGAGCCCTGTCATGCCCAAGGCAGACAGTGGGAGACCCGCCGCTGTTAGCTCGGAAAATTGGATTTCTACAGCACTAATGGGGGGAAAAGGTGTATGTTGCAAATCTCAAAATGTATGCAAAATTGTGGACTGTGCAAAGAAAGCTAATTAAAATCAAAATGGTGGTAGAAGCCTAATAGTGTGGGATCCATAATTTCCAGAATATTGCGAATTAAATAGAGTCTTACTTATTTTCAATGCATTTCTTTCTTTTTTTGTGCATTAAAACTGACTAGCTTCTTGGCAAGTTACATTTGAAATGAAAATTAGTAATATGACCTTTCCAGTTTCTTTTAGCCACACTGATGTTCTGATATTAAAGCAGTTGAGGAGAGAACATAGACTAGCATAATTTGTGGCTACCACTAAAGCTAATTTTTTAAATGAAAATACATTATGGCCACACTATTAATAACCGTGCCTAATGTTTAGGTACCTAGTTAATCACAGGAACACTTCAATTCACAAAGCCTTAGTTAGGTGCCTGGGCTTCCTATACAATGAGTAGGAAGAGACAGGCATCTTAGAATATAATTCAGAAAAGTCAGTGTGCTACGTTGGGAGCCGCCTCAGTCAGACCATGGGAGAGGGGTGTGCAAATCCCTGCCCCTTTTGCAGATAGGTGATTGAGTCCAAGCTGCAGGGAGGAGGTTATCTTTGCTAATAATTCTCAGTTGTGAGCCCTCTTTGGTGCTAGGTGCCTAAGGTAATTTTTTTTATTTTTTGCAAGGAGGATCTTCCTTGTAACTTCTAGGCTAATGGTTAGGATACTCACCTAGGAGACAGGAGATCCCTGGTTCAACTTCCTTCTTAACCTGATGAGGAGAAGGGATTTGAACACTCTCTCTCCAGTCAATTCCCTAACCACTGGGATAGTCTGACATGAGTCTCCCTCAATGTCTGCTGTGGCACTCTGGATAAATAATTAAACTGGCATGGGAGGAGGAAGATGGGTCTCCCACATCTTGGGTGAGTGCACTAACTACCTGGCTAAAGTTCATGCTTGTGCTATGTCTCTCTGGCACAATATCTCTTAAATGTTTTATCCACAGTGCAACATGCTTCCTCGCGAAAGATTAAGAGACCCCCTTACATTAGACTATCCCACAGACCAATGCTTACAGAACTCCCCTGAGTGGGGGTGGATCCCTGTTCACATGACTATTTTCTCTTCAAATAAAGGGGTGATTTGACCTAGGGGTCTCCCACATCCCTGGTGAGTACTCTAACCACTAGCTTAAAAGTCATGAGGGAGCTAGCTCTCTCTCCCCTTCTGCTGGCTGTTTTGTGTGAACTCATGTGCAGCCCCCAGTCCAATAGGTGTGCTCGTGTGTTTTGAGCAGATCTACCAGATTTGGCCGCACATGAGAGTTAGATAGGTGTTTTCCTATCTTCTCGTTTCATGAATTGCTCTGTGCCTTGGGTGGAACATCAGTGTGCATGCTCAGAGATGGAAACATAGGTGCCAAGGCAATTTTTTACTACAAAAATTAAGGCACTTGAGTGAGTTTGTGTACCTAGGAGATTCACCGGGAGTTTTGTGAATCACAGTGGAGCCTAAAATTGAGATTTAGGCACCTAAACCCAGATTTAGGTGCCAAAGTCTGGGGTTTAGGTGCTTTGTGAATCTAGGCCTCTGTGCCTCAGTTCCTCATAGGATCATAAACTTGTTGAACTGGAAGGGCACTGGTCATATAGTCTAGTCCCCTGCACTCATGGCAGGACTAAATAATATGTGGACCATCCCTGACAGGTGTTTGTCTAACCTGTTCTTAAAAATCTCCAGGTACAGAGATTTCACAACGTCCCTAGGCAATTTATTCCAGTGCTTAACCACCCTGACAGGAAGTTTTTCCTAATGTCCAACCTAAACCACCCTTGTTGTAATTAAGCCCATTGCTTCTTGTCCTCAGAGGTTAATGAGAACAATTTACTTCTCTCCTCCTTGTAACAATCTTTTTTTGTACTTGAAAACTGTTATCATGTCCCCTCTCAGTCTTTTCTCCAGACTAAACAAATCAAATTTTTAAATCTTCCCTCATAAGTCATGTTTTCTAGAATTTTAATGATTTTGTTGCTCTTCTCTGAACTTTCTCCAATTTGTCCACATTTTTCCCAAAATATGATGCCCAGAACTGAACACAATACTCCAGGGAAGGCCTAAACAGCACTGAGTAGAGTGGAAGAATTACTTTGTGTTTTCCTTACAACACTCCTGCTAATACATCCCAGAATGATGTGGTGTTTTTTTTTTTTTTTTTTTCAACAGTGTTATACGGGTTACTCATATTTAGTCTGATCCACTATCATACCCAGATCTCTTTCTGCAGTACTCCTTCCTAGGCAGTCATTTCCCATTTTGTATGTGTGCAACTGATTGTTCCTTCCTAAGTGGAATACTTTGCATTTGTCCTTATTGAATTTCATCCTATTTACTTCAGACCATTTCTCCAGTTTGTCCAGATCATTTAGAATTTTAATTTTATCCTCCAAAACATTTGCAATCCCTTCCAGCTTGGTATCGTCTGCAAACTTTATAAGTGTACTCTCTATGCCATTATCTAAATCATTGATGAAGATATTGAACAGAACCAGGTCCGGAACTGATCCCTGCGGGACCCCACTGATGTCCTTACAGCATGACTGTGAACCACTGGTAATTACTCTCTGGCAATAGCTTTCCAACCAGTTATGCACCTCCCTTATAGTAGCTCCATCTAGGTTGTATTTCCCTGTAACATGGGGGTCCCCTCAATTGTTACATCAGGGATGGGGATTTGATCTCTTGAGTACTAGGGCCACAGGGCTGGCCTTCAAACACAATTCTTTCTTTGGGAGCTGCAAGGATTCTGGGGAATTTACAGGAATGTATAATGTTATATTTGGGATGGTCAAGGTCCTCTTCCCTAATCAAATACACCTCTACCTCGATATAACGCTGTCCTCAGGAACCAAAAAATCTTACCACGTTATAGGTGAAACCATGTTATATCAACTGGAGTGCACAGCCCTCTTCCCCTCCCCCCCCGAGCACTGCTTTACCGTGTTATATCTGAATTCATGTTATATTGGGTCATGTTATATCAAGGTAGAAGTGTATTACATTATTAGACAAACAAGATGATTATTTTTTAAAACTGTAATCTGCTACATACATACAGAGAAAATACCAACCCCAGGTTTCTACAGATTTTAGCACACTGAGGCTTCCCTCTCAGCTGAAATCTCGAGACACTACTGGAATACAAATCATAAAGACACCTGCCACTTTGCAAAAAATATTTGCAATGCCACTGGTTCAGTGGGTTTTTTTTCCTCATAAGGCTTTCACTGAAAAATACAATATGCTATTATGGGAAGATTTCATTTGACTCCTGCCACATTCTCAAGATAGGGAGAGGCTCAGGGGTGCAGGCTCTGAACGGTGGTTACCTCAGGTGGCTCCTGGAAGCAATGGCATATCCCTTCTCTGGCTCCTAGGCATGGAGCGGCCCCCGACCCTGCTAGCACAGGAGCAGGGCCATGCAGCTGCTTCCGGGAGCTGCGTGATGCAGCCCCCAACCCCGTGCCCCGGCTGGAGCACTGGAGTGGGGCAAGCCCTAGACCCCGCTCCCCAGCGGGAGCTTGGGGCCCAGCTTAAAACAGCTTGTGAACCAGATCCGGCCCACGGGCCGTAATTTGTCCACTCCTGGTGTAGAAACTGTATGCCTTACATCAGCTGTCTTGTTACGTTGGCTTGTCTAAAGTCAGTGGAAGCACTCCTGGTGACGATGCTCACCACTGACCCAAGGAGGGTACTGTGGACATGCACACCAGAGTAATTGTTGTGGTGACTGTAAGTCAACCTGTAAATCAACCTAATATAGGTTTACTTAGGTTTGTCGTGTAAACTTACCCTCATAGTGTCACTGAGTAAATGTAACACAGAACCCTTACATAAATCCAATATATCAGGCATCAAGAGGTGCAGCATGACACACTCAGCAGGGACCCATAGCCCCTGGGCAGCAGCAGGGAATCAGAGGTAATTATATTGAACATCTGATTTCCCCACCACCACCAAGACTAGGAATCAAAACATTACTCCAATATTTTTTTTACTTGAGGCTTACACTTGTGACAACTCCATTTGTACACTGAGAATTAGACAACAAACCATCTGTTTATTTCTGTCGATGATTCAAACACAAATATTTCTTTAAAGGAATTTGCATGATGGTGCACAAGATAAAGATATGGGTCAAGACACATTTTATGTGCAAAACTAGCTTGGAGAAAATAAGATACATGGCTTCAGCTGACAAAAAATTCACATAAAACTTGAAACAAACTTAAACTGAGGACTTGCCTACACTACCGATTAATTTGGATTAAGGTAGAGTGTGAATTTAAAGCAGAATATTTCAGCATAACGCCCCATGTAAACAATCTCTTTGATTCAAATTACTTTGAGTCACTGTTTTGTCCACCTACCCAATATTTTTATTTCCACCTCTGTATTTCCATGTTCTATTTAGAACCAAAAGTGCCATACGACCATGAAAAAAGTTGCTGTTATGGTATTAAGTACAACACCATATCCAAGCAGATCCAAATACAATGCCATGTCCAACCAGAAGTAGGAAGCACCTATAAACTTATGAGAGAGGCTGTTCCATCCCAATAAAATTTCCAACCCAGTCATGGACCAGAATCCCACTATGCTAGGCCCTGTACAAACACAGAATAAAAAGATGGTCCCTGCGCGAAGAGCTTAACAATCTAAGTATAACACAAGAGACAATAGCTGGATACAGACTGATAGTGGAGTACAAGGAAACAATGAGATGCTATTGGTCAGTATGACAGCCAATGGTCACAGCACACCAGCAGTGTAACCCTTGTTGAGTTTTGTGTAGGCTTCATGGACAGGGAGAATTTTAAGAGGGATTTGAAGGAGGATAATGAGGTAACTTTGTGGATGTTTATACAGCGCTCCTTTCAAGTGAGAATGGCAGCACTGGAGGCAGCACAAAGGTGCTTGTTTGAAAATTAAACAAGTGGGAGATGGAGGTTGGCATCATTCCCCGATCAGAGATGGGAGCTGTCATCTTCATAGTGAATGACAGATGGGTGGGGGGGTAGGCTCAGAAGGGCCTTGAAAACAAAGACAAATAGCGAGAGAAGGGGGAGCCAGTGAAGGAATGCAAACAGAGGAGTGTCATAGTCAAAGCAATGGACAAGAAAAATGATCTTTGCAGCAGCATTCTGAACGAATATGAGTTGGGTGAGGTTGCATTTGTCAAGGCCAGAGTGAAGGATATGGCAGTAATTGAGATGCAAGATGCTGAGAGCCTGGATGAGAGCTCTAACTGTGTGGATGAGTAGGAAAGGCCATAGCTTCGATCCATTATGCCAAAAGAACTGGCCCGATTCAGAGCATTCTGGGTTAAAGCTTATTCCCAGGTTATGGGGCTGAGTTGCAGGCAGGATGGTGTTGTCGACGGTGACTGAGAAAGGAGGTTGCAAATGACACTAAACTGGGAGGAGTGCTAGATACACTGGAAGGTAGGAATAAGATACAGAGGGACCTAGACAAATTAGAGGATTTGGCCAAAAGAAATCTGATGAAATTCAACAAGGACAAGTGCAGAGTCCTGCACTTAAGATGGAAGATTCCCATCACTGCTACAGACTAGGGACCGAATGGCTAGGCAGCAATTCTGAAGAAAAGACCTAGGAGTTACAGTGGGCAAGAAGCTGGATATGAGTCAACAGTGTACCCTTGTTGCCAAGAAGGCTAATGGCATTTGGGCTGTATAAGTGGGAGCATTTCCAGCAGATCGAGGCGGTGATCATTCCCTCTATTTGGCATTGGTGAGGCCTCATCTGGAGTACTGTGTCCAGTTTTGGGCCCAATTACAAGAAGGATGTGGAAAAATTGGAAAGAGTCCAACGGAGGGCAACAAAAATGATTAGGGGGCTGGAGCACATGATTTATGAGGAGAGACTGAGGGAACTAGGATTATTTAGTCTGCTGAAGAGAAGAATGAGAGGGGATTTGATAGCTGCTTTCAACTACATGAAAGGGGGCTCCGAAGAGAATGGATCTAGACTGTTCTCAGTAGTACCAGATGATAGAACAAGGAGTATTGGTCTCAAGTTACAGAGGGGGAGATTTAGGTTGGATATTAGGAAAAACTTTTTCTCTAGGAGGGTGGTGAAGCACTGGAATGGGTTACCTAGGGAGGTGGTGGAATCTCCTTCCTTAGAAGTTTTTAAGGTCAGGCTTGACAAAGCCCTAGCTGGGATGGTTTAGTTGGGGATTGGCCCTGCTTTGAGCAGGGTGTTGGACTAGATGACCTCCTGAGGTCCCTTCCAACCCTGAAGGCTTATCTTGCCTCTTGTGCAGTCATTTATACCAGAGGAAAGTAAGTGTGAGGACACTGTCATTCTGCTTTAGTGGACATAACTACACATGGTGCAATGGAGACTACAACATACTGGGCCTCTCCCATCATTTACTCCCAAAATTGTAACTCATCTAGATTTGTCATCAAATAAAGTGCACATTGCAGTTCTCAGGCAGGACGAAGGTGGCTGTTGGTAGTAAGCTTAGGCATTTGTGGACAGCTCCATATTTAATGTACCACACTGTAGCACTCTTACCTTTTATCTGCATTATTGTCCAGAGCAGGAAATCACATGGTCTCTGCAATCATAGTAGCTCCATGAGTCAATAACTGTATCTATATCTTGAGCTTTGGCACGAACTCCATTGTCTACATCCAGAATTTCGCGTGATCATCAGAACAGAAACGAGGAACCCATAGAAGTCTATGTAATGAGATGGAAAACAAAATATAAATAAAACATTTAAATATAAAAGGTAGATCAATACTGTAATTATCATCTATTATCATTTATTATTTATATAATAATATAAACGAAGTGGACGGAATTCACCCCTCTTTTAACTCCATTGATTTGAAGGATAAATTTGGTGCACTATGTTTTTATTATTTATATAAGACATCAGCATTCTCTGTTTCACCCCTTAGATCCAAGTCATCTCTTCCTCTACAACAGCACTAAAATTTGACCTTTTCTCTCCATTCCTACTGCTAAAGTTCTGGGCTATGCCTTTGTCGTCTTGACCATCGTAATCACCCTTTTTTCAGCCTTGTCACCTTTCACTTCTTCCCTTACAAACCCAGCCTGCTCCTTAGAACATCTTTTCTCACTGTTGTGACTGTGTGTCCACCTTCACTAGCTTCTTTTCTCTTTCTACATCAAGGTCAAGTTCCTCACCCTCAGCTTCAAGACTCTGCACATCTCAGCTGCAGCCTATAATACCTCCAAACCTCACTCCTAAATCCTGTGTTCCACTCAGGATTCACTCTGAATTCTCTGCCTTCACCTATTCCCAAATCTGTGCTTTCTATGTTGCTTCTTATGCTTAGAATAGCTTACCAGTTCAGTGCAAGGACTTATTCTTTGTGATGGCCTATTATATGCACTCATAGACACTTACGATACCATAAAATGGGTCTGAACTTACAAAGAAAACTCATGTGAACTTCATTTCTTGGGCATGTAAGCTTTGCTCATGTGAGTAAGACCTGCAGAACATGGCCCAATAATAGTTTTATGTCTAGGCATGACAGAATTAAAAAAAAAAAAATTTCGATAGATAATACTGAAGTTTATTTTTACACTTTTTGTACAAGTATTGATCTAATTTGTCAGTTATGCTGCTTCTATTTTATCTATTTAAATGTTCACAGTTGCAGGAAATTGTGGGGGTTTGGAGTATGGGGAGGGGGTTGATCAATAACTATTTGATGACAGTAGACATTGTGGTCAAAAAGTTAAAGCTTCATAACTGTTAAAACATCAATTGTGAACATCACATGTCAAAATACACAAAATAAATAGCCTTGAATCAAGACTAACAAGTTCTCAAGAACCATTTGTCTTACTTTACCTATCTGTAAATTTGGATTATTATGAAGGATGGAAATATTTTTGTAGGTTTGTACATGAAATTGATGTTTATTTATTTACAAATAAAAATCGAATCCTTCCAAGTTTAAATATGTCACACTATGTATTATGTACAGCACTGAAGACATTTATAAACATATAGGGTCCCTGTGCTGAAGAACTTTGCAGGCTAGCCCTCAAGCGAAAACAGCAGTTCTTGAATGAGAAGGTGCAATTGGATGGAAACAATTTTTTCCTGTAGAAGATTTCAATTCAAATTATTTTTGTTGTTTTTGTTTTGGTTAACAAGTTAGACTTTTTGGCAAAAAATTGAAAACCAAGTATTTTTGAGAAAACAGGGTACATTTTGGTTGAAAACTGAAAATTTAGGTTTGGAAATGCCACTGCGGTGTTTCACTGCGGATGTATTTTGGGTGTTTCAAGCCTCCTTTCTCTATGCACCAAGCTTCGTGGCCAGATTGCAGTACAGGATGGACCACAGCATCCCCATTTGCTAAGATATCATGGTCACAGTGCATCAGGGGAAATATAATCTGACTGAGGAGCCCAGCTCATAGAGGAGAACTGGGACATGAGGCATCTGAACTACAACTCTGAGGCACCATTGTGGTATATCTGACTCGAAATTTTCAGTTTGAGGGTGTGTTGTTTTTTTTTTCCAAAGAGTTAGAATTTTCAGTGGAAATGAAACATTTCCTGTGAAAAAATATCTATTTATTTAAAAAAAAAATCAAAAACAGATTTAAATGGAATTCTTTTGACCGGCCCTAGCACAGTGACACATTCAGCAGGCTTTAAGGAGACCTCTGGGGTTGTCTTTTGTGTATGGGAGGTGAGGTGCACCTGTAAGCATAAGGGATGCCACGAAGGGCCTACAATTGAGCATGGGAGAGGAAAACAAACGGTAGCAGTAAGAGGAAATGGAGTAGAGGTGGGGAAATGTTGCAGATTATGCAAGAACAGACATAGATACAGATGACTTGAAGGTGAAGCTGAGCACAGTGCTGTGCCAAGGATATCCCAGGCCTGGTTCTTAGACTCAAATGCAGGGCCCCCTCTGCCTCCTTCTCACCTGCAATCACCACTAAGTGATTTTCCAAAAAGACTTTCCTAACCTTCTCTGAAGTAGTCTCATTAATTAGCTCATCCAAGTCTCTCTGCCTTGCTTCCGAGTTCTCTTCAGAAATAATTGCCAGATCACTTAATCTTTCCTACCCTCTGCATGTTCTTAGATAGCACTTGAATAGATACTTCTGTGAATCGAGCTCAGGAGATCAATGGGCACCTTCATTTGCAAGTAATGCTTAAAGATTTGCTTATAAAAACTAGTAAAAAAATTAATCTGGCCCTCAAAACTCTCAAAATCCTCAGGGTAGATGCTTGCTAAGTTTTAAACACACCTCTTTAGGTCTTCACTGCTGTGACTTTTCAGTTTCTTGTCCATAAAAAAAATAAACCCTTCCCCTACTCCATCAAATCTTATGCAGCCTATTGGCCAACGGTGTTAATATTATGTTTAAAACAGGGTTAAAAATGTTTTGGGGTTAGGATGAGCTTTTGTCCATTCAAAGTTCACCTGGCATTACTTTCTTCCCTTGAGATCATTTCTCTTTGAACTGCATGGATATTCTAGCATTTCAGCCTGTGAAGCAGCAGCTTCCTTCCATGTAACGAGCACAGAAGACCATAATGCCAATAAATCATCTTGAACGACACCAAGTAAATTGCAAACCATGTGAATGCCAAGATCCAAACTCAGCATTTTTTTGCTCACAACATTAATTTGTGGTAAGTTCGTATACCACATCTCAGCCAAAACAAGAAACGAAAACTCTGAAACATTTGTTTACAAGCTATCAGCTTCTGATTTAAGTTCTATCATAAGACTGCATGAAGTCTTGAGTTCAGCTTGAACTGATAGAGAAGAAAATGAAATCTGTCACAAGAAGGGCTAGTTTCTGACTCACTCTATTTGCCGATGCAAGGGGTCAGAGAGAGTAAGATCCCCCAAAATCCCCTCCTTACTTTTACCCCTACATAAGTTTCCCAAGCCTTGGGTCTAGGCATGTGAGCATAAGTAAGACTAATCCCTCCTCAGAGCAGGTAAGCAGCATAGCTGAGCCTGTTGGGAGGTGGGGAGAAGAGGGGAGATGCATTGACTGCTGGTGTTGGGCAGTGGTAAATAACTACCCTCCATGAGTGAGGAATAATGGTGACTCAGGGGTAGTCCCCAAGGGCTTGTCTTCACTGCAGTGTTAGCTTGAGTTATCTACATTCAAGTTAACTCCTCTCGAGGAGTGAGTGTGGTCACACTGCAGGGCTGGCCAGAGGATTCAGGGGGCCTGGGGCAAAGCAATTTCAGGGGCCCCTTCCATAAAAAAAAGTTGCAATACTATAGAATACTATATTCTCATGGCGGCCCCTGCAGGGCCCGGGGCCTGGGGCAAATTGCCCCACTTGCCTCCCCCCACCCCCGGGTGGGCCTATCACACTATAGTACAACACTTGAGTTGTGCAGACTGTATTAGCAGCACAGAGTAGCGGAGTCCCAACTCACATATTGAGGCTGGACTGTCACTTTAAGGGCTGACTTCCCAGACAAAGTCTGGGCGAGATACCATGACATTCTTGTTGTAACATACAGCCAATTGTTGGAACCAGACTCAAAATAAAGGAAAGCACTTGCCAGCTCCCTAAGCACTGAGTGGTCACTGAACACCGTACTGTCTGCATTTCAGGGCTGTGACTAAAATCATGGTCTAGCCCTAAGTTAAAATGAAACGGGGATAAGGAGATGTAAGAGAAGAATAATTAAAAGTAAAACTAATGACTACAGATGTGTCGGGAGGGGGAAGAGAGCCATCTCCAATGGCTGCCGGGGGGATAGAAAGTGCCTGTCTAAAAGCAGCCACATTTTTATTCCTTTGAATGCCCCTGGCACTAAGGGAGTCTGGCCTGGAAAGCTGCAAGCTCCTATTTGCTTGAATTGAGACTGAACTGGAGAGGGCACCCCAGGCAGTAGGATGGAAGAACCCTGACTCTTGATTGGACTGTCCAAGGGACCTAAACACTTACTGCTATTGCTCACTTTGAACTGTAACTGTTAAAGCCTCTGTACCTAGGGAATTTGCAACCTGTCCTTTTCCTGCCAGCCCTATAATATCTCCTTTCTCTTAGCCTTTTGTCTGAACAGTTATTGGGACTCACCAGAGCCTACCACTACAAGGCCTAGCTGCTTAAACACCTACGGTGCTTGCCTCCGAGTCTGCTATACCTGGCTTGCTCCTGGCACCCTAGGGGTCTGGTGTACTGAGCAGCCGGTAATTACACCATCCGTGCAGATTGATAGCATTCTCTGTGCCCAACACTGAAAGCAAAATCTGGGCCAGAATATGATGCCCTGACTCAAGCATAATAGCACCTTATTCATTACATCCTCCCAGTAATTCCCTTGGAACAGATGGAGGAGTAAGGCATTACTACCTGAGGATAGTGGCACCGTATGGTGCTTAGGGCTGGATTTCCCCTTGGACTGCACCTCTTTTCCACTGAGTAAAAACTCCCCTATGTACTAACATGGGTTGTCTGCATCTTGGGTCCAAGCATGCAGGAGAAAGCAGGACTACTCATCTGCTTACCAACAGACCCCAGTCATTGGTGGGCAGCCTTGAAACTGGGACCTTTGGAGCAAAATGCCTGAGCTAAAACCACATGGCTCTTAGCTAAGGCTGTAGCAGACTCATTCATCTCTAACTGGCCTCACTGCCATTCGAGGGAAACAGAGCATCACACACAGGAAGTGTAGGTTTCATACTTCCCCTACCTGTGGAAGCACATCCCAGGCTTCAGAGCCTTTGCAGTTGATATCCTAGATGAGCCCTCAGTTGTAACACTGACAGACCCTGGTCCTTGAGGGGCAGGATTGAACCTGGGACCTCTGGAGCAAAATGCATGAGCTACAACTACATGGCTCTTAGCTAAGGCTGTAGCAGACTCAATCTCTAAGTGGTCTCAGGGCCACTGGATGGGAAAGAATACCACACCCAGGAGGTATGTGGGTTACACTTGCTCCTTCTCCAGAGTTGATAGGTGGCAGGGGATGGAGCAGGAAATGAGCAGATCCCTGGATCCATCCTTCTGCTCACTGGCCAGAATAACTGAGCCAATCCAGGATGGGCAGTAGTACTTTACTGGTGGTATTGGCCCGTAGCAAAGCACTACAACCCAGGAGCAAGGAGGAACCAGGGAAAGGACTGTGACTCAGAAGTGAATCTCTGAGGCACAATGCAGTCTGGAACTACTCCTAAATTGGTGCGGCTTCTGCTCTATCCCTTGCTCCAGGCTGGGCCTAAGGTCCTTATATAACAAAATGGTCTTTCACTATGTGAAAACTTGATTCTCATGAAATGAGGCACTGATGGGAACACTGCTGCCACATTGTAAATAGACTTGTCAACATCTACATTAAAAGTAGAAATTAGGTAAGATGAGCAAGACTTTGGGCCAGATACAGCCACTATTATTTATAATGAATAAAGTCCTGCAAATGATCCTATTTCCTTCAATGGGATGCCAACAACCAGACTCTGATAGTCACACTTGCAATGAGTTACATCTAACTCTGGGCCAGACTGCAAACCCCTTACTGCCACTGGTGAGCAATTACTCACATGAGCAATTCCAGTGTAGTCAGTGCAGGCACTGGTGAGTTAAGCTCCTTGGGAATTTTACAACAAAACCTGTTTCTGTTGAAAAATGTCAATTAGTTGAAACAGAAACTTTTCACAGGAGCATATTGGTTTTCACAGAACTTTAGTCAGGAAGGTTGCTAAGGTCCAGGATGGCTTTTCAGGAGAGAGAAACATTTGGAGCAGGGATTTGAAGTTTGATCACTTATATGTCAAGTGAGTATACTATCTACTGGGTTAGTAGGATACTAACTATTTATAGGATGGTGGTTCACTCTTTTTTTAATTTTTTTTTTTGTTGTAAGCAAATAAACAAACATTTCATTCTCATTGAGTAATGCACCCACAATCTGGGCACCTGAGAATAGGCCAATTTAAATTATTTACTAAGGGAATGAGAATCTGGACCATAAAAAGGACTGGAAAATTTCTGAAATAGAAGTGCTGGGGGGTAAAGAGCCCTCGTCAGTGAGTGTACACTAGCTATATCTCACTCATCATTGTGTTAAGATAACTAAGTGACTTTTTAAAAAATATGCAAGTAGTTCATTGGCACGTGCTTCTCAGCTCTCTCCTATCCTATGGTAGTGAAAGGAAATTTGTGTTCCTTTCTGAAGGAAAGCTAGGACCTAAGAAGGATCTTGCCCCTAGATCTGGAAGTTGGTGATGTTTCTTCATTTAAGTAAGGGTTGGCAGGATAAGACCACGGAAAAGAAAGGTGTAACAAAGGAGGCATAAGCAGGGCCGGCTCCAGGGACCAGCTTATCAAGCAGGTGCTTCCGGAGCGGGGCAGCACTTACAGGTATCAGGCGGCAATTCAGCGGCGGGTCCCTCACTCCCGTTCGGAGCGAAGGACCTCCTGCTGAATTGCCGCAGATCGCGGCGCTTTTTTTTTGGCTGCTTGGGGCGGCAAAACCCCTGGAGCCGGCCCTGGGAATAAGGGAGACACAAGTCTGACTCCTTACAATTAAAGAGGGAATATTAAAATATGGAAGGAAACTAACCGAGGCAAATATATTAAAAAATAACGGACTAATCACAGGGAAGACATAACCAAAGAGATAA
This sequence comes from Chelonoidis abingdonii, assembly GCF_003597395.2. Lineage (NCBI taxonomy): Eukaryota > Metazoa > Chordata > Testudines > Testudinidae > Chelonoidis > Chelonoidis abingdonii. The sequence goes on from NC_133769.1 coordinate 344,883,179, forward strand.
GAAAATAAAGAGTTAAAAAGCTGAATAAATTTCCCACTGAAGTCAAATGAAATTTTGTATTGACTTTCATAGGAAGAGGATCCAGCCCAAAGACAAAGCCTGATTCCATTTTGTACAGTTTATACATTCATGATAGTACACACCTTGTTTACATTTAAGCTTTCATTTTAATTGTGCCTTAATATGTTTTCTTTTGAAAACAAATAGATGTGATAAATCATGTCAGGAAGTTTGCTGAAATAGATGCAGAGACCTAGCACTCTGTTGCATACCGTCATTTAGAAATTGCCATAGGCATATACCCTAACTCTTAGCACAGGTAGGAAACGATCCTAGGAAGGTTACCCAGAAATCCAGTGACATCCCAACTATGAAGTATCTGGTTAATATGTAAAAAGACACTCCAACCACAACCAGGTGGTCATGTGCAAATGAAAATGAATGTCTCCATCTTGCCAAGGGGATGGGGGGACATTTACTGCTACTGTCATAGCTGGCTATAATGTTATCAGGTCCCTCATGCAGCATCTACCTGTTTATCAATCCCTTTCATATTTACCTCAAAGATTTGCACATTTGGGTCTCCATTCCTCCCTCCGCCCCTTCCTAAAAATCACAACACTGTAGATATTTCAGTCCTGCTGCCTCCACAGGCTTTTCCCTGCCAATCAACCTATTAATTGAAATGAATGGCTGTTTATTTGGAGAGGTATCTGATGGCCTCTAGTGGTTCCCTGTATGTGTGCAGAATTTCTTCACCCTGCCGTGAATGGAGTTGAGCTGCTTTGCTTGGTACTCCCAGCATGTTCACTTAAAAAAAAAAAATCTCCCTGATCATTCTGTTTTGAAGGCAGAGAACACTGATAATTAGATTGTCTTTTGCCTGGAGCAGGTGAATAAGCATGGAGTTAGGAGAGGGCTCACGCAGCCTTTTGTTGTGACTGCAACTCGCTGCTAAGGTCACGCAAGCCCAAGTCACCATAACAGGGCAGAGAAGACACAGGGCCATCTGCAATGGCTGACAGAGCTGTAACCTCCCTTTTAAGCTGCTTCCCCAGAGCACAGGGAACTCAGCATCTCCCAGAGGTGATGGCGCAGCTGTATTTGTGTATCACATATACTGGATAATAAAGATTGTCTTCCACAGCTAATCTGTCTGTCTATCTGTGTCCCGGCTCTCTATAGTGCCTTTCACCCAGGAGTGGTGCCAGGTATTCTGGCGCCCTAGGCAGAATTCAGGGGGTGGCATTTTGTGTGCTCCCCACGGGGCGCGCGGGAGCTTCCGGTTCCACTCCCGTTGCACCGCTGAAGAAGGTCCCTCCGCTGAAATGTCGCAGGCGACAGCGGCGGTCATTGAGCTGCTCAATTGCCTGCCGCTGTTTTCCATGGCACGTTGGCAGAAGGTCCTTCTTCGGCGGCACGACGGGAGCGGAACCAGAAGCTCCCGCGAGCCCCGTGGGGAGCACACAAAATGCTGCCCCCCCGAATCCTAGTGCCCTAGGTGACCGCCTAGGGTCACCTAATGGAAGGCCGCCCTGCTTTCACCAGAGTATCTACACATAATGTGATATTGTCACAACGGAAAATCAGCATGCCAGCCATTTTACTAATGTGTATGCAGCACAACATAAAATGCTGAAGCCCAGCTGCTTTCTTTTGGAACATCACTTATTTGTTAACAGTAAGCATGAATTGACCTGGGCTCAGTGTAGGGGTGCTTGGGAATTTGATGGACTGTGTTATATAGGAGGTGAGACTAGATGTTCTAATGGTCCCTTCTGACCTTAAATGCTATGAAATAATGTGTCCAGCATAGAGATGTGTGATCTTTGTCACTTGTGCGCGATATGAGATATTTCTGGGTATAATCAGTTGCGAAGCACTACTGCAAATGAGCTCTGTGAGGGTTCTCTGAATACTGAGGACTGGGAATCACTTTGTTATCCCCTGCCTCCAGTTGGAGGGAGCCTTGTTTGTGGTAACTGGGTGTTAGCTCCGTAACCACCAGCCTCTCAATCACTCAAGCACTCGCCTCAGGTTTTGGCAGGCTTGACTTTCCTTTGCAGGTTAACAAGAGGTGAACCCCAATCCCCAAGTCCCACTGAAGCATTTCCCTGTGCTATCCAGCCCCTGACCCTGGCTACTCATAGATATCCCAGATCGTCTGCCCTCAAAGGAGCAGAGCGCCTCTCCCCACTCTGATATACAGAAACAGTCTTTTCTCTTTATTCACAGACAGGGCAATCCCGTTACAATGTTCCATTTTTACCTTCAAGCGGTTTTTGTTCTTTGTGGTTGTTTTTATTAACTGTTCTGTGATGGGCAATGGTAGGGTGACCAGATAGCAAGTGTGAAAAATTGGGATGGCGAGGGGAGGTACTAGAGTCCTATATAAGACAAAGCCCCTATTATCAGGACAGTCCTGATAATATCAGATTGTCCGATCACCCTAGGCCAGTGGGTCTCAAACTGTTGTACTGGGGACCCCTTTCACATAGCCTCTGAGTGTGACCCCCCCTTATAAATTAAAAACATTTTTTTATATATGTAACACCATTATAAATGCTGGATGCAAAGCTGGGTTTTGGGGTGGAGGCTGACAGCTCGCAACCCCCCATGTAATAACCATGTAACCCTTGTGGGGTCCCAACCCCCAGTTTGAGAACCCCTCTCCTAGGCAATGGTAGACAATTGAGTCTGGGTTTACATCACCAAATACTCAGAAAGGGGTGGCAACTTCCTCCTGCATGAATAGGCCTTCACTGAGTTTATTCCCTGGTGACTGACTTATTTTAACCTTAAGACTATAGGGGCATAAACTTCAATATAGTTATATTATTCCTGAAATATTACCTGTACACACATCTCACTATGATTATGAACATCAATAAGTTACAAGCTTACAATAGGGACCTTACATGTTACCCTTTATGGACAAATAGCCTATAAGCAATGTATTTAATGCAGTGAGTTTGTCAGGTCTAAGAGAGTTGTTTCAAAGAATAGGGGACCTTTTGCCAAGGGGCCATTGTGTCACAGTCTCACATATCTGTGGTTTTTTAGCATGAAGATTTCAGCTGAGATGATTAATCTTGGATGGAGAATAACTGAGCAGTCCTTTCTGTGTTTGGCAGCCAAAGATGGCACCTTGAATGCCAAACATTCTGGTTCCAGATACAGGGCTACATGGTGGTTGGACACTAGCCCAAAAAGGTATGCAGTGTGGATCTGCTACTTCTCTCACATCCATGTCCAGGTCTGCACACTAGGATCAGTGACATTCAGATCTGAGTGGCAGGTAGAGGTGGAATAATTAGCGTTGCTCTATTTGGGTATGTCTACACGGAGATAAAAAGCCTATAGCTGGCACAAATCAGCTGACTTGAGTTTACAAGGCTCTAGTTCCAGGACTGAAAAAATCACTGTGTAGTTCATAGAGGATAGGCCATCAATGGTTATCAGCCAGGATGGACAGGGATGTGTCCCTAGCCTCTGTTTGCCAAAAGCCGGGAATGGGTGATACGGGGTAAAGCACTTGGTGATTGCCTGTTCTGTTCCCTCTGAGGCTCCTGGAGTTAGCTGCTGTCGGAGGATGGGATGCTGGGCTGGATGGACCTTTGGTCTGATCCAGTATGGCTGTTCTTATATTCTTATTCAGACTTGCACTGAAAACCAAGCTCAGAACATGTAAGGGAGGTGGGTGCCAGACTAGGGCTCCAGCTTGAGCCCAAATATCTACACAGCAATTTTTAGCCTGGCAACCCACGCCCTGTGAACCCTAGTCAGCTGACCCAGGCCAGCTTCAGCTGTGATGTGGGTCTTTTATCTCTGTGTAGACATACCCTTTGTGCACACTGATTCACAGCCACTCAGATCTGCTCCTTGGATCTTCATGACAGAGGACTTTGCCCTAACTGCACCTCCAAGAAACAATTCTGCTAAGATGACAGCAGAAGTAGGATGTTCCAGTTCATTGGATCTCTATTATTTAGAGGAAGCCACCAAGTCCTACAGCAACAAATCTCTGATTTTGAAATGCCATTATGCCAAAGTAATAAAGCAGACTCCTGTGAGAAATCCTATGCTATGATGAGCAAAGTGTTGGAAGAAAAAGGACTTAGGTCAAATAAATTCCCCAGATGGATAAAGAAATATTAACAGTACCTCAACACCACAGTACTGTCCATGCCTCATGATACAGTAGAGGTGCTACTTATCAATGTCTCCTATACTGAGGGATGTCTCTCATTTTAGTTCAAAAGTCATCTGTGTTCCACACCAATTTGTCATCCCCTCATTTTTACTGTTGAGAATTATTCACATCAGAAATTAAAGATACATGGAATCAAGAGATAGTTACTATAAGAGAATGAATCCCAAAGTATTTTAAGTTTCCTGCATGAATAATTTTTTTGAGTTCCTCATTTTGGGGTCTTTGTCACACCTTGTATCTCACCTTTGGGCCTTGGCAAGTTGAGAGGTTTGTTTGAGATAAACTTAGGCCATGTCCATGCTAGGGGTGTGATTTCCAGCTTGTGCAGACATACTTAACCTAGTGCTCTCATTGACGTGTGCTAAAAATATCAGTGTAGTCAAGGCAGCATGGGCAGCAGCAGCATGGGCTTGCCTCCCTGAGTACATACCCATATGGTCCAGGTAGGGTTGCTCTCAGCATGGCTAGCCCAGGCTGCTGCTCGCCACTGCCCATGTGGTTGCAGCTACACTACCGTTTTTAACAAGCTAGCTCGAGGAGAGCTAGCACAAGTATGTCTTCACGAGCTGGAAATCACAGCCCTAGTTCTCAGTGTAGATGTTGCTGCACAAGAGGTAAACACACCATATAAACTTAAATCAACGGAAATGACAATTTTCTTGCATGTGTGTTTTTGCAAATCCAACATCTTGACGCTTCAATGAACATGTATGTATATAAATGCCCAACTTACATGCTTAAACGTGCATCTGAGTGTCCAAGGGCAGGATTTGGATGTGTTTAAGGTCTAAGGTTAGAAGTTGCCCCTATCAGGCCATTCATTTTGTGCAGAAAAAATCTTTTCCATTATTGTCCTGTACATTCCTATCTGACTTACAATTTTTTTTTACTTTTGTATTTTGCTACAAAAAAGTTTGTTAAAAGTAAATAGCTTGCCACAGAAATTATTTAATTCATACAAGAAGAAAAATGATCTATTACAAAAATTAAGTGACAATCCCCACATCATCTGGGCTTTTCAGATTTTCGGTGACATCATGGAGCATCAAGTAACTGGTTATTTTGACTTTTTGCACAGATTTTTGAAAATGTTAGGGGAAAACAAGAATAAGATCTAGTGGCTGGTGTAAGTGAAACACAGAGAGAGCAAGTGATGAAGGATTGCATGGTAGGGATAAATAGTATAGACTTCTTATTTGTACATTTCCAGACATTCTATTGTCTGGCGGGGGGGGCGGGTTGTAAAGAAAATGTACTATTGCGTTTGGGTGGTAGCTGGGCTCCACTGAAACACGCTTTCATCCTTAGCTGTTTCCTAACAAAGTTTTCTGTTTGTGACTATGTATAACTTGTTGCTGCTTGACTGTCACAAAGCACCATACCAGCTCTCTTCCCCCAGGTTCCTTTGTTTTGTTGCACTTTTGAAGCCAGAATTCTATTTGGATGGGGAATTCAGAACAAACAAACTGTTGTGGCAGATACAACTTTCAGTAAGCAAAAATCACTGCAAGTATATTTTCTATGGAATAAAGTACCTAATTAACTCCCCCTAGCAGGTGACAATAAATATTTTATTCCAAACACTGGCTGATGATAATGTTGAAAGGAACACTTTCACCTTTACCTCCAGACTCATGTTGTTCCCTGCGGTGAAGTGTATTATTTGTTTTGCTGACAACAAACACTCAGGCATCTGACATTAGATCACTTTCAATTAAGTGTGATAGAACTGCAGCCAGAAACTCTGGGGAAGAGACATTTTGACTTAATGCCAGTTAAGTATAGTCTGTCCTTACCCAGAAAAACCCAGGTGATTACAAAAAGGTTGCTTAGAGAGTCTAGGTCTTTCCAAACCAAAATTGTTTAAATCAGGCATTTTTCTTTTGGACTTCTTTACTGTGCTACATGATTTTCCTGTTCTATTCCAAATTCCACAGATATAAACAGGAGGCTGAAACTATCAGTTTCAGTCTTAAAAATCACATTTTAGCAAACCCCTTTCAAATCTGCACCTGGCGAAAACAACATCTTTATTATCATAGGCAAAAAAAGAATATTTAGTAAAGATTAAAAGTGTCTCCATAAGCAGTATGTAGGATAATGCTATTACATGTATATAGATACTTACCACACTGAATACCTTCATGGAACACATCACTGTACAGATTTTTGAACAAGGCAGAGCATGTGAGTGATTTTTTGGACAGTATGTGCGTAACCTTTAAAACTTTACAGAACTGGATGAGATGAAAGCCTGGTAGTAGGATACAGAGCCTTTAAAAATGCTGAGCACCCAATTTAAGTCAATGGGTGCTGCTGGCACTAAGTATTTTTGGATACCATACACTTCTACCTCTGCATCACTGGTCTGAAGTACCCAAAATAGTTGGAAAATTTAGGACATTTAATTGAAAAGTAGAAACCAGATTTTTTCTATGGTTTTCTCCTATATTCTTACAAGTTCTGTTTTCATGTAATGTTTCTCTCTGACCTACAGGTTGGGGGCCACACTTCAGATCAGTGCCTTTTCAGCAGGAGTATATCTCTCAAAACATAACCAGCCTCTGTCATGAAATGAATGGGAGTGTATGGAGCTACAGAGTTCAGGAATACCAGGACTAAATGCTGCAGTCTTAACTTGGGCCAACCTATCATTGAAATTAATAAGCGTTTTGCCAGAGTAGGGACTGCAGGATCTGACCCACCGGCAGTGCAGTGTTGGGGAGTTTATACACTTACTGCCTTACCTGTAATCTGTAAATAAGAGGATGCATTTGTTCCTCAGTGCTGCCAATCTGCTACTGTCATGAGCACAAACAATTGCTGTTAAGAACGGTGAGTGAAATCCTGTCCCCACCGAAGTCAACGGCCAAACTCCTATTGATTTCAAAGGGTCAGTATTTCACCCAGCATCTTTATCAAGTTTCTTTTCTTTGTTTTTGTTTTTTTCTGTGTTGTGATACATAGGTTTGTTCTTAAAGCTGATAATTAAATTACTGTGCCACTTTGAGTAAATAGTATTCCGTGGATAATTTTCTGATTGTATTTTAAGTGCTCAGATTGTAAAACTAAGCAAAAATCTGGATTTAATTACTCTTCTGTCGACAAATCTGGTTTGTGTGTTTTAAATCAATCAATAGAAAGACTTTTTTTTCCTTTTAATACAAGGGTGCAGCAGCTTTCTGAAAAAGACATGCCGAATTAGCCAATATTAATAAAATTAAAATGGAAAACATCAACAATCTGGCTCTCCTATGACAAATTAGAGAAAACTGCAAGTCATCAACCTGCAATGGACTATTTGAAAGGCAGAATCCTAGTATTAGCTGGAGAGGTACAAGTACGAAAGGGGACAGAGAATGGGAAAAGTGGGGAGTTCTGTCCCAGAAGAAGCAACATCAGGTAAAAATAATGATTGTACATTATATCTCTTTCACCTACCTTTTATCATTCCTTACTATTTTGGGCCTAAGTATCAGAGGGGTAGTCGTGTTAGATCTGGATCTCTTTGTCGCTAGTTTGGTCCTGATTGTGCAAGGTCTTATGTAAATATCTATCGATCTAAGATTCCCCCATCACCATAGTATCTGGGCATCTCACAGTCTTTAATTTATTTATCCTGACAACACCCCTTTGGATCCTACTGATGCATTTTTTCAGATGAGGAACCAAGGCCCAGAGGAAGTGGAGGCCAGATCTTTAAAGGTATTTGGGAACTAAAGATGCTTATAGGCACCAACTGGGATTTTCAAGAGCTACTGTGATGCTAGGATGCATAAACAGGGGAATCTCAAGTAAGAAAAGAGAGGTAATTTTACCTCTGTATGGCACTGGTATGACCGTTGCTAGAATACTGTGTCCAGTTCTACGGCCCACAATTCAGCAAGAATGTTGATAAATTGGAGAGTGTTCAGAGAAGAGCCATGGGAATGATTAAAGAATTAGATAGCGTGCCTTATGGTGATAGACTCAAGGAGCTCAATATATTTAGCTTAACAAAGAGAAGATGAAGGTTTTTCTAAAAGATATGCTCTAGGAATTATTCTGGGGACTTTCTATGGCTTGTACTATATGGAAGGTCAAACTAGATGATCATAATGCTCCCTTCTTGTCTTGGAATCTATGAAAAAGCATTTAAGATACCTAACGCTTATTGATTTAATGGGAGTTGGGCACCCAGATGCTTTTTAAAATTATACTAGGTGATTATCTGCATATTTAGGCACCAATTACTAGAGCTGAGCAAAATTTGGAATTTCCATCTCACAAGAAATTCCAACAGTTCAACATTTGAACTGAAATGTCAAACAGGACAAAAAATTGAAATGTCAACATTTTCTACAGAAGATAAATTTAAAAGAAAAATTATTTGGAAATGTCAGAACATTTCATTTCAATGTTTTTGATTGAAATTAAACATTTTCACATTCCCAAAATAGAAATGCTTTGTTGCTTCAATCTGTTGAAGTGCATTTCAACATTAAACTGACTTTGCCAACTGCCAAATGGTAGCTGAAGATCCAGGCCCCATTCTCGCCTATGAGCCATCTCCTATAATGCATCCACAGTCAGTGACTCCGATAAGGTACCACACCGATAAAATGTATTATTAGAGATGTAGTCCTCCAGGGAGCCCATCCCTGGAGAGAATCGATGCTGGAACTATAAATCCCGTACGGTAATGTGCCATAGATAAATACAATTTTTTAACTGATTCAAAACTAAACATTTTGAGTCCATTCAAAAAATGAAAATCCAGTTCAGTTAGAAAGCTTGTCTCTTTTACCAAAATAAGTTGGTTCAATAAAAGATATTACCTCACTCACCTTGTCTCCCCAAAATTAAATATTTCATTTCAATTTTTCCAACAGAAGATAGAAGTGTTTCAGCAAAATCGCAACCAGCTCTATTAAATACCCTTGAAAATTTGGCACTGAGTGACTTGCCTAAGGTCAAACAGGAAGTCTGTGGTAGAACAGGGACTTGCACCCAAGTCTTCTGAGTCGCAGGCTTGAATCCTAATTTACTTGATTTCAGTAGGACTAGTCAAACGTTAAACACGTGTAAGCCTTTGTAGTATCAAGGTCCATATTTGTACAGTACAAAGCACAACAAGTCCTTGATCCTGATCTGGAATAACAAAAATGAATTATAAAAGGGCCAGCAGCAATATCCTTACTCTTAACATATAGTGCTTTACTTCACATGTATTACCACTGACGTCAGTAGGACTACTCATATTGTGAGGTACTATTCACTGTGAGTAAAAGTATCACAATCTGGCACAAGTATTGCAAAACCATGGAACAGTTTTTATTTTAAAGCTTGAATATAGGTAAGACTAAGGTTAATGTTGTCGCTGGGTAAAAGCTTTTCAGATTTGAAGGACTGTGGCAACGTTTCAATTCAACTAGGTTTTCCTCTAAATCTTGAGGAAAAAATTCAAGGTTATCTTTTACAGTCCTGAAAATGCAATTACATTAACGTAAACATTTAATTGGATCAGCATAGACTGACAAAAGGAGACAATGTAAGAATTTAATGTTTCATAAACAAAAGAAATATTATTGAACCAATTAAAAAGGAGTTTCTTTGTTTTGTCACAAAATAACATTAAATTAATACTAATAATATTTTGCACTTCACCAGATAACTTTTTTCATCTCAAGCTCTTGAAGTATTTGCACTCTTTAATTATTTAAATTTCAAAGTTACAATCCCATGATGGTAGGTGGGTAATATTATCCATATTCTAAGGTGGGGGAGACACTTCTGCTTGCTCTCATCAAGGGGTGAATTTAACCCTATCTGATTTTGGGAACTCAGTGAGTCCCCATGAAGGCATAGGAGCATGCCAATGAACAACTGATTGCAAAACTGGGGCCACATGCACAATTTCGACTTGCGCTTTCCCTCTGTACAAGGGTGTAGTTCAGTCATGGATCAATCCCTAGTGCACAGGGTGTAAAGGGTCCTAAAATGTAGGACCCATGCAGGGCATGGTGGGAGGAAGTAGCTGCTACTTTTCTTTCTGCACAGGGAATGGGTGTGATTGAGAGAAATCTTGCCTCCGCCTCAATGTCCTAGCTAGGAAATCAGAGCAAGTGCAGAAGGGGAAGTTAATATAGCAGCAAATGGGCACAAGTGGGAAGCAGAGTCCATATGATAACTCGTAATCTGGCTTCTGCACTTCTCCTGGGACATTGCATCTACACATTGTCCCTTACTTGAACTGAATTATAGATTAAAATCTAGCCCTTACTGAGTCCTAAATCCTGGCCAAACCAGGAGTGGAATCGCATAACTTGACTCCTCCTCCCCTCCTCTGACCACTGAACAGAGCTCCCTCCCACCTTTTTCACAAAGCTTTTTAGAAATCTCTCTCTCTCTCATGTGTTCAACTACATTGCTTTGAAACAAATGAAGGTGGGGAAGAAAAGCATACCCCTTCTTTAACCTTTGCTGAGAAGAAAGTACTTCAAAGGCTTTTCCTTCTTTTTAAATCTGTAAACAATATCTGATCACTGAAAGGAAGAAAGGGGTCATGTGGCCAATTATCCTTGAATGGAAACGTGCTTTACCACTTGTTGTACGAATAACATCTCTGACATGTTAGCAAAAACCTTTTCAGATAACTCTGGGGCTACCACACATATCTTAAACTAGTCACATGCAAAACCTTAAGTCTGCTCCCAAATGTTTTCTCAGGAGAAAAAGCCATTGTATTTGTTCTGCTGGTTGCTAGGGGACAATCTAAAGCAAACAAAGAGTATGAGAAATTCTGAAATTGCAGGTATTTCTATAGCCTTTGATTATCAGTGTCCTGTTCTCAAGAGTGAAAACAAAAGTGCCCTACTAACGTCAATAATGGGAAGGAGCTGGGGCAGAACTTGGTCAGTCCAGCATGAGGCCTTGACAAAATCAGTGTGAAGACTCTCATCTAGTGTGTGGGCTTGGCAGGGGCAAATGTTAATTCGGTGAACTGTGGTCAGAGTATTTTACCAGATTTAAATAGTCTTGTAAATAGACAATGGGGTGGCAATCTTTACTAACCAAAGGCACTGAAAAGGAGGCAGCAATCAAACTCTATCCCCTAACTTCCTCTGCTGCCTTATGTCTTTCACAGTCAGGCTTCAATGAAGACATAGCATGAAGGAAGGATATCTGGTACTAATGGACAAGCTGCTGTAGCCTTGGTCAGTATTAGGTCAAATTTCCATGCTTATACCACTCAGTCACTTGGTGGCTGTTGATCCTATAGACCAGGGGTAGGCAACCTATGGCACACGTGCCAAAGGCAGCACACGAGCTGATTTTCAGTGGCACTCAAACTGCATGGGTCCTGGCCACCGATACGGGGGGCTCTGCATTTTAATTTAACTTTAAATGAAGTTTCTTAAATATTTTAAAAACCTTATTTACTTTACATACAACAATAGCTTAGTTATATATTATCGACTTATAGAAAGAGACCTTCTAAAAACGTTAAAATTATTACTGGCACGTGAAACCTTAAATTAGAGTGAATAAATGAAGACTTGGCACACCACTTCTGAAAGGTTGCCGACCCCTGGTATAGATCATAGATAGCTGATTCACATATGTAAGAGTAACCACCTAGGCTCTGTGCAGGTGGTATGAATTTCACCTGTTTTGCCAACTGATGGGAGCAAAGCTTTGTTGTATGAATATTTTAAAGGAAATGTCAGGCACATTTTTCTAGATTCATTTAATAACTAAATTAAATGAATCTTGTGTTAAAACAAATTTTCTTTCAGTTAGAAATGAAGATAGTTTCTAGCTGTAACCAGGGGACAATTCCATGTGATTGAAGTGACCAGTCATACAATATAAGTATTAAATCCTGTTAAAATATTCACAGTGAACAGCACACAAGTAGCTTGCACGGTCTGATACAGGTTCCACAAAACTTTCACTGAACAATTCTGAATAGAAAACACATAGGTGAAAATTGCTCTTTGTTCACGGATAATGTCTGGTCTGGCCTAAAAAGGCATCAAATAGAGCAGAATGAGTCAATGCTAATGAAAGGTGGTTTAGGGGCAGTTTCCAAAAATATATGAGGGCACTAGATGCACTGAGAGCAAGTGGGTCCATAAGTGTATGAAGGAGATGAAATTAATAATAATTCAATAAGAGATCCAATACTGAGCTCTCTGGAAGCGGCTGCTGTATTGTTTTATTCATTTGTACAGAACCTAGCACAATGGAGCCCTGATCAGCACTTGTAGGTGCTACTATAAATCACTTTTTTTTGGAAAATGTTAGGCAACCTAAATATGAGCCGCTACCCTCCTCCAATCATTCACAATGGAATACTTTTAAATCTGTTTTCTACAAGAGAAATAAATAAAAAGTTTAGACCCCTAGGAAGTGAGCGGATGTTATTGAGCCAGATTCTGATATGCTCATTCAAGCCGAACAGCATCTATCATGGTTCAGGGCTAGCTGTATCTCTGAATCCCTGTCCAAGTCTCTCTCTGAGTGCACCCCTCCAAGTCTCAGGCCTTGAGCCTTCACTTCTCTGGGACAGAATCTTGCAATTCTCCCACTCTTAGACTGGGGTAAAAGGCTACAGTACCTTGTGTTCCAACTGTGCATACCCCAACAGGTCCTACTGGACAATTCTTTCCAGTGACCAGTGGTACATTGACTCAAAATACAGTGACTCGAAATAGCTTCTTAAACCAAAGTATTGTATAATCGTAACAGTAGGAGAACAGCATAACAAGAAAAAGGGGGGTTAAAACAACAAAAAGGCCTATGTACATGTTTATCTTACTTAAAGTCTTCCCATCCCTTGACAGAAATCCTAACCCAGGTAAGCTTCCTCAAGATACCCCTAATCTCTGGAGGCCTGGGTGGGACAGTTTCCCTTGAAGTAGACAGATAGTTGATGGGGAGAATGTATGTCTAAACCCAAGTATGGCTTTTTAATCCTCTTTCCTTCACACGGACCGATCACCCCTGGAGAAAACATGTTTGGAAGACCCAGTGAGTGGGCGAGCTAGCACATCAAAATGAAATGTTATGCATTGTTCACACAAGTGTTTGCCAGGAAGTCTGAATATGAGGAACCACCAGCACCATCCTTTCATGGTGTATTTCTTGACAAGCTTGCTAATGAATTAACACACTGTTTGCATAAAGTAAACAACACAAAGATTCAGTCAAGATACAATATTCAAAATTTTGACAGGCAGCTCCAAATCTGTCACAACATCTTAACCTACAAGAGATCCCATGGACTTCAATAGCATCGCTCATGAAATAAGATGCTACTCGTCATGGGGAAGGGAAAGACTCTGGCCATAAAATAATTGATATTGATTAAAAGCAGATTAGAGTATACTTGGAAAGTGTGCCCAAAAACAAATCTTATGGTCCAAATTATATGGTTTGTAAAGTATGAGATTATTAGGTTTGAGCATTGGTCTGCTAAACCCAGGGTTGTGAGTTCAATCCTTGAGGGGGCCATTTAGGGATCTGGGGCAAAAATCTGTCAGGGGATTGGTCCTCCTTTGAGCAGGAGGTTGGACTAGATGATCTACTGAGGTCCCTTCCAACCCTAATAATCTATGATTCTATGATTAGGAACTACACAACTGACCATTTAACAAAAAGTCGTAGAAAACTCAAGAGACTATAGAGTTTGGGAAAAAATGGGCCCCAGTTCTGCAAAACCATTTAATCACATGCTTAACCTTAAGGGACTTCAGTATGTTTGTAAAATTAAGCACCTGGTTAAGCACTGTGATTAATCAGAGTTATAGTGCACACATTTGAAGTTTCATATCAGCAAAGGTTTTGACAAACTAAAATTATCTTGATGATATGTGGATGAAAATAATCCATTCTGCAATCAAACACACCTGATCTTATGTGTATTTAACCATTTTTGTTTGTCAAAACTAAAACCTAAACAATTTCCTATTGATTCCTGTTAGTTATTTTGATTAAAATTCCAAATGTTTGTATATTTTTTAACTTTACATTTTCAGTATATGCCTTTTGAGTGTAGTAACTGCTGTTCAGCGTAGAAATATGTCAAGTTTATCTCATCCACAACATTAATTGTCTAGTTTCTCTGCAATATAATCAACATTTGGGCTATGATAAATCTGACTGACATAGCAAAAATAGCTTTACATTGTATTTCTTAATCCAGCTCATAAATTTTTCAACTCTTTTTTCGTTCAGATAAGTGAAGCTTGACAGGTTTTGAGTATATTTAGTGTAGAAACAATGTATTTCTTGTTTTACAGGGGATCTTCTTCAAACTCCTTCCTTGTTCTAAGCTTTTTTTCAACAAGTGTGTCAGAATAACATCTGAAAATGCACAAAGAACAGAAATGTTCAAACCAGAGCAACCCCCAGTCTACTGGATTTCTCTTCAGTAACAATTCAGGCTCAGGTTTTCACTGAGAAACCTAGGACAGGAAATTCAGTAAACCAATAGAAATAACAACATGTTACAATACAAATGAATAATAATCTAATCTGGCTAGGTTCTTATACCTCTTTCCTCAGTGTAGTATCTGAGCAACTTCTAGTAGTGCATTAAGCGATGAGACTAACATCTGTCATGTGTGGTTTGTTCTTTCTCTTGTCTACTTGGCGGAGGAGAATTGTGTGTGGGTGTGGAGGGTAATGTTTTGTTTGGTAGGGTTTTGTTTTCGGGGGATTTGTTTGTTTAAATGTATACATTACTGTGTGTTTGTCAGAGAAGGACAGGTTGAAAGAGTGCACCTCATACATGTAACAGAAGGTGGGGAGGTTTGAGATGGATCTTAGTTCCTATGGGAATTCATTTCTCATAATAATTAGTACTTCTAGTAGCCCCTTGTGAGGTTTTTGAAGCACCTTATAAACATTAAAGCCGCTTCTGTCATCTGGTGGGGTAAATAAGTATTACGCTCATTTCACTGGTAATCAAATAGGATAAGTGACTTTCCCAGTGCAAGGTACCAAGCGAGCGACCGAGCCTGTATCCAAACAGTGGAGTTCTGGGTCCCAGGCTGCTGCTCCAGTCACCAGACTACACTTCCTTTCAAACTCCTCTTCAATTAGAGCAACTGAAGGTCAAATGGTGCCTTTTAAAGACCCCCATAGTGGCACATATAGAAATCAAAGCAAAACGGAACATTTGTACCAAATCATAAAGAAAACAAAGATTCTGCGGTTTGCTTACAATTCTATTAGTATCTGAATTATATGATATTTTAATATTCTGAATTCATAATGTGGGGAAACCATGTCATAATACTAATATTTTGCCCCTACAGACTAACATACAAAGCACTTTGCAAAAATCAGTGACAACAAGTGTCATCAAAATAACATAAGACCATAAGAACAGCCATACTGGATCAGATCAATAGTCCATCTAGCCCAGTATCTTGTCTTCCGCCAGTGGCCAATGCCAGACGCTTCAGAGGGAATGAACAGAATATGCAATCGTTGAATGATCCATCCCCTGTCATCCACTCCTAGCAAATAAATACCTATAAATAAAACAAATAAATGTTCACATCATACTGCAAGGTATGTTAGTATTATTGTGTCTATTTTATAGCCAGTAGGCCAGATCCTGATTTCTGTTACACTGTGTAAATTCAGAGAAAATCCACTGAAGTCAGTGAATTTATTATCAAATTATATCAGGATAAAACAAAGCAGTGTTTAAAAAACAATAGGACTTTTCACATGAGTAAGTATAAGGGTTCCACAACCTGGTCCTCAGACTCTGAAAGCACTAAAAAAACAATGCATAGGGATCAGCCCTGCACTGGAAGGGGAGTGGTTGGGTGATCTCATCGATCTTTTCCATGTCTAGTTTTTCTCATTTGCCCATGGGCACAGAAAGTGGTATTGTCAGAGAACTACATTCTGCGATGTCTGGAAGTGACAGAGTGCATTATGCACCATAAAATCAGTGTACATAGATCTAAATTGGAATGTGTGTAAGGGTGAGTGAGTGTTACATGAGTGCCTGGGAGGAAAAAGGGCAGGCTTGTAACAAGAAAAACAAAGTAAAACAAAGATAAATGTCTTTCGGTTTACATATTTTAGCTTGCCAAAGCCCCGAGGCCCCGGCTGAGTAGGGGCTGGAGCAGGTGATAACCCAACACCTCTCCGCCTCCCCTGCTCACAGTAACCAGACATTGGATGTCCGGTCATTAGTCTGACTGGACATTGTCAAGTTCCCTTTTTGATGGGAAATTTTGGTTGAAAACTGGGCACCTGGCCACCCTGTTTATGACAGTGGTTCTCAACCAGGGGTACATGGGTATTTTGCAGAGGTCTTCCAGGAAGTACATCAACTTCTCTAGATTTTGCCTAGTTTTATAACAGCCCGCATAAAAAGCATTAGTGAAATCAGTGCAAACTAAAATTTAATACAATGACTTGTTTATACTTCTTTATATACTATACACTGAAATGTAAGTACAATATTTGTATTGCAATTGATTTATTTTATAATTATATGGTAAAAATGAGAAAGGAAGCAATTTTTCACTAAAAGTGCTCTGTGACACTTTTGTATTTTTATGTCTGATTTTGTAAGCAAGTAGTTTTAAAGTGAGGTGAAACTTGTGGGTACACAAGACAAATCAGACTCCTGAAAGGGTACCGTAACCTAGAAAGGTTGAGAGCCACTCCTTCGTGGTGTCTTTAAGTGACTAACACAGTCTTGGTACTATGCATGTAGGGCCAGATACTTAGCCCCTTACCCATCTTCAGCAGGACCTTATGCAAAGAGCAGCCCTATTGAAATGAATGGAGCTAAATCTAGACCAACATACTACTTCTAATGAGAATGGTGGAAGAAGTGGACTCTTTTCTTAAAAAAAAACAACACCACATCAACTTTTGTGTTGTTTGCAAATTGACTACACTGATCTTTGCAGAATATTACTGCTGCTTAATTATTTCTAGCCCACTGCAGCCAATTGAGATCTATTGAGATCAGTTAGCTTCATGAGTCACCTTTAAACAACAGCAGCAGCAGAAACTGTGGTGTCTTTGTCTGTGATGTAATTGTGATATGGTTTTGTGGGGTTTTCTTGGTTTTGTTTTTTTTTTTGGCCTCGAAATATTAGAATTCACTTTAAATGTGCCCTGTTCACAGATGTGATTCTATAATGTTTTGCTCTCCCCAACGGACTGTCAGCATGTGCTTGATGGGTTTTAATTGGTTATCTTCAAATCTGCACAAAGTGGGAAGGTTTCCAGGCTCTTTTATCTCACACCAAGCTTTTAATAGAACATACTTAGCAAAGGAATGAAAGCCACAAAGATCCTTTTCTCTGCATGTCAAGCCGATTTGTAGAGCAAAAAGCTCAGTGCAGGCCTTAATTATCATCAGTAGTTTTGTAGCAGTCACTGGCTGGAACATGGAAATGTCTGTACAACACCAATCTTCCCTCCGTGCGTGATGCAAAGATCAATTAGCTACTGTTTGTATAGTACATTAAAAATGCAACACTTCCATAAGTCTTTCAGATTATTAGTAGTTTTAGAAACTTTTCTGAAGTTTAAAGTTGCAGCACATGTAATTGCAAAGCCTCCCTAGAAGCATTCAGTATGCCCATGCATTCTAGTTTGTCCTTAGAGTTTAGACACCAACTGGGGTGTGAAATGGGTAAACAGATAATCCCAATTTGTCTGTACATTTCTATATTCAGAACATCCACAGCAGGTAGTTTTAGAACTACAGTAGTTGATCTTGCTATGGTTTCACTGTAGATAGCAATTGTGAAGAAAAGATAGGCTACTCACTTACATGTCACTTCCCACAATGCATTTCCAATCCACAGCTGTTTCAGAGCTGTGTCAGCATCTAAGCTCTGGGATCAAACTGCAAGATTTGTGTTGTGCTTGCAGATGCTCTGAGTCTTTTTCTGACTTACTTGCAAGGCAGAACTGACAGGCTTCACCCTCTTTTAGAATCCTGCACTTCAGATATAAAAAAATGCCTTAATCCCATAGAAATTAGTGAGACTATTCGTACAGTAAAGTGCTACTCAAACCAAGTAATGGTATGAGAATCTAGCCCTTCAATTTTTTATTGTGAGCTGCAGATTATGCCCCTTTTTCTAAACATCTAAAAGAAAATAACTCTTCAGGGAGAATCAAATCGTACACTGCACTAACAATTACAGGAGAACAGTTCAACAACTAGAATCCCCTCCCCCCCCCTTTTTGTTATAGATATAGCTGTTTACATTCCTTGTTTACATGAATGAGGAAAGGTGATTTTTCAGCATAAGATCCTGGATTTGGGCTCAGTTCACAGCTCGGCCACAGACCCACTATCTGACCTTGAGGAAGTCACTGTTGCCTTCACAGCATTCGAGGTACTCCACTCAAACTAGCCACACGGCAAAGATTAATTTGAGCCATCCTTGAGTCACTGCATGTTCACTGCTGCAGCACTGGCTCAAGTGAAGGTACTTACTTCCTGGGGCATTGTCACAGGGTGGTCCCCTTGTGAGTCTCTTTCACCTTGGATACAGACCACGCTCACTCCAGGCAGCTTTCACTACCACTGTGCTGTATTCTAGTGTTCTGTCAGGCTACTTCTGGTCATACTGTTTACACCTATACAAGTCCCAGTCAGCTCCCCTCTTACTTCTGGGGGGAAAAGAAGCAGTACTAGCAGAAATTAGCTCTGCCTTCTTTCAGGCTCTGCACCCCTATTTCCAGGGATTCCTTTCTCTCTAGTTATCTGCTCCCAGCTCCTGGGGTTGCTTCTCCCTCTAATTAGCCCTTCAGCTGTGGCCCTACTTATTAATTGGTCTTCCCCTTAGAGCCCAATTAACCTATATTGGTGGGAATTGGAGTGATGGGTACTGAGTCAGTTCCTGACTCAGAACCTTTGTCACAGGCATAGCCCTTGGTTCCTAGTGCTCTGCTATTCCAAACTTCCTGAGCGTCTCTCAGGAAAACTTTTTTGTCTGTTCCAGTCATGTGGATGGAAGTGATGCCCTCCGAGTAACTCACTGCAGTACATCACTTCCACTTGTGTTCATTGTCTGCATGCTGGTGAAAGTAATGGACCCTGCTGTGAATGATGAGCTTGGTGAAATGTCACATTAGTATAACTGTCATTTTGGAGACAGAAGCCATGTCCAGAGTCTGAGTCTTTCAGCAGTGACTTGCCACCCTGAGATGGCCACAACATGCTTCCCTGAAGAGATCACGCCAGCTGCTTGCGGACATGTTGGAGTTGCACAATGCAGACATACATAGCTTTTCAAACTGCTGGCAGATCTGGAATAGGACACAAGCACTGAGTAGGATTGCTTTGTAATACAGACCTGAGATGAACAGCAGTGGGCCCAGAATTTCTACATGAAGGCCACCTTTCTGCAACTACACAATAAAGGTTTCTCAGCCTTTCAGCACCATGCCACACAGATGAGACTCACCCTATCAGTTCAGAAGTGGGTCGCTGTTGTCATCCGGAAGCTGGGTAACTCTAACTATTAAAGGTCAGTGGCTAGTCAGTTTGGAATCGGCACATCAACTGTAGGTGCTGTGGTGATGGAGTGTACATGGCATTAATTACTGTGGCTCACCCACAGATGGTGAAGGTTACTAAGGTACTTGAGATGGTAGTGTGTTATAAGTACATGGGCTTCCTGAACTATGCTGGGCTATTTGCAGCACATATGTGCCCCTTATTTGCCCCGCCCACCCACTAGGAACACATGTTAATCATGAAGGATATGAATGACTCCATTGTCCTGCAGGTGTTGTTAGAACACGAAGGGTCACTGAGAACTTTCTGAGATGCATAGGCAGAGTGCATGATGCCAAGGCTTTCTAATGATCAGGCCTTTTTGAATTGGGACAAACTTAAACTTGATTCCTTGCCAATAATAATGCCCATTGCTATTTTGGAAGACCCAGCCTACCCTGTGCTGCTCAGGGTCATGATGGTGTACCCTAAACTGCCTACAGACCGGTTTGAACTGCAACCATCCATGGGGCATGCTGTGCTATCTGGCACGTGTGAGAAGGGGGAATATTTTGGACCAGAGTGGGGAGATGATGATGCTTTCTTTACAGGCCCAGTTCAGGAAGCCAGAATACTTTCCGGCTGCGGTGGGGTGCCTGGAGAGCTAAAATATTGAAAAGATGCCTTGTGTTCCTATACCCTTGCCTTGGAGGGAGAAATGAAGGAAGCAGAAAATGAAATTATCTGAGCAACTTATTGCTCCACAACAGTGTAACTACACAGGAAAACCTCCTCTGAATATGCATTTACTATGAAGGTGATGCTGAAGGAAAACGCTGTTTAGTTTTCCTCCCTCTCTTCTGCTGTTTGAGCAGATTACTGCTAGCGTGAAGGAGGGTCCAGCTTCCTGGAAACTGGTCCTTGTCCCCTACTCAGCTCCTGGTGTCCCTACCAGGAGGCAGCTGCTGTGCTGTGTATCAGTGTAATGATATCAGAAAACCTTCTCTGAATGTGTTTTTGTTGTGATGGAGATGCTGAAATAAAATAGTGTTGTTTAGTTTCCCTCACTCTCTATTTCAGTCAAAACAGTCAGCGAAACAAGGGGATTGAACAAAAAAGCATTTATTCCAAATAAATACCACTAACGGTGCAGCTGCTTTAAGTATTTAAACAGTAGGGTATGGCCCTGTCAGACCAGTTGGTTTAAGCAATTAGCAGTGCAGCAGTGAACAGTCCTAGCCATCCTGATTCTTTAACCATTTAACACTGACACAGTGAAGAATAGTACCCGTCCAGCTGCTTAGCTAGGGCATAACACTGTGCCATATGTATGGGACGTGCACAGGGTCTGGGTACAAGTCAACACTCCACCATGCCAGCTAGGGATGGAGATCTAATCATGACATTTCCTTCCATGGACTAGCTAGCCCCCCATCCAGAGGTCATGGGCTGCAGCTCATGGCAGTGTGGAGAAGAGCTCATAGCTGCAGGATGAGGCTGGACTTGAACCTGGGCCAGTGCAGGGGGGCTGGCACCTGCTGGCTATATTGCCCAGAAGGCATTCAGACATAGCCACATGCTGCTGGCTCTCCCCACACTGCTGTGGGCAGTCCTGTTCTTGCACAGCATAGCCATGGGTAAAGTACTCAGCCAAAGTCCCTATGCATCTCCACTAGACCCTGCCATGTCTCTTTCCTTCTCCTTCTCCTTCTCTGGGTCTGGGCCCTGGCACTGACTGTCACTGGCCTTCTGGGCGAGTGCCTGGGATACACTTGTACAGATGAGCAAAGAAACAGTACAGATAGGTCCTACACAGGCAATGACAGGCCCCTGATGCCACTTCCGCCTTAACCATAACAACAACAGTGACTGGAGTCCTCACCTGGCGATGGTGTTTCAGCTGCTGCTTACTCCCTGTCCTTTTGCTATCTGGTTTCTTGCTCAATCTCCTTCACAGAGTTCTAGGCAAGCAGTGGTGTAATCCCAAACAGCAGAGTCTGGAATGGGAGAGAGCCCTGCCTGCCTGACCCTTTAACCCCACCCCCGCCACACTGCTCTCTATCCCCTCCCCTATGCTGTTCCCTAATCCTGCCCCCATGTACATGCAGCCAGACGCGGCCTTGAGCCAGAAGCAGTGAGTTGAGGAGGGCTGGGTGGGCGGAGGGGGCATGCTGTAGAGGGCAGAGTGAGAGTTGAAGGCCAGGGGCCATGGCACGCAGCAGATAGCACCGGAACGGTGTTCTGACGCATTCCAGCTCCACCACACCACTGTCAAGATAAGTGGCAGTGGCCCCCAAAGCTCTGTCTCACAAGAGACCCCTGTGGCTGGCGAAGCCCCTGCCTCCGGATTGTCCTCAGGGTCCTCTGCTGGGGGTGGTGCACAGATTTCCCCCAGGACCCTTAATTTGCCCAGGGCATGGACAGAATCTGTACTGGGGGTGCTGGTGAGCAACCAGTTGTAGTATGGTGAGCTTGTCAGGGTTTCACCAGATGAGGGGTTGTGGTCCTGTGCCAGGTGTTACAGCATCCTCAGGGATTTGAGCTTCTCCTGGTACTGGTGGCCAGTCCAGTGGGTCCCTTCCTCAGACAGTTTGGATGCTCTCTCATCCTAAGCCTGCTGATTTTGAGTCTTGGACATGAAATCATAAGTCCAGCTGGCATCATAACACAATTGCACAAGCAGTTCAGTGTCAGCCTCATGCCAGCTAGCCACAGGCTGGGAGAACAGGTTCCCCCCACAGAAGCTATCTGACAGTACAAGCATACTACATATGCTATAGGTGCGAGTTCATCCATATTTCAGTGATAAGGATTTAAAACTACAGGCACATTAACTTACTTTGCTTAATAATATACAATTTAAAGAACAGTTACACCTGGACCAGCTAATGGTTTCTAGCTGATTACATACTTAATTGTCCATATATGGTAGGCTGAAGTTGGTTGACCTGTCTGCTTTTCCTTTTCCTGATGCTGAGGGATTTCTTCACTGTGCACTAATATCTTCTGATGTCTTTGGTCTCTAGGATGCATCCTTGAATAGCTTAAGTTGGTTAACATAATACTGTTTTTGCTTGTTTGCTTTACATTTCTCATTTTCAGTAACCCAGATTTAACATACAAGTTAATTTGGTTTATTTTCACTGTAATGGGACCAAGTGTTTTTTAACATAAACTTATATTTTTGTTCTGATTTCCCCAATTCTTTAGCACAAATATACCTATTGTAGATGCTCTTACAGTTGTTGCCTAGACATTCATTGTAATTAACATATATATTACTTATTTTATACTAAATATAGTGCTTAGCTGCCAAAATAGATGCTCACAATCTTCTGTGAGAAGGTGTATTGCTCTCCCCTGCTGAGCACTCTATTTTAGCAAAAGAGTTAGTGACAGGATTTTTACACAAGCTTTAAGTTAATTTGGTTGTGATACCAATTCAACTTTTGTTAGCTGTATGAAAGCACAAACTTTAACAACCAGTTCTTCCTTTTAACATAACATAAAAGAAAATAGTATAAAAATTAAACCAAAATAAATTTTAAACCCAAGTCTATGCAAACATTTTGAGGATATTAAACTTTCATGACACATGGTGGTGTTTGGGAAACAGAGCTGGAAACCTATTCAAATTATTTGGTTAGCTTTAACATTTTGCAGCATAACCAGACATAGTATATTTTGACATTTTTGCTATAACAATCATAACTATATTTTAATATTTAATAAAGGCACAAAGTTTATAACCACTCCCAAAAAAGAAACTAACATTTTGTTAATATTACTTTGGTATTAATGTTGAGGTTTCCCTGTCCACTTTTTCCTTAAAATAAAAAATGTCGTTAATAAAAGAAATTTTTTCTGTTTGCTATTGCACTATTTATTGAGGCAAAAAATTACATACCTATATTTATAACAGAGGTGTTTTTGAGCTTTGCAAAAAATTAATTGGCATTATGGTGGTTATACCCCAACCATAATATTAAAATAGTGTGGTATCACTTATATTTTTAAAAGTATAAAATTGACTTTTGTTGCATCAAAATTAAAACAAAAAAGTATCACATGACACACACAACACACAACACAGGACAACATACAAGACATACAGGACAAACTTACAATTAAAGATGAATGGTGCCAGATTGTATGTATAACTATACAAGATAAGGCATTAAGAGCTTAAAGATATTAAAGCAATGCATTTCAGAAAACAAACAGGTAACCAAATGATTAAATATTTAAATAAGCAAGTTATTACCTTTTCAAAACTTATTATTAATTTTAATAATTAATATTTGCCTGCTTTGTTGTATTAATTTATCACTGCTGTTAATCAATTTAGATCATTTCAGATTAATTGAATGCATTTAAATATTTACATAAATATTTCTTTTGCAACTTCATAATGGCAAAACTCCTTTGTTATGTCATCAACAACCCAACCCCCAGATTTTCATTCCAAAGTGTATCCTAACATTAACAAGGGTTTCTGCTAGTTTGAAAAACAAATGTGTTGGAGGACAAAATTTTTAGGAGTTCTGGTTGAAACACCTTAATAAGGTCTGATTGTCAGAACATGCTGAGTATCTGCCCTCTGAAAAGCGGGACTTCATTGGAGCTACACAGATTTGCACCAGCTGAGGGTGTGGTCAGTTGCTTAGCAAGACAGTTTCCTGGGAAGACTATTCCATAGTCTTATCCAGTAGATCTCACCATCAGGAAGATTTTCCTGAGTTATCCTTCCCTTGATTCCATACCATTACCTCTGGTTATACCACCTTTGTTTCATGCTACACAGCTCATTTCCATCTTAATTATCTTTCAAGTAGTTGTAGATGATCATACCCCTCAGAAATTGCCTTACCAACCTATCAGGTCAAATCCTCTTCCGGAGGAAATCAAAGGAGCTGCTCTCATTTACAAAAATGGAAGATGTGGCCCACTTTGCTCTTTAAAATTTTCTCCATAGGTCAGTCTTTCTGCCCCCTTAATTACTGTGGTCACTCTTCTCTGAACTTCCTTCATTTTGCCTACATCTTTGTGTGCAGTATTGCCAGAGCCATGAAATCTGGGAAGTCAGGGTTTTGCGTATAGACCTTCATTTTGTTTAGTAACTGCAGCTGATCTAAAAGTGTTCTTTTAATAAATTAGCATATTGCAGGAACAGATAATGAGACAAAACCTGATATCAGGATTTGATTCACTGTCCTATAAGGTCAAATATATAGAGCATCTTAAGAGAGACAGATCAGGTTGTTAGACATTGTGGAGACTGTAGCTGCTGCTTTTAACATAATTTTTTGTTCAAGATGTGACAATCAATTGCAATGGAACCCAGTGAAGTCTGTTAGACAGCTATATGTTTCTTTTGTCATTGCAGGAATTTCTCCGGAGTATATATTTCTAACTATTGCAGTATCACACCAGTAAAGGGAATTTGCTATCACCTGCTGTGTGCCAGACTTCTTATATCCAAGCTATCACACATTCAAGGATTGTACACACTACCTTTACAATAGTATCATGCTGACCAGACACACTGACTTGCAGCAGCAATTGGGAACACAGAGACTCTCCTACTGAGTAGACTTAGAGTGCTGCACAAAGAACGCTTAAAATCCTACAGGTTGGTCTATATGGAGGGCCGTGAATTATCGATGTGATTAAATGTGCGCATTTGCAAAGAGACTATAAAGTACCCAAAATGTTTAAAAGGAGACTTCATCCATTTTACTCAGCCCAGCAGCCTGATCCTTCAGAGAAAAAAAGGAAAATTTTCCATCATAGAAAAACAACAAAGAGGATTGGAAAACAAAGGGCTGAGTTTAGCCCTGGTTTAAGCAGCTGCCACTCCAGTTGATTTCCCCTAGGAGTTACCTAGGGCCGAGTTTAGTTCAGAGTTTTAAAACACAGTTAGTGTGTTTGATCCTATTCCCGGCCACAGCTATTACAATGAAGAGTGAAGTCATGGAACACGATCTGCCATGCCTCCACCTTTCCCTTCACCAAGCCCTTCTTTCAGCTCAAAGTTAGAAAACCTTGTCCGCCCCTCAAAGAAGTTAAAATAACATGGGAAACTGCCGAGGTTTTCAAAGACACGAAGGGCACTTAAGGCATTCAGTTGGAGTTGGGCACTTAACCCTCTTGTTAGCACCTTTGTTAGCACTAACTTCACTGCTCAATCACTTGCTTTTTGCTAATCCTGTCCTCTCATCCCTTACATTTGTTGTCTTTTATTGGATTGTAGGTCTTCAGGACATATTTGTCTGCAGCATTCCCTGTGAACTGCCTGGTACACATTAAGTGCTGCATCTCTTTTATGGCCTCATATTGTAATCCTGTCACAAGTGATGGCTGTGGTGTACTGAAATCTGTTAAAATTGTAAGCTATCACTTTAAGTGTAAGGGATTTCTCAGTCTTCCTTGCAGCCTAGGAGCTCTGTGGGGAAGTGTGCAGTCTGGGTCTAGTAGCAGTCAGTCTGAAGAAAGCCAGCCTAGGGTAAGGTAGGTTGAGTTGTGCTCCGCCTTAGGAAGCAGCCTGCTTTGTCACTCTCTGTTTTGGGGTTCTTGTGTGTGATTGTTCTGAATTCCCAGAAAGAAAGTATTATTTTGTTGCAACCTTCCAAAAAAGGTATTTATATTTTTATATAACTTCTCTGTGTGTATGCTGTGAACATAGTAATGTCTTTTCTTAGTAAGAAGGCTTCCACGCAACATCTGCAGCCTTAAAATTTCACCTGTCACGCAGGGTAACTTCCATTGAACAACAACAGTGAAAACAACAGTAACAGGTACAAAAAATAACCACTTCCCTCCTTAAAATTCCACCTGAAATCTCTTGCACTGCAGGCTCAGAACTGACAAATGTGGTTAAATGCTTTGTTTTAAAATACTTTTCACAATATATTGAAAATGAGAAGTACTTCTCTTGCCATCTGAACATTCTGACCGCTGTGCTGAGCAAAATCAGGTTAGTTTTCTTTTAACAAGGGCAAA
The DNA here is from genome assembly GCF_003597395.2 of Chelonoidis abingdonii. NCBI lineage: Eukaryota > Metazoa > Chordata > Testudines > Testudinidae > Chelonoidis > Chelonoidis abingdonii. The sequence continues at coordinate 344,909,881 of NC_133769.1, forward strand.
ATAAAGATTTCTATTCTTGTTTGAGGTGTAACAAACTGGTGAGAATGCCACTGGGCACCAAACTAAGCCACTGGAAAAGAAAAACACAACACATTATTTTAATGTCACAGGGAAGACATTTTGTCCCGTCTCCCTACAAATGGTTGTATTCTATTACTCCAGCAAATAGAGTACACAGCCATTCCTGCTACACAGCTATTAAAGCCACCTTTAGTCTAACAGTGATTTCTGTTCACATGACTTTTAGCTCAGCCCTCTCCCCCCAAGGTATCATTTATCACTGAGGATTATCTCCACATACAATAGAAACTGAGGCCCAGATCCTGCAAAGAGTTCTACATGATCAAAATCCTGTGCCCAGGCTACCTTCCATTAATGAGCCCTGGGTCCACTTGCACTGGGCTTTTGGAGAACCAGGGACTTATGTAATAATTTACGACCAGAAGAAAGCTATAAGCCCATCACATCTTGGAAAATTTGATAATGGCTCATCATTTTTCCCCTCAGAGAACAATTTCACTTTGTGAATGAAATCTGCACATTGAAGCAATTATAGATTTCCATTACTATAAGTTGAGTTTATACTAGAATTAACTATACACAGGTTGTACTCTAGTTTTCTACAGACAGAATTGAGTTTCCGGGCCTAGCAGACATCCAGTAGTCCTGTCCTTCCACATTACTATGTACAAGGGATATTGCAGCAGCTCTTGATTTTTTCAAGTGTCCACGATCACTAGCAAGATGGTTTTCAACCTGTGTTTAGTACAGAGCAATGGCTACAGGTTAAGTGCCTATGGTGATTTTGCTAGATCCATCAGTAGACTTACACCACAAGGTTTGGTTGATTCCAGGCATCCCTTCAGTAGGTTTACTGTTTTCTCTCTGGGTGATGCCAGAAGATGATCCACACAATACACTTCTTTTGGAACGTACATACTATAAAATACATAGGATGTGCATTGTAGCTGATTTAGGTCATAATCCTGCAATCTGGTGCGTGGATGGAACCCTGTACCCATAATGAGCCCTTCTGACTTCATAGGCTCCACACACAAGCCTAAGTGTCTGTCCATGCAGATCAGCTCGCAGGATCAGTATCCAAAAGCTGTTGTTGGAAACCTAACATTTACATTTCATGGCTTTTTGTGATATTAATTGTGCAACTTTCACATATAATTAACACCCAGGGAAAAAACCATTAGTCCAGGCAGACTGTGAAGCGCAGTTTTAATAAATGATTTGTTTGTATTTCCATCATGCATAAATTTTAAAAATATTTTTAATAATAATTGTGAATCTTTAGCTATCAGGACTTTATGATTTCAGTTATGAGATTTCATGTCTAGAAGAAGATTTATCATCGCCAATGGAGGGGTAAAAATAATTGATACTGATGGGGTTTCAATCATTAATATATTTCGGTTTATTTTAAAGAGGCAAAATTCGTTCCAGAGCAAATTTTCAAAAGTCAAAGTTTACTGAAAATTATATTGTCTAAGAGCCAAATGGAGCATTTAGAAAGATTTCTATGTAAAATTTCAATTTTTCAACCAGTGAACTGAAAGCATCAGTCTCTTTAATGATACCCCCTTACATCTGTGCTCTCCTGTCATGCAACCCAGAATGGCTTCACAGTCTTAACTGGGTTATTACCATCACTTTCAGTTTTTATTTACTAATTAGGTTCAGGTTTCAGAGTGGTAACTATGTTACTCTGAATCAGCAAAAACAATGAGGAGGCCTTGTGGCGCTTTACAGACTAACACATTTATTTGGGCATAAGCTTTCGTGGGCTAAAACCCACTTCATCAAATACATGGAGTGGAACATACAGTAGAGAGGTGTAAATACACAGCATATGAAAAGATGGGAGTTGCCTTACCAAGTGGGAGGTCAGTGCTAAAAAGAAAACTCAATTTAATTTGGAAGTAGGCAATTCTCAACAGTTGACAAGAAGGAGAGAAAATCCCTTCTGTACTGTTAATGACGCCAATTTAAACAAGGTGGTCCATTTCAAACAGTTGACAAGAAGGTGTGAGTATTTAGCATGCCCCTACTCTACTTGCGCTACATTGATGACATCTTCATCATCGAGACCCATGGGAAAGAGGCCCTTGAGGAATTCCACCAGGATTTCAATAATTTCTACCCCACCATCAATATCAGCCTGGATCAGTCCACACAAGAGATCCACTTCCTAGACACTACAGTGCTAACAAATGATGGTCACATAAACACCACCCTATACCGGAAACCTACTGATCACTATACTTACCTGCAAGCCTCCAGCTTTCATCCAGATCACATCACACGATCCATTGTCTACAGCCAAGCTCTAAGATACAACCGCATTTGCTCCAATCCCTCACATAGAGACAAACACCTACAGGATCTTTATCAAGCATTCTTAAAACTACGATACCCACCTGGTGAACTGAAGAAACAGATTGACAGAGCCAAAAGTGTACCCAGAAGTCACCTACAAGACAGGGCCAACAAAGAAAGTAACAGAATGTCACTAGCTGTCACCTACAACCCCCAACTAAAACTCTCCAGTGCATTATCAAGGATCTACAACCAACCCTGAAGGATGATCCTCCCTCTCACAGACCTTGGGAGACAGGCCAGTCCTCACTTACAGACAGTTCCCCAACCTGAAGGAAATACTCACCAGCAACTATACACCACACAAGAAAAACACTAACCCAGGAACCAAACCCTGCAACAAACCGCGGTGCCAACTATGTCTGCATATCTATTCAAGGNTTTGGGATTGACCATTCATATGTGCTAGTTCCTGTTAAAGTAATTGGTTTCCACCTGGCAGCATGTCTGCCATGTGGTGAGGCCTCATTCCTTTTTACAGGGGCTCATTCACGTGCACATCTACCAATGTGATATATGCCATCATGTGCCAGTAATGCCCCTCTGCCATGTACATTGGCCAAACCAGACAGTCTCTATGCAAAAGAATAAATAGACACAAATCTGACATCAGGAATTATAACATTCAAAAACCAGTAGGAGAACACTTCAGTCTCTCTGGACACTCAATAACAACTTAAAAGTGGCAGTTCTTCAACAAAAAAACTTCAAAAACAGACTCCAACAAGAAACTGCAGAACTGGAATTAATTTGCAAACTGGACACCATCAAATTAGGCCTGAATAGAGACTGGGAGTGGATGGGTCACTACAGAAACTAAAACAATTTGTTAGTCTCTAAGGTGCCACAAGTACTCCTCATTGTTTTTACAGAAACTAATTTCCTCTTGCTAAACACTCACACCTTCTTGTCAACTGTTTGAAATGGGTCACCTTGTTTAAACTGTCCTCATTAACCCTACAAAAGTGATTTCCACTCCTTCTTGTCCACTGTTGAGAATTGCCTACTTCCAAATTAAATTGAATTGGCTCGTTAGCACTGACCTCCCCACACTTGGTAAGGCAACTCCCATCTTTTCATATGCTGTGTATTTATATCTCCCTATTGTATGTTGTACTCTGTGCATCTGATGAAGTGGGTTTTAGCTTACGAAAGCTTATGCTCAAATAAATGTGTTAGTCTCTAAAGTGCCACAAGGACTCCTCGTTGTTTTTGCTAATTAGCTTCAGTGCATATTTAATTTCCTATTTTAGATGGAAGTTATCATTTTTATCCATTTCAGTTTATTCCTTTTATTTAAAAATGATAATATAAAATAATAACTTAATAATTGAGATAGGGATGGATTAGGTATTCTATAATCAAGTGCACAAGGGTTTCTCTGACCCAAAACCTTAAAGTCCAATGTATTGGGGACCAGAAAGAGTTTTCCCAGCTGCTCTGCTGCAGAATCCAGTAAAAATGTAGAACTAGGGGAAAAACAGGCTGCCTGCTCCTTAAGGATGCCTCTGTAATTTAGACCAGCATGAAAGAGACCTACTCTCACAATCTTGAGGTTTATTTATGTAGGTATTACAGTATCAACCTTATATCAAGAGAATTTCATAGACAATATTCACTACACAATTAAGATCCTTGACAAACTTTTTAAGGTGCTAATGAACCAATGTTAATACAAACTCATCTGATCACCAGAATAATGAACCCAAGTCTAGCATCCCATATGTAACGCATCAGTCTAGCCATCTGTCTCAGATTTACCAGGTCTGTGCTGTGCCCTGGCCTTTAAACAGTCTCCTGGAAGTAACCCTTTTAGTGTGCTACCCCTCCCCACATGAGCCACACAGTTTCCAGGGCAGGTCATGTGCCCTCATAACACCATAACTCATCCTTCAAGCTCACATACCTCCTGTTTCTCACTGTGGCTCTCTGCTGCAACTGCAGCTGAAGTCAGGCTTTTGGGGGAGACTTTACCTTGTTAGGGAGCAATGCAAACAGGGAGTATCTGCAGAGCCATAGGGCAGCCTTTTAAAAGCAAGGGAGCATTTATTAGTCATGTGGAATACAGCACGAAAAGATCCATAGGTTAGCATGGTAAAGCCAAGCTTAAATCAGAGTGCATTGTGTCAGCAGCAATGGCCTCAGGATGTCATGGTCTTTTGAGATCCACAGTAGCTCACAATCTCTTTGTTTCTCTGTCTGTCTTGCACACTGTCTGCTCACAGCAGTGCCCTTTAATAACAGTCTCTTTACACCTGTCTTTTTTCTCTTGTTGGAGTCATGCTGTTGTTACCGTTTCCCCGAGAGTGCTACTCGGTTCCCCAAGAACTTAATTTGAATTCTCTCTCATCACTTAGATTCCTTTATTTGGCATACAGCAAAGCTACACTAAGGTGATCACACTCAACTGTACATGATGGGTATAGGGCAGTGGTGGGCAACCTGTGGCCTGCGTGCGGCCCATCAGGGTAACCTGACTGCAGGCTACGAGAATTTTGCTGACGTTGACTGCGTGCAGGCATGGCCCCTGCAACTCCCAGTGGCCGTGGTTCACCGTTCTCAGCTAATGGGAGCTGCAAGAAGCAGCAGGCGCAGGAACATGCTGGTATAGGGCGTGTCATAGCAAATCTCTTCCTTTAGTTACATTTACATATTACATTGCATTTACTATACATTGCATCACACATTTTGGGATTGGCTTGGTCATTCATAGTAACCAGTTCCCATACAACCCGCACTGTCCATGCATGATTTACTCTTTACTTCATCTTATGTTTATTTTAAGATTATCTTATCCATTGTTATTTTGTCCATTGTAAATGGCTCCCTGTAAATGGAGCATCTGTTCCTAGCCTGTTGATCCATCTACCTCCCTAATCTTGTGTCCCGAGAAATGAGGCCTCACCCATCTCCAATTATTGAAGTCAAGCCAGTGTTGTTCACGTGTTCAGCCTGCTTTGGGTTTCCTGTCATTAAATCCTAATGTTCAGTCATTGGGGCTCCCATTCGGTATCTTTGGGATTGACCATTCATATGTGCTAGTTCCTGTTAAAGTAATTGGTTTCCACCTGGCAGCATGTCTGCCATGTGGTGAGGCCTCATTCCTTTTTACACTCAGTTTATAGCAGTACATAGTGAGCAGGGTAAACTGAGGCACACATGTGCCTCAGAAAAATTCTTAATAGAAATTCCCATAGTCGTCACACCATCCAGTGCACAGGGAAAGCTAGCAAACCCTGGCCACTCACAGACCAACAGAAGCATTCATGGAGAACATCCTGCTAAGAAGCCCCTTGCCATTTAAAACCATGAGGGCTCTAGCTTGAATGCTTCCACTGCCCACAATGGCAATCACTCTTCGTGTGGTGAGAGGGGCAGGAATTTTACCATTGGAAGCCAATGCTGAGCTCTTTTAAAAACCAACCCAAAAACAAACCTGCCCTACAGTTTTTGCTTAAGTCTTTGATATAGATAGGCAGCAAGTAACATGCATATTAGTTACCTAACAGGAATCACTGCACCAGATTATCCCCTGGCACCTAAAGAGAGGCCAATGCAAGGCTAGTATAACTGAGAGGAGTCTCAGGTCCTTTATCTCTACTGTGGTAAATACAATCAAGCATTTATTTATACAGTAGACAGTTTAAAATATGAATTATTTACCTGATGGACCATGATGGCTTCTGAGGAGCTATATTGTCTGTCATGCTAATACATTTTGATTGTATGTATAGTAAAAAAAAAAAAAAAAAGGCAGGAAAAAAAAAGCAGCTTATGAAATCTTTATACTGCCTATGCAAATTAGCTAATTTTCAAAGTAAAAATTTCCAGCCATTTTCCTCAAAATACCAAAATCCATTAGACTCGCCCAGGTGCAACGCTACATGTCAAGTATCTGTTGACACTTATGTTTGAAACATGCCGAAAGTCTCTTTTACATTCTATCCCCCACAGTAATGTTGTTCAAACAGTTTGAGCATGAACATTTCTGAAGTGTATATATTAACTTCCAGTATTTCCCGCATGTATAAGAAACTGAAGATGTTCTCACGTAGTTTGATATCAGCCTCTGCCAATTCTAACATTGTCTAAGACAGAAAAGAGGTGATTAAAATTAATAAAGTCTTTACTCTAACATATGTGTTAACTGTTCATTTTCACTGCTTTTTGCCACTAATTATAAGAAATCAATTGTGCTTTCACTTCAGTGTATATCATTAATCTAATTAGCTAAAAATAGACAAATTGGTTTAATAATTAGCTTATTCAGTGCTACAACACTGTGTATTTTGGAAAGTTAAGCGCCTACAAAACATCTTGTTAATTTGACATGTGAATGATTTAGAAATAATTGTACATACTTAAAATAACTAACCCTTTTTGAATTCAATCTTCAGGTTGGGATGAATCACAAATAGATTATTGAAGTTTGCTACTAGTTTGTTATAATAACATTTATGTGCAAAGCAGAGTTTCAATAACATAAATGGGGAGTTTCAATAACATAAATGTCTGATGGGAAAAGATAAGAATAAGGGTCCAGATTCCATTCTCACTTACACTGTTTTTTTTTTTAACCTATATAACTCTCTTGTCCTCAGTGGAGTTATTCCCAATTCTGAGTGTGAAATCAGAATCAGGAACAAGAGCACCAAATGAAGCAGAATGATTTACTACTAGACAAAGAGATAAAGGGTGTTTGTAAACATAGCAAAGGATAACATATCACAAGGGTAGTAAAAGAAAGAGGTAGGAGATTGAATTAATGCAGACACAAAAATGGATCAGATTCTGACCCCTTTAAAAAATCTGTCTTCAACAAGAGAACTTGTCTAGGCAATTATAAAATTAGTGAACTTTATAAAAATAGACAATGATAAAAAGCAAAGTAGGGAATTGTTGGAAAAGGTGACCATCAATGAATCATTTGGCTCAGACTATATGGACCATTGGATATAACCTGGAGAGCTTGCTGAATCCCTGTCACTGGAGGTTTTTTAAGAACATGTTAGACAAATGTCTGTGGGGGATGGTCTAGGTATATGTAATTCTTCCTTAGGGCTTGGCTACACTGGAGAGTGGCAGCGCTGGTGATGGGGTTACAGCGCTGCAACTTACTCTGTGTCCACACTTGCAAGGCACAGCCAGCGCTGCAACTCCCTGGCTGCAGTGCTGGCTGTACAACTGGTCTGCTTGGGGTGTAACGATTGCAGCGCTGGTGATGCAGCGCTGCTCGTCAAGTGTGGCCACCAATAGCGCTTTTATTGGCCTCCAGGGTATTAAGAGGTATCCCAGAATTCCTATCCACAACAAACCGGAAGAATGGCTGAACTCCGAGCTCCCCGGAGCTACTTATCTAAAAAACAAACACAGCTGCTCTTTGCTCCAGCAAGTGAGCGGAGGCAGGGGAATTGCTTTGGAATTTTCACAGCTGTTTGCTTGAGGAGAGACGGGAGGGGGAAGTCCGTGTTGAGCAGCTGCTTATGTGGTCTGAAGGCTATTTAGGAGTGCATAATTTGCATTTAGTGAATAAGAGAGGGGTGGGGGAAGGGGTCAAAACTTTTGAAATGATTGAAGGTAGGTGCTGTGTATCTTCCAGTCCTTAGAACTTGCAAGGCAGGGAGCTGAGAACAGTGTCAGCTCCAAAAATCCACTCTCTCTGTCTCCCCCATGCTCCCTGTCACACTCCACCCCACCCCCCCNCCCAACAGCGCTGCAAATGCTGCAAATGTGGCCACACTGCAGCACTGGTAGCTGTCAGTGTGTGGCCACACTGCAGCGCTTTCCCTGCACAGCTGTACGAAGACAGCTGTAACTCCCAGCGCTGTACAGCTGTAAGTGTAGCCATACCCTCAGTGTAGGGGGATGCACTAGAGGACTTCTTGAGGTCCCTTTCAGACCTACATTTCTATTATCCAAGTTAGGGAATTAGCAAAAGAGCTTCCTGACAATTTTAGAGAAGTCATTCCAAGAAAAAATTAACCCATTGTCCCAGGGCTAGTGCTTCCATTTAGGCGGCCTAGGCAATCGCCTAGGGTGCCAGGATTATTGGGGGGTGGCATTTTGGCAGGGGGGGGTGGCAGGTGGCTCCGGTTGACCTGCCGCAGTCGTGCCTGCGGAGGGTCCGCTGGTCCTGCAGCTCCAGTGGAGCTGCTGCAGGCATTTCTGCAGACGGTCCGGTGCTCCCGCGGCTCCGGTGCACCTCCTGCAGGCACGACTGCAGCAGCTCCACCGGAGCCGCAGGACCAGCGTGCGGGGTGGCGAAATGGCCGTGCGCCTAGGGCGCTAAAAATACTAGCACCGGTCCTGCACTGTCCAGGTTCTCTAAAGTGACTAGTGATTTTGGATGCACAATTTGAGGCACCTTTATAAAACCAGATTACAAAAAGTGCTGAACATCTACACTTTGAAAATCTGGCCCCAGTAGACTGTCTCAAGTTGGGCACTGAAAAATGGTGGCATCCAAAATCACTAATCACTTTTGAAAATCTTGGCTCAAACATTTTACTGAATTTTTAAAAAGAGATTTGAGGGGGGCAGAAAGTGGGACCCTGATAATTACATTCTCATAAGTCTAACTTCTATCCCATATAAAATAATGGAATAATATTAGTAAAAGACAATCACTGACCATCTAGAAGATAACAAGAACCATAAACATTAAAAAGCATGGTCTGCAAAAACAAAACTAGGTCAAAGATTAAGGCAAACCCGCAGATACAATATACTTGAATTTGAAACTTTTTTCTTTCAACCATCAAATCTGCCAATCTGTGACACAAGCAATCAAAATGTGTTACAAGTTCCTGTTTTCTTGTCCATCATGCCATGATTGGCAAATAATAATTTTTTTTAATTACACAACCTAAAATAAGAATATTCTCTCCCTGTTTGAATAAAATATATCAGTGGTATTTTTTTAAAGAAAACTGGAAAAAAATAAATTCCATCATGTGAATCCATAGGGAGTCCTTGTCTGAATTCTCAGAAGAGCTGGTCGGGAAACTGAAGTATGGCTATGGAAAAATCTGAGTTATCAAAAAAAATTTCATCTTTAAAGCCAAAAAATTTCATGGAACATAAATCTCACAATATTTCATTTCTGAAACACAGCTGTCACTTTTTCACTTGCTGAACATCTTCACGGGATTGTTTGGGTAGCAGATACAGCTCATGAATATGCAATCTATTAATACATAGGTAGCAGGGTTACAAATGCTTTTGTCTTTATGGCGGAAACTCTCATAACGTCTTTTAATTTAGAGTTTCACCTCTCTTATTCCGCCTCTCTTTCTGAGATATCCCTTTAATTCCATCAGGATTGAAATTCAGTTTAAAATGCATTCAAACTGTTTCCTAAGGCCTTTTGGCTCCCAAAATAGTCTTTTTTAAACTTAAATAATTCTTAACATGAATCTTTAAATTTAAACAGTCAAGGAAGTTATTATTCTTTCTTCTTACCAATCCTTGAGGAAGTAACACCTGGCTTTCTGAATTTGCTGAGGATTGGTTTAAGAATTGACAGATTAATTAAATTTCCCAATTAATATAAATATATCTATGCTTAAATGGCTTCTTCATTAATAACCAGTTATAGGATCAAATGATAATTAAAACATCTTATTATTCACATAACAATGGTACCAAGAAGTCATTATATGAAGGCTTGAATTTAGATACAAAATATTTGCAAATTTCCATCTCAAGAGAGATTTAGGTTGGATATTAGGAAAAACTGTTGAACTATAAGGACAGCTAAGCACTGGAGCAGGTTACCTAGGGAGGCTGTGGTATCCTTGTCAGTGGAGATTTTTAAAAACAGATTAGACAGCATCCATCAGGGATGGTTTAAAACAGTGAGCCAGATCTTCTACTGATGTAAATTAGCATAGCTTTATTGACTTCACTGGAGCTGGTATATCAGTTAACAACATCTGCAGCTGGCTGGTCACGAGGCATATGCACACCAGTATAGGATTAAAAATTAATTCTTCCATTTCTTTAATTGAACCCTCAACTTTGCATTAATATTCTCTTGACAACTGATTTTTACACAGCGTATTTTGTATACTGAATTTGTATGAGCCACATTAATTAATATGAAAGTGGTCTCTTGTAAATATCACTGTGCAGCAACATATGCAATATATAAAAAAAATGTGCACTCTCTCACATCTGTCCTTTCCACGTGGGCATAGATGCTTAACTACTCCCACTACCTAAGAAATTCCTTTCATTACTTATCCTGCTCCCATCCTTACACTCTGATGTAATTCATGTCTACACTATATGTGAAAAGCCCTCTCTATTGTATTGATATATGCAGATTGCATTAAAAAAAATCTTCCATGAGTTAAAGATATTTCATGGAGACAATTGTAATGCTACTGTCTCTGTCTATCATTTTCAGATACTTCTTTTACTTGGGTCCAATCTATTGCCCCCTTTCACTGCTCAGGCTAGCTTCTAAGTCACATTGCTATTCTCTCTGCATTTACTCCAAAGGGTTATCTTTATCCTGTCTAAAAAATAAAATGACTAGAAAAGTGAAAAACCTTTGCCTCACAGTGCTATAACTTTATTTTTTTGCTCAATTACACAAACACTTGGCAAAAGCAAAGCTAATCCTAATTTTTCAGTTAACACATTTTATTTGAAAATGGGAATGATTAATCATATATTGCTCGACCCCACAAGGCTGTGGATGAACATCAGCAGATAGCATCTCTGAGCTACTCAGCCAGTACTGAGCTTGTGGCTTTCATATGGTCCAATAAAATGAGGCACATTTTGTAGCTCCTCGGCTCTTTGGGACAGGGATTAGGTCTTCTCCTATGTCTTGTACAGCAGTGAGCACACCGCTGCATTTAACAAATTATAAATAATACCCACAGGAAGTTGTTACTGCAGGCACGCAAGAATGCTGTGCGCAACATATATGATAAGGCATTGAGCCGCTGGCTGGGAGAGATACTGTTCCATTGGAACATATCTGTGAGGCAGGGCCACCCAGCCCACAACATTTTGGCACCTGAGGCAGGGAGCTCAAATGATGCCCTCATGGCCGGTTGCTTGGGCCAAAACCAGGGGTGAAAGTAGAAATGGGGACTTACCAGTATGGGACCTGCTAGGAGCCCCAGGCCCTTTAAATTGCCACCTGGGGAAGCCGGGCTTCCCTGGTACGGCGCACCGGCTCTTGCCCGTACACCGTATCGGGACGTACCAGCTTACTTTCACCTCTGGCCAAAACTTTGAAAGGTCTCAATTCTGGGTTCTAGTGGCACCGCCTTCCTCCTCCACAGTCTGACACCAGAGGCGGCCACCTCAGTTCGCCTCATGGTAAGGCCAGCCCTGCTGTCAGGGGCTGTTTGACCCAGGATGTGTGTTTGGTGAGCACTTCCCATAAGCAATGACAACATCCAAACAAATAATCCCCCCTAAAATTCTTCTTCCTTCTCCAGTGTTTAATCTCACCTCAAAGTCCTCCCATTTCTAGGCTAAAAAGCAGGGGCAGCTCCCCAACACACAGTCCTGCCCATTTGTGGGAGCTCACCGCACAAGCCATCCCTTCCTCAGGTTGAAACAAGCAAGGCCAACAATGGGCCACTGGCTCACTAATCTGGATTTGGCTATTTGAATGTTGTTAATCACCTCTCTTGCCATACAAAATTTTTTAAAAAAAATTAGCCACAACGTTTCTATTCCTTCATTTTTATACCTGGCTGCTGAGCTCTGTGGTTGAATGCGCCCCAGCAACATTTCTTCTCTAACCATTTTAATCCTGGTAGACCTGATAAGAAAACTGGGACAGATTTGGCTCTACCTGGATGACTATGGCAAAGCAATATGAGGCTTCCTGAAACTTGGCTGGATAGCCTATTACACCTCTACCCCGATATAACGCAACCTGCTATAACACGAATTTGGGTATAATGCAGTAAAGCAGTGCTCTGGCGGGGGTGGGGCTGCGCACTCCTGCGGATCAAAGCAAGTTCAATATAATGTGGTTTCACCTATAACACGGTAAGATTTTTTTGGCTCCCAAGGACAGCGTTATATCGGGGTAGAGAGGTACCTCACACTGCCCCAGTTCTCGTTTCCTAAGTACCACTGGTAAGCATGCGAAAGAGGAGCACTTACTCCTGACTAGGAACAGAAGTAACTGAACTACAGAACTAGGTAGGAAACAGAAGTTCTGTCTCATAGAACATTCTGTGATTTTGAAATTTGTTTTCATCCCAGCTCCAAAAACCAAACAGTTTTTGAAATTTCCCACAAAATGAAAGTTTGGGTCAATCAAAATATTCCATCCCAATAAAATGGAAATGTTCCATTCTGGTTCTGACTTTTTAATTTTATGTGTATCATATAATATAAAAATAAATATTAAAACCAAACATTGTTTCAAATGAAAAATGGAAACATTTCATTCTGACAAGATTGGTTTCAACTTTTTTACCCAAATCATCAAAATCAATATGTTATTTTTGAAAGTGTCAATTCCAGTGAAATGGCATTATTTTGTGGGGAAATGTTCTGTTGGAAATTTTTTAACCAGCTCTACTGAAATCCTTAAAATGGCTGCTATACACCTCATGTGCATTCACTAGTCTGCATTGAACCTGCTTGGGCCAGATTCAGCTGGTATAAATTGGCTTAACTCTATTGACTTCAGTAAGGATTTGGCTCCTTATATGCTGGCTGTGTCCTGTCTCTGCCCCATCACACCAACATTTGTCCCTGATCACCGGTGATCTGTTCAATGCAGCTGTTGGGTTTTTCTCACCATACTGAGCGCTCAGTGCATTTCCCTGCACTATGCAGAAACCTCTGTACACAATCTAAGCCCAGCCACAGATTTTCCAGACCTTACAGCCTGCATGATTATTATTAAGGACCCAATAGTCCTGCCATCAGATACGATAACTTCCATTCATACTCATTCAGTGGTGGAAGAATAGGACCCTACGTTGATTTGTTGTTAACAACCCTCTAAAGTATGCTGGGCACTTTCCCAAATAAATAAAAAGATACAGGACCTGCCCGCGGAGCTTATTGAGCCTATAGTGGATAAAGAGCATACTTAGTCCAAGTCATCTTGTATCCCAAGTATTTTTCAGAGCATTACATCAATGTAAATCCTCTAGGTGAGGAATTAATAAGGATTAGATAAATTTACTAAACTATATAGTCTTCAGAAAGTGATAATATTGTTTAGCTCTCTAGCTTTTTATACCAGTAATCTCTTTATCCAACTAACAATAACTGCCGAAGTTTCTATTACCATACAGCTCAATCCTGAAGTCCTTACTCATGCAAAACTCCTGTTGAAATGGATGTCAGAGAAAGGGAGTGGGACCAGAGAGTAAAATGTATTTGAACCATTATATCCCAAAGGCTTAAGTGAGATTTAAACAGAATATAGGCCATGACTTAGCTCTCTCCACCATAGGGGGCTCAATTTCACCCACAGGGAATGGCATCGGTGATAAAGACAGCCCCGATGACTAAACACCCCCAAACCTTTCTAACAAAGTTGTATTTTTTATTAATTTTCACTCTAGCCACAGATAGGAATTCAACAGTTTTCACCAATTAAAGAATACAAGTCCAAAATTAATTTGCTTTGATTGACAAAACTAAAATCTTACAGAACATGGTCAAATGCCTTTCCAACAACTAGTAACAAATGGCTGATGCTATTGAAGACTAAAGAAATAATATTAAAAATCTTAACAATATTCAAGGTTTTTTTTCCTGGAACACTAGCTGGTTAATCTAGATATATAAGACCCCATCATTTTTCATAAATTTTTGCTCAAACTTTGATTAAACTATTCAAGTCAACATTCAGCAAAGATATTGGCCTGGAATATATGACGTTCTTTTACATGTTTTCTCAGTTTCACAATAATCTCTAATGTTCTCATCATATACTTTATTATCATCAAATGATGGTGGTTGGAGATGATGATGATCGTTTAGGGGTCATGAAATCCAGTGAGCTTCACAGACACTACATAGGAGGGTTCTAATCAGAACCGTGACACTGCAAACCTCACTTTTCAGAGTTACTTCTTTAGGGCTTCATCCTGCAAAGACTTTACCCCATGAGTAAATTTTACACATGTAAGTAATGCCATTGAGCAAGCAGTTCTCCACTGGGGGGGTCTATGGCCCCAGGGGGGATGGACACGAGCATTTCAGGAAGTCCCCAAGCCCCAGCACCCCACAAGGTTAAAGACCCAAGCCCACCCCTATCCAGCACCTGAAGTCCAGAGACCTGAGCCCCCAATCCCCTGCTGGGCCCTGGAATTTTTATAGCATGTTGGGGGGGTGTCATAAACAGATAGCTAAGGGTTAATGTCTCTTTCACCTGTCAAGGGTTAACAAACAGTGACCTGCAACACCTGACCAGAGGACCAATCAGAAGATAAAATATTTTCAAATCTGGGTGGAGGGAAGCTTGGGTGTGTGTTCTTTGTTCTGTCTGCTGTTCTCTCTGGGTTCTGAGAGTGACCACACGTACCTACAGGCTCTCTAATCTTCTATTCCAATTTTGTAAGTACAAAGGTAGAAAGGCAGTATAGTCTTTTTAATTGTTTGTTCTTTATTTGCAAATGTGTAGTTTGCTGAAGTATTTTAAATTGTATTTCGTGAGAAAGCTTTCTCCGTTTCTATTAGTGAAGACCCTGTACTATTACATCTTTGAAATTACAGATTCACTTTTTCTTTCTATTTATAAGCTTTTCTTGTAAATGACCTGATTAATTTTTTCCTTGTAAGGAAAGGAGGGAGTCTGCACTCACAGGAATTGTGCGGAGAGGAGAAGGGGGGATGGAAAACCTGCTCTCTGTGGTTTATCTCTGTCTCTCTTCTCCAGGAGAGGGGGGGGAGTGGGTAAAAGGTAAATGTCCTCTTTGCTTTAGCTTCTCAGATCTTGAATCTGTTATTGCCTTAGGCGCTGAGGAAAAAGGAGGGGATTCCTCTGTGTATTAGATTCCAGGAGTTTGATCACAGTATCTTCCGGGTTAACAGGGGGAAGTTGGAGAGGCACCGGTAAAAGAAGGGTTACTTTTTGTGCAGATACCAGCCATCGGGTCTTGGCGGTCGGGAAGGTTGGGAAACAATTAGTTTTTCGGTCACTCAAAGTCCTTCATTGGTGCAGCGTATCAGATCTGCGTTGGTATTAAGCTTAAGGAAATTCCTTGCTGGGTTTACCCCATTTGACAGCTAAGTTTCGATTGGGATAGCATACCATGACGGGGTCAGGAAGGTCAACACCTTGCTATTGGGCATTAGCCCCTCAACACGGTCAGCAGCAGAAGAATTCTGTGCACCTTATAGACTACAGAGTTTTTGGGCGTGCGTTTGTGTTGCTACCCACTTCGTCATGACGCAGGTCGTGGAAATTTCCAGGGGTAGTTATATCTGTAGCAAGCAAGTGGATAACGAGGTTAGTTTATCGGGGAGGATGGGCCTGTTCTGCAGTGAGAGGTGTGAAACCAGGGAGGAGAAACTGGTTCTGTAATTGGCAAGCATCACAGTTTGTTAGTCCGAGCTGATGGTGGCAATTTGCAGATGAACTAAGCTCAAAGTTATCTCTTTGAAGTTGCGTCCTGAAGTTTTTTTTGCAGGATGCACCTTAGTTGCTATAGTGTGGCCGGGAGGTTGAAGTGCTCTCCTACAGGTTTTTGTTGCTTGCATTCCTGATATCTGATTTGTGTCTATTTAATCCTTTTCCGTGTGATGTTTCCGTTTTGGCCGTGTACTAGCAGGGGCATTGCCTGTCATATGTGGCGTATTTCCATTGGTGGACGTGCAGTGGAAGAACAGTGTGGCATGGCTGATTGGTTAGGTCGTTGGTGTCGCTGGTTAGAATTATTGTGGGCGAGTTGGCTCGAGGTTTGTGCATGCATTGCGTTCTGAGGTAGAGTTTACTATGGTACGTGTTGAGTTGCTGGGTGAGAATCGTTCAGGTATGGCGGTTGTCTGTGGGCAGGATTGGCCTGCCATCCAGACTGTGAAAGGGCTCATGTCAGGATGGTGTGATCCCTGATGATGGTTGGAGGGGTTTTAGTCTGGGTGGCGTATGTGTGGCTACTACCAGGATCCCACAAACCCAGAAATCTGGACGCCCCATCATCTTGGCATTGGCACTCTCATGAAGGACTGTCTGGATATGTGGAATTCTACTCAGACCATTGCCACCAGCACTCATCAAGCTATCTCCTGGAACACTGTTGCTGAGGAAACTCATGCATTGGTTCACCTCCCAGGAAACACCTCCTAGCCCATGGATGTAGAGGGCTTTCACCTACTTCCGACGCAGCGATTGGACTCCTGTTGTTCAGGCACAGTTTCCCTGATGTGCCACAGCAAACTGGCTGCTAGACTCTGTACTTTATTACTCACACAAACTATTTCAAGTTTTTTATGACATATATATCTCAGCAGGGCACTGCTATGGGCACCGCAATGGCCCCACATCGCCAATATTTTTATTGGCTGACCTGGACATGGCTATCCTAAGCTCTCGTCAGTCACGCCCTTAATCTACCTACTACAATGGCTGACATCTTTCATCATCTGGACCATGGAAGAGACCCTCTCTAGAAAAATTCCCCACGATTTCAACACTTCCCCCACATCAACCTCAGCCTGGACCAATTTACACCGGTTGAGGTCACTTTCTAGACCTCGGTGCAATTGTGGTGTCTAGAAGAATGGTACTGTACCACCTATATTGAAAACCTTACTGCTCTACTGCCTACCTTACTGCACCCAGCTTCCATCCAGACAATCACAACGATCAATTGTCTACAGAACACTGACGTACACCGACATCTACTCTAACCCCTCAGCAAGAGACCAACACTACAAAATCTCCCCAAGCATTTCTGAAAACTACATACCGCACGAGAAATTAGGAACAGAATCACAGGCCGACATCGTACAGAGCCTTCAACTGCAGACACCCAAGAAGAACCACAGGGACTCCACATGGCCATTCCATACCAGCCCAGCTTCTAACCCCCTCCACGCCTCATCAGGATCTACACCTCCTGGACAGTGATCCCAAACTTTCACAGGCCTTGGGTGCAGGCCAATCCTCCCACAGACAAACCTGACACCTGAAATGTATTCTCCACCAGCAGTGCCACACGGTCCATTAGTACACTACCTCAGGACAGACCATCATGCTACAAACCTCGATTTGCAACTCTGCCCCACTATCACACCAGCGAATTCTCACAGGACCGTAACCAGATCGCCATGCCATCCATGTTCTTTCACCTGCACGTGCACAATGTTACTATACGCGCATCATATTGACGCAATGCCCCTCTGCTAAAGTACACGTCGGCCCAAACTGGCGTGCACTTACAGAAAAGGATAAATAGACACTATTTCAGATAGTCAGGAATCGGCTATACAAACCGTTAGGCGAGGCACTTCCCTCCTGCCACACGCGAGCAGACTAAGGTTGGCCATCCTGCAGCAAAAAACTTTCAGGACCAGCTTCAAGAGAAATTGTTGAGCTTCAGCTTCATCCTGCAATTTCACCATCAAGCTCTGACTAAACAAGGACTTGAATGGCTATGCATTACGACCAGTTTCTCCTCCCTTGGTATTTCACACCTCTACTGCTAGAACAGGGCCATCCTCCTGATGAACTAGCCTCGTTTCTCAGCTGCTTTAGCTGCATGTATCTTACCCTGGCAAATTTCCACTCTGCGTCTGCGAAGTGGGTATTCACCCACGAAAGCTCACGCTCCCAAACGTCTGTTAGTCTATAAGGTGCCACAGGATTCTCTGCTGCTTTTACAGATCCAGACTAACACGGCTACCCCTCTGATACTCACAAGTACAGTTATACATGTGTTTGTGTGTCATGTATAGGAATTGGGTAGTATTTCTTTAATTAGCTTGGGACCCCTCTAGTGGATGTCATTTACTTCTGTTGCAGAAACCGTTAGAACCTAGTGGAGCAGCAGTGAGTATGTGTAGCTAGACATTATGTAGGTTTTTATAGTGAGTAAATACAGTTATTTGTAATCAAACAGTGGCTTTGTAGTTTTCCCATATTCTTAGTACTGTGCAGAGAACAGAGACACAACGAAGTGTTTAGAAGATCATTCCCTTAATCTCTTCCAATCACTTCCATATCCGGTGTATGCACTTTAGAAACTAATAGCAAATGATTTTTTCCAAGGACCAGTGCTGCAAACCAAACCAGGGATCTGAAAACTCAGGCTGATTTTATTCTTAGTGTTACATCAAACTGTTGTAACAACCATGATCAGTAAGGATTATGAAATCAGATTTCAGTTGACAATTCTATTGCTAATGTGTGAGCCAGATTGGAATGTAGCTCACGCTTCCATAGCTGCACTGTCTCTGCAATGCTAACAGGAATAAAATCTTATTTTGGTCAGTAAACTTAGCAGAAATCTTGAATAGGAAAGACTATACCATGTTCATTTAGTTTCTTGTTGAACTATAACTGCCCTTTAAGGTTGATTGTGTTTGGCCTTGTGAGAATTGCAAACATGTCTGATTTCCACTGTTGCTTAACACAGAAAACAGTTCAAACAGCTCAAGTATACATGAGTTATTTCCTGACTTCCACATCTGTGGTTGAAAGCTCCACCTACTGGCCAGTAGGAATATATATTTATAATTTAAGCAAACAAACAACACCGTTCTTTACAGCGATCAACTGAAATTCCCAGACTAGTAGAGGTTTTTAACCATTGCGTACTACAGAAGATATTATATTTCTGTTAATATGTTCTTAAAATATTTGTTAAATAAATTCATACAAAAGCAATATCTTAATCAATTTGCTTGTAAAACTGAAGAGATTATTAATTGCATTCCTTCATCAGTATAGGGAAGCCAGGGCCGTTGCAACCATTAGGCAAACAAGGTAGCCGCCTAGGGTGCCAAGATTTGAGGGCACCAAAAAGGGGTGCCTAAAAAGCGGTGCCCAAAATGTCTGGGATGCTCACTTGACGCTGCGGCTTTGATCAGCTGCGGCCAGCCGGGAAGTGATGTCATTCCCTCTCCGGCCACTGGGGGCGCTGCACTGCTCCCTGCTGCTCTGACTCTTCTCCAGGGCCCCCGCCACTGCTCAGCCTCACTCCGCCCCTACTCCCCTGAGCTCTGCAGCAGGGCCGGGCCTGCACTCACCAGCGGGGGTAAGTGCAGAGACCCGGCCCCAACCGCGCTGCCAGTGAGTGCTGGGGGGTGGTTCACTCCTGCCCCCAAGCCAGCGCCCCCCCCCAGATGCTTGCCCCTCACGGAAGCCTGGGGTGTACCCGCCCCCCCGAGGACCCACCCCTCAGATGCCGGGGACACCCCCCCCATGTGGGGGCGGTGTAGGGCCCCAGAATATCTAAGGACAGCCCCGGTACCCGCCACCCTGCCCGCAACCAGCCTCTGCCATACCCCTGTGTCCAGCCAACCCCGCACCCCTCTGCTCTGCCCGCAGCCAGCCCCACAGCCCTGTCTCCAGCCGACCCCTGCCGCACCCCCCTGCCCTGCCTCCAGCCAACCCCACACCTCCTGTCTCCAGCCAGCCCCTCCTGCACCC